>NC_058384.1:56783314-57113671 GCF_018350175.1 Felis catus
TTGTTTCTCTTCACAGGAGTTGTAAGAGGTGCAATAGGAAATAAGCATCTAGAGGGAAAGATGTTCTGGTATTTTGATAGGAGGAAATCCGTCAGTTGATATGCATGAGGCAAGGCTGTTAGAGAACAAGAAAGGAAAATCTCAAGGCGAACTGCTTTTTGCATACTGTTTCAACATTTGTTAAATACCCATCACGGACCAGGCTTGATGCTGGATGGCAGAGATCAGAAGATAACTGAGAATAACACCGTGCTTCCCAAGCTGAGTCTAGTGAAGGGAGAGAAATATACACCACGTATAAATTCCTCAATGGCTGCTTTGTGTATTATTAAACTTTGAATCTCGGCCTGACATATGGTGATGCCCAATAAACGTTTATGAAATCTACTAATGATGACATACTATTGTTTCACTTGATCTGAAAAAAAAAAAAAAACGACATTAAAAGAACAAATCAACCCACATCTCTGCATATCCTTGCCCTCAGCTTTGCAGAGCAGTCCTAACGAGACCAGGGCTGTGACTTCCTACGTCAGTCCCGGAGTTCATGGCACATGGCTCTGCAGTCAGCTGAAAGCAGTCAGCTGAAAGATTGGGCTCTGGGGATATGAGCATCAAAGGCCTAACAGCTGTTCAGAGCTCAACATGAACTTGAAAGCTGGACACAATAATCCATAAGATGGAATGTTAGCCCCCGGGACTAAAACTCAATCAGCAACGTTCCATTTGAGGCATGTCCCGTCTACATACATCACTGCAAATCCCAGCACTGCGTTGCAAGGACTTGCGAACATTTCAAGAAACTAATACCTCTAGCGTTGCCCCAGTTTTAGAGAGAAGTAGAGACGCTGTGTGCATCCAGAAAAGAAGTCAGACGGGCGCATTTGTTATGTCTCGGGATCCCTTGTTGCCATATTCTCACCTCCAGAGATGTTCTCTGCCATCCACACGCCTCTGTCCTGCTGGGACTCTCTTGGTTTCTGTAATAGGTAAGCAGATCCTGGGGAGAGTCGCTGGCAGATTGTGCTTTGGGGAAACTGCCAAGCTTCGGAGCTACAACATCTTTTATGAATTACCACAATCAAAATAAATCAAAGTTGTAGAAACGTGTAAACATTTACCATTGAGCAACACAACTTACAGCAAAGTTGTTCTTCCCCTGAAAACAGGGCACCCTCAACCTCTTCTTTTCCAGGAAACATGACACGTTCAGGAAATCTCCGACCTAGGAGTCACCGCTCATCCAGGGGTCTGTGAAGAAGGTGAGCACTAACGCCCCCTGATGGACCCCGTCCCATTACCCAGATGGTCTGCGGTGTATCACCTCTGGCCATCCTTGTACTCACTGGCCCCCATTTCTTGATGACTGTTTCACTGCTGGCAGATGAGCTCTAGTCAAGATACAGAATACCTGTAAGGGCCTGCTCCGGGTCACCAGCCCCTTTTATCCTCAGGTGAATTCCTCTCACTTAGCTAACAGCGCTGTCTAGCCAGTAAAAAGCTCTGTGAAATCGAATCCAACGCACCGTATAGCTTAAGCCACCCCTTGCTGCTGGATATACAGCCTACCCTGTATCTTACCCCAACAATTGGAAATCATCTTCCCTGACCCACTCACAAAGCATCCGAAACCAGTTGCTTCTCACCACTAGTCGTCTATTTTTGGAAATAACTGCAAAGTGAGCATATGGTCAGTCACAGTTCTGACTCTTTAAAACAACGCCTGTTGAGTTTTCATCTTCTCCCCTCCCCGCCCCCACCCCCGCACCCAATGACTCGATTCTCTTTCTTGGCCACCCACCCCCTCCCGTGACTTTAGCCCTAAGGATTGTTTTTCCTTCCTTCATTCCCTCCCCACCCCAAATCCTTACCCTGGTACCACAGCAAACCACATCTTACCTATGTGGAATGCAGAAGAAACGTTTGCCTTTGGAGATTAAAAAGTCCTCCCGCCAATTAAGTAAACACTGGCCACACCACAGAGCTGGTATGTTATTGCAGAGCGCCAGAAAGCACAAAGCCAGAGTTTTGGGCAGAGTTGTGTCAAAAGGAACCTCAGGCTTTGGCCTGGACTCCAGGGAAGAGACGAAAACGCACTATGCACACGTCAGAATGCCAACTACACGTGCATGCGTGCATGGCTACGGTGTCAGAGGACGTGATCAAACAACAGGATCTTCTTAACGAATAGCTTGTGGGATTCCCTCTCCTCCTCCCAGAGGGGATCCAGGCTGAGATCAAACACGGCATCTTTGGAGGCTCCTCTCCGGCAACAGCAGGCCGACGCTGGAACGATGTTGTCAGTCGGGCATCTTCACAGTCCGGTGCTTCGGGAATTGCTGCACAAAAGGCCGCGAGCCAGATGGTGCCACAGGGATCAGCCAAGTGCACATCTTTCCCGAATTCTTAGGGTTGTGGCATTCTTAGCCACGACTGTACAACAGGACGGTGGGACCGGGGAAGGGTTACATGAGTATTTTCAGTGCACCTGCGTTTCGGTATGGACAACTGGCGACTATCTAAGATGAAGTGTTAAGTTCAGATATGCATCGTTGAGCTAAGGCAGGCCGTTCGGAGAGGGAATGCGGCACGCCGCTCCCATTCTGTGCTGGATTTGCCTAATGGCAACAAGAGGGTCATTTCAACTCCCCTTCTCCATTTCCCCATCCTTCAATTCTTCAATAGAGCACCTGAGAGGACCAAGAAATAAGAAGGTTCCCCTGTGAAAAGTGCCCCCAGTATACCCATGGAAATTTACTCAATTATTAATATTTAAAAAAAAACACCCCACTGAGAGTTTCCATTTTTCCCTGGGTTCTTAATATGGGGTTACTTTTGCCCATGGCATCCAAAGGTGAGTTAATTTTATTAAGAACATTTTGAGACAGCTAGAATGTCAGAAGTTGACACTCCCTTCCCTCCAGTCCTCCATTCCTGGTCACACTGTTAAATGGCAGCTGGCCCCAAAAGCCAACCGTGCCTTTTTTCAATATCTCAGCCATTCTGTGGAGAGCATTTGTTTCCCATGGCTGCCAAGGAGACAATCTGGCTCTAATTTCCTTTGAAGAAGAGCCCGTTCTGATGAGTCAGGTCTACATTGGGAATAATTAGGTCAAATAAAGGAGGCCTTCCAGCTGCCTGTGGCATCACTCAACACCCCCATGTTGCAGATAAAGGAGACAACGCTGGAACAAAAGCAGAGGTTATCTATTGTGAGTTATACCTACCTCTTGCCCAGGGGATGTTATCAAAATGTATGCAAGGTAACCATGTCTCCTCTCTTTGCATCTGGAAAAGTGAACACTGATCCACATGATCGTGTGCTGGTCCCACTGCCTTCCCAGCCTACGAGAGAAGGCTCCTGTCCCGTGAGGCACTACCAACCAGCTGGAAGTTCTCAAGATGCCTTATGTCACATTTGCCCTTCTGCCTTATGTCACATTTGCCCTTGTGGTCTCCCCGTCACCTTATCCTGGGCTGCCACGACCACTGGCAGGAGAAAGAGGAAATTCAGTGAGGTTGGAGTCATACGCCAGGTCTTGTCAGTTAGTGTCAGTTCATCATTCAGGCAAGACTCTCGGGTAGTTTACCAGTTCGCTCAACAACCCATACACACAGCAGATTAACCCGGGCTCAGATTAGAAATGCCAACCTGCTACCCGGATTCAGGAGCTCCCCCCTCTCCCCCAGATCTGAGTGGCAGGAAGTGGGGAACGGAGAGAAAAACCATTATAAAATAAGCTAGCCTTTCATCCAAGAGTCTCATTACTTAGGGGGGTGAGGGGAGGAATCTTTGTTTCTCTTTCTCTCTCATCTCTCTCTTTTTCTTTAACTTTATTCAACTATTGAGCAATTATTATAATGGAAGGGCTCTCAAAGTTTGCACCATGGAATCCCCCCAACCCGGGATTTCGTACCCAATGTTGATGTAGGTCACGGTCCTCCTGCAAGGGCTGATGATACATCCCACCCTCCATCAGGCTGACCAGATCACGTGCTCTTTCCAAGCAGCCTGGTCTCGCAAAGATCCCGCCCCTGTTTAAATCGAAAGCACCATCGGAAGCAAGTGGATTATCTTGAGATGTGCTTGGCGTGTCTCCCCACGGGTTCCATTATTTTGGGTTACACCAGCTCTACAAAAAAATGAGGAACTTTCTATCTCTTAAAAAGTAAAACGAGGAATTCAGCTTACATCGAAGTAGCAGGAACAGAAGTACTGCCTCCCAGCCCGTCCTTCCCAGCTGGCTATGGGACTTGAGGCATCTCATGCCCACCAGATGGTACACGGTGCCTGAGGAGAAGCCCAGGGAGGACAGAACAGCTGTGAACCTCAAAAATGAGCCCGGTTTCAACTCCGCTGGGGCAATAGACTGTCAAAGAGTGGCTCATAAAATAGCTTTTTCATTTAGTCACTCAATAACTAATTACAGAGTGACTGCTGGGTACAAGGCATTTTTCTGCCCCTGCTCCCCCGCCCCAGGTGTGAACACCAGCCCTGCAGTCCCTCCAACGTACAGCAGACGCTAAATCCAGGAGGCGGCTCAGGCACCAGAGTAATTCGCAGTTATGGGAGGTGAGGAAGCCTGGCCCCGGGGGGCTCCGTGGAAAGTGGCAAAGTTGCTCACAATCCATAATCCAGCTCCTACACAGTCCTCCCCCATCCCCCTCACCCCCACTCCCACCATCCTCATTTCCGCTGACATGAAATCTCCAGGTCTAGGCTGAGAGCCCTAACCCCACACTGCCTGCGCATTCACCCAAGAGAGAGAACATCACAACCCTAACTGAGGAGGAATTGCTTTTTTTTTTTTTTTTTAATCTCCTTGCAGCCTTTAAACAATCTCATTCACTTGCCTTGCCCTAATCTAACTTCCTCTCCCGGGATATGTCTGCAAGACTCATTACTAAGAAATGCTGGCCTCGGCCACATCATAGGCTTAAGACTCCAGCCCCTCTGCTGCCATGAGCAAACCTCAGCTGTTCCAAAGCGAAGCCGTATTTCACCTCTCCCAAGAGGCCAGATCGAAGCCACACTACAGATTCCAGAAGGATGGGCAGATGCGGGGTAAGAAGGGAGACTCCCTCACTGGGCCAAGGGAGCCGCCTCGGGTCCTCTGTCCTCCAAGAGCACACGGCTAGCTTTGTTCCCGTGTCCCAAACAGGGTGCAGCATGGTTCATGCACGCACCAAGTTCGGTGTGCCGTTCAGGTCAAGGGCGGGAGTGATGTGTGCGCCTGTGTGCAGCCACTATAGACTGGGGCTGGGCTCAGCGAGGTGAGTAGAGGGAGGCGAGGTCCAGCAAGGCCCATTAATTCATAGGAGCGTTGTCTTAGCTGGCTGGACTGGAAATGAATTCATAGCCGGGCAGCCTCGGGGCCCTGCTGCTGCAATCTGGGGTGGGGACCACAAAGAGTTTTCATTGCTGGTCATACAAATGGAACAAAACTTTCAAACGCAATTTCCTCCTGTTTTTTCCCCCACCCTGTGTCATCTTTAATCTGTGTTGGGGAGGATGTGAAGATCTTGGGTGGATCAACAGCACAGAGGAGAAGGAAAATCCTGTGATGTGAAATATTCTCCAGCAAGAAAAGCAATCGGAGAAGTGACCGCGAAGCCACTTCAGCTGTTTGTGTGCTCTCTCTCTCTCTCTCTCTCTCTCTCTCTCTCTCTCTCTCTCTCAGAATCCCTCCGGTAAATAGTTAAAAAAAAAAAAAAAAAGATGATGGCTTTGGAGCGCATGTTTTTACTGGAATTGGAAGGGGTTTTATCAAGAGAAGTCCAGAACACTCCCTTCTCACCTGAAGGAGGACAACACCATCCGCCCTCCCCTTTGCCCCCATTACAGCACCAGCTTGGGGAAGAGAGCTCATGAGCTCTTCGCAATTGCCCTATTTGCAGACTGAAGCTCCTTTGCTCAAAAACTGATGAATACGTTTTCTTTTGTGGCATGAGAATAGGTGACCTTTTCCCCCTGAATTCCCATCCTGGGGGCCAGGGAAGAGAGCCCAGGATCCCTTCTCTTGGCCCTTGCACCGTGGGAAAGAGTATCCAGAGTTGAAAAGCCTGAGAAATGCCCTGGAACAGCTTTGAAAGTCACTCAGCGTGAGCGCTTGCCCTCTGAAAAATCATCCCCGTTGTATCGCGACAGGCACGCCTCGGGGTCTGTGACCCGGTCCCAGACACAGAGCTGATTCCCTGTGTCAGCAGATTCACACCACTTGTCTCGCTTCTGAAAACAGTTTCTAAAGAATTATCTGGTGAAGTCAGTTTCCTAGGAGAATCCATCACATCTCCCCAGCAGATATTTCCACCCTTGCAAACCATTAGATAAACTTAAAGAACAAATTAGTCCTCACTGTCGGCCCCCCCCAGCCCTCTCCAGGCCACCACTTAAATCATGCTACTTTCTCAGTGGATTTGAAGCAAGCTTTCAGATCGGAGCCCTCCAACCAAGAGCCCAAGGACATAACTCATAAGAACAATCGCCCAACAACTGTCTCTTCAACTTCTCCCATCTGGTATCTGCTCCCTTGTGAATGGGGCACCCACCAGCAGGAAGGGTTAGGGCTGGGGTGAGTTAAGTCTTGAAAAGAAAGGGGTGACAGAAAAGGAGCAAGATCAAAACGGTCCCAGGAGGCAAGTGTCGGTCAAGGGCTTTGAAACCCTTCAAATAGCTACTTCTGCTCTGTCTTGATTTTGTCCCACTCTCCAGTGTTACATACCTGCCACCCTAGAAACCATGAGCTGTGCGTGGCCACTGGCAATCGGCTGCTGGTCACTTTATAAAAGAATCTGCTCCTGGCCAGAATCAGAACAAAATCTACGTTGATTCACTTGGTATCCCTAAACTGAATTAAGCATCAGAGCGGCACAGTAGGCTGGGAGAAGGACAAATTTCGATGTCAGGTAAGCCCGAGTTCCACGTTTTGCCTCTGACACTGGTGGTCAAGGCAGGCAAGGTGGTCAAGGCAGGTTAGTCACAGAGTCTCTGCTGTCTGCTCTGTAAAACCGAAGTGGTTACATTTACCTTGTATGACTCAAATAAGAATAAAATGGGGGGGGGGGGGGGGGATGAAATGACAGTAGCTATTTAACACACTTGATGGAGTGTCCTAATGAATAGCACCTAGTTCCCTGTGTCTTTGATGTACATACAGCCATAACTGGGATCCCATCATTAAAGTGGTTCCGACATTTTGACTTGGTCTCGGTTTCCTTTATAAGTTAACAAAAAACGCCAATAGCCAGCCCGGGTACCCATAATCGTTGTAACATTTATGCACCAAGATCATAACAAGGTAAATCACAAAGGCAAGTTATTTCACACAAAAAAGGTAAAGGGAAGGCTGCAAAGAGACGAGAAATAAATTCATAACTTTAGCTGCACATTCTCTCAGAGAAAGAGGTCTTACTGTATTTTAATATGTAATTTTAACATATTTTTATACAGTATAGAATATAATATTATAGAGAACATTTATTGAATTGTAGAATTTCAGGGTCATTTAAGTCCAAATTCTTCACTGATACCCGCATACCATGTGAGATACTCTTTACTTTTAATAAGTATTTTTATGTTTATTTATTTTGAGAGAGAGAGCGAGAGAGCAGGGAAGGGGCAGAGAGAGAGAGTCGGAGACAGAGAATCTCCAGCAGGCTCTGCATTGTCAGCACAGAGCCCAAAGCAGGGCTCGAACTCACAAAGCATGAGATCACGACCTGAGCTGAAATCAAGAGTTGAATGCTCAACCGACATGAGCCACCCAGGTGCCCCCAAATACTCTTTACATTTAATTTACTCTTTAGAATGTTTTTTTAAAAGGCTATCTGAAGATTCCCTGAGGTAAACAAGATAGTCACAACCCAAGAATAAGAGGTTAAAAGCGATGAGGGCAGGTAACTTGAGAGAATCCTCTCGGTTCATAGGTACTGAGCTGTAACTGGATATATGCCCTATAATTTCTCTTCAGAAGAGATGGGTTGGAAAGAACTTACAGATCTAAATGTAGTGGTCGTTCCCTCGTGAGCCATGGCCACTGCCGACTGACCGTGCGGTGAAAGGCGATGCTCAGTTAGTTGGCCCACTCCTGTGTTTCCCAGAGCGTGGCCCATTGCGTCCAAGTCCCCTAGGGAAGATGCGGTGGTGGGGGGTGGATATTGAAAATGGGACTCCAGCCCTGAACTCCTGAACAGAATCTTTGAAGATGGTTCTGAAATTAGCGTTTTGCACCAAAATTTGCATTTTTAATAAATTCTGTGAAACCCTATCTGTCATGTGAAAAAAAGGGATGAGACAAAACATCATAGTCACTATTGGAAAGAGGCAAAAGCAGCTTACGTATTAATGGAGAGAAAGAGGAAAAACAGAAAGCCAGTCATCTTCTTAATGTGTGGATGTGTCATAATGTGTCATTTAAAAAGCACCCCTGTAACTCATTCCCATTTCAACTGCCTCTGGGAGAATCCAACTAGAAATATTGCCCTACGCTTCTGAAATGACTCTCAAAGTTTAGTCACATTTAAAATAAAAGGGTAGACACAGAAAATATTCATTTGCCTCCATGTATTACTCAAACACTCAATATTGCATTTTTCTAAAGAGTCCAAACACGAAGTTCTTTAGAGAAAGAAAAGACTACTGGGGAAAAAATATTGTTTTGTTGGGTCTGAATGCATCTTTCTAGAAAACCAATTATGCTGCATTCAGGCACAGGAGGATAAATTCTTCAGAAAGATTCTTAGGAGATAATAGTAGTGAATTGTTGAATGTAAAATCACAAGCAGAATTTTTTTTAATTTCCAGGAAGAAGAATCAGCACCCTCTTCCAGTTCATGGAGAGATGGGGAAAGCATGAGTAATATTTGCCAAAGGATAAGTGCCTCCTATTCATTCTATTCTAACGTAATCTCCTGAGAACCAAACTGTAAAACTCTGTCACAAGTGAAAATAAAAAGAGTAAAAACATGATAGAAATCCAAATCCACACCACCCATGAAATGAAGGTTGCAATTTCACCTTGGTCATTAGGCCACATAACCTTATACTTACCAACAGTCCTTTTCACTTTCCTCGTTCCTATGCCTCTGTCACACCCTTAACCACATGCCATCTGCCTAAAAGCAGACTGAGGAGATTGTCATGCTAAGATAATGAGATAAAAGTCAAGATATACAAAGCACTACAGAATCCTTAGAAATTAGAGGTAATATCCACCTGGGGTGATAAAGAAAGAGTTCATAAAAATGATATTTTCAGAGATAAGAAGAGTGAAGTTCAACAAACAGAGATGAGATGACTGAGAAAGGACATTATAGAAAGAGAGAATATGAGTAAAAACGTGAAGGTCAAAAATGAGGGACACAAGTAAGAAAGGCTATGGCTCTCTTCCGCTTTCCCTCCACGTATTTCATCAACCTTTAATCGTCTCTATTAGACTCTTTCAATATCTCTCCAACCTGCTTAACATTCAATTCTCTGTATCATTATTCTCATTTATACCCTCAGTACCTTTCTCCACCTAGACTATTGTGACAATATTCTACCCACTTCCTCATTTTTGGATAAATCTACTCACTGCTCAGTTTCACATAGATTAAAAGCAGGATTGGATCTCCCAATGCCTACTGAATAAAGCCCTAAACCCCTACTCTAGTATTTAATGTTCCACTCTGTCATTCTAGTTTTTGGTCTCAAAGTTTCCCTTCACACAGGTACACAGAGGTCAGATAATAAGTGAAGAAGATAACAAGAGGACTGACTCTCAATTAAATAGCTATGGATGACCTTTGAGAGCCCACTCTCAACAGAGTGGTGGAAATAAGCCACAATGGATATGGCAAAAAAAAAAAAAAAAAAAAAAAAAATGAGGCATAACAGTGAGCTAAAGAGGTGGAAGTAGCTAGCTAGTGTAGATAATTTGGGGCGGGGGGGAATTTGACAATAAAAATAATATGAATAATAGGATGTTATGCCGGGAGAGTTCGGAGTGCCAAGGAATGGCTTTTTGGTGCTGATGGTAGTAATAAATGGTGATGGGAGTAGTAGATAGTGGTGGTGGTGGCCCTGTTTGTGCTGGGTAGGAACTGGAGAGAGGAGACTGAGTCCCAGGTTTCCCTCTCCAAAATCACAGCAAAAATAAGAGGTGTTCACCCACAACCACAGAAAAGTGGGGAACAAGTCAAAAGCCCTTACCAAGCCAACAATCTACAGAAAAATCTTAAAAACATTTATCAGAACCATGACTTTGAGTAGCAAATTTATTTCAGCATATTTGGGGAGAGGAAGAGGCAATGTCAATTAAATATAAACTTATTTATGTATTTGCTTATTCCCCAAACTTGTTCCGGAAAGAATCTAAGGCAGCCACAAAATGCTAGGTGCTGGATAAAAGCCACCACAGCCTGGAATATGAGCTAAACTCCCTTGGCCACCAGGGCTATAAGACCCAAGCAAATAGATCGTAAACAAAGAGCTCAAAGCACCAAGCTCTTAAACAGAAGGAATAAAACTGAAGGACCATGATGAGAAGGGGCAGGTCCCCCAGGTGTACCTGAGTGCTGAACTGCTTCCCACCACATCAAAAGCAATGGCACAGCCCCTAATTCCAATTGCTGAAACATTTTAACAGCTGGGAATTAAAATAAGCTGTCAGCCAGCTCAAAAAGATTTTTTAATTCAAAATAAATCAGGCTAACAACCTGCAGATGTTTGGAAAGAAAATGTTTGGGTGACTCATTTTCAAAACCCAGTTCCCTAACTTTGCCATTTCAGGGTTTCTCAATGACTGCTACCTGCCCTTGGTGTCTAATCAGGAGGCAAACTTATGCTGGCGTTCTCAGACTCAACACCGGTCTAACATGTTGATGATCATGGATTCCAACTGGTAAACTCAGCTGAAATCAGGACCCAAGAGCAGAATCGGTCAGATTACTGAACGTGTTACCAAGTCTCTGGATCTCCAGGGATCCTTCAGCCTCTAATGATAGACAGAAATACTCAAAAGTTCTGCCCCAAAGTCTTTGTACTCAGGTTTGCATTAACCTTTGTGCCACATTTCTTAGAAGAAATTGGGGATAATATCAGTATGGGTTGAACAACAGAATAGAAACAGGGAGAGAATAAAAGGGAAGAAGAGACTGTGGGAGCAATGAACAATATTGCGGACTCAAGATAAATGACCCAAGACAAATCAGCTCCTCAGAGCCTGGTCTGAGGACAACATGGGAGGCGTACACATCAGTGAGCTGCCCTTGGAGTAAGAAGAGAGTTTCAGCTTCTCCACCTGAGGACCATCTAGGTCAATTCCATTTGGCCCCTTTCAGCTGGTAAATATAAAACAAACCATAATAATACAGTGATAAATCTGGTTCTAAAATCTGGGAGCTGTTGGTTACCAAAGTGATGAGGTGGGAGGTATTAGATTGCTGCCAGGGAGCTGGGGGACCCTTCACCCGTTCATACCCAGCAGGTGAACTTGCCCCTCCAGGAAGACCTTTCCTTCTCCTTTATGTCCCCTGTCTTAGTTCAAGTGGCTATAATGTAGTGACACAGACCAGGTGGCTTGTCAACAACAGAAATTTACTTCTTATAGTTCTGGAGGCTGAGAAGTCCAAGATCAGGGTGCCGTCACAGTCAAGTTCTAGTGAAGACCCCCTTCTGGGTTGTAGACTACCGACTTCCCATGTGTATTCTTACCTGGATGAAAGGGTAAGAGAGCCCTTTTGGGTCTCTTTTATAAGGGCACTACTCCCATGCAGGAGGGCTCTGCTCTTATCATAAACTAGTCAGCTACCAAAGTTCCCACTTCTTAATTCCATTACATTAGACGTTAGGATCTCAACATATGAACTCTGAGGACAAATTCAGTCTCTAGCACTCTCCTGGCCTCAAGTCACCAGTGATGGGAAGTTATCTGTGGCCTCTGTTCTCACCTCTTTTGTACACCCATAGGTGTTTGCATGTTCCCCGCCGCCCCACTGAGGGTCTTGCACACGGCAAGTACAACAATGATCTGCCTCCGATTCTATTTCCACCTCATCCTTGAAAGCAAGAGCTGTGTCTTGTCATCTTTGTACCCCCAGCACCCAACACGGGACCTCACATATAGTAAGCAATCAATAACTGTTTGCTGAATTATTCAATCAAGTCCATTCGGAAGAAAATTATTATTTTTAAAAAGAGTAAACTGAAAAGTCCCAAAAAATGTTCTTTCGATAGGTACATTTTCCCAAAATTCTTGATGACCTGGCCTCAATTAAAATTATCTCCAAGGCCAACAGCTGAAAAAATAATAGAACCTCTTCAGCTAGAGGCTGTTTGGTCAAACTAAGAATGAAAAGAAAGATTTCTTAGAAACATGATACATTTATTTCTACCTTTGGAGCTTCTTCATGTCTCACTGCTACAGCAAATATTAGTCTCCCTGAATCCTTTTGAGCCAGAATCCAACACAAATGAAAGGTAAAAGGTCACAGAGACTTAGCTATAAGAGAAGAAAAGGGAAGCAGGAATGATGTGTTTCGCATTTCATCCTATTTGCTTTTCTCATCACATCCATGTCAGTGAGAAAGGGGTAAAGGGTCTTGACCGTCTTACATACCACTGAAGACTGTCTCACCAAAGACTCAACCTCCTTGAGAAATGAAAATCAAATTATTACCAAGGGCCTATTCCTTTCTAGAAAGGGTCTTTGGCCAAAAAGACATATGTTGAGCTTGATTCTCTTCTATATTATAGAAAATAGACTTTCTCCAGCCATGATTATATCAAATCTAAGTTGTCAAAATCAAGTACCTTTGTGTTGACCCCACCACTTACTAGTGATACCACCCGGGGCAAGTCATTTCATTTAGTTAGTTAGATGTCACTTAAATTCCTGCTGTGTACCAGGCGCCATGCCAGATGCTAGAGATATAATGGATAGATGGATTAGAGATCTTCTTTGACCAGGGCGCATGGGTGGCTCCGTCGGTTAAGCGTCCGAGTTGGGCTCAGGTCAGGATCTCGCAGTTTGTGAGTTCGAGCCCCACATTGGGCTCTTTGCTGACAGCTCAGAGCCTGGAGCCTATTTCAGATTCTGTGTCTCCCTCTTTCTCTGTCCCTCCCCCACTCTCTCTCTCTCTCTCTCTCTCTCTCTCTCAAAAATTAAAAAAAAAATGTAATGTTCTTTGACCTCACAGAGCTTAATCTGCTTCTCCCCATCTTGGCACCCCATAATGGTAAACTTGGGTCCCTGATGCAAAGGGTTCTAATTAGGAATAAATAAAGTGCCCTGTGTCAGGTGCCAGATGCAATACCTAGAAAGTAGTATGGGCTCATTAAACGGAAGGAACTATTATTATGATTAACCAATAAGTTAATGTCAAAAGTATTATAAACTAAAATATAGTACAATTATACAAAATATAATGTTCCTGTTATCATTCCTATTATAGAGAATTTTTAGAACAAATTGTTAAAACCGGTATTCTGTTTCCATCAATTAAAGATACAGCATTTTACACACATTTAAACTTCCAATGTGGCTGTTCTGATAGACGAGGCACACCCAGACCTAGAAAACATTTTGAGGAACCCCATCTCCTACCACTCTCCGTAAGTCCTCTCAGTACCAGCTACCCCAAACGGCTTGCAATTCCCTGATAAAACAGACACATTCACCCTGTATCCAATGGGATCCTGTACAGACCCCAATTTTGTGGCACCATTTTACAGTATGTGGCCTCACCCAGAACTCAGGTGTTTGAGGACAGGAATCATGTTCTATCTTAGCTTTCTGTGCCTCGTGGATTCTCACTCAGTTCCTGGTACGCGGTAAGGATTTGGTCCCTATATGCCCATTATTTTAAAAGTAATGATTAGGGGCGCCTGGGTGGCTCAGTCGGTTAAGCGTCCGACTTCAGCTCAGGTCACGATCTCGCGGTCCGTGAGTTCGAGCCCTGCATCGGGCTCTGGGCTGATGGCTCGGAGCCTGGAGCCTGCTTCCGATTCTGTGTCTCCCTGTCTCTCTGCCCCTCCCCCGTTCATGCTCTGTCTCTCTCTGTCTCAAAAATAAATAAAACATTAAAAAAAAAAAAGTAATGATTAAATGAATTACCAAGAGGGAAAAAATAGAATATGTTATTTATGCCTTACTCATCTTCTTATATGTAAAATCAATCACATTAGAAGAGTCTATTTCCTATTCATCTAGAATTCAAAAAGCATTTACTAAGGACACAATTAACTGTTGTGTGTGCGACCATATGCGAGACCACATGAGTGACATAAAAATGACATAAATGCTGCACACAGAGTACACAAATTGTCAACTTTGGGGGCTATGAGACACTTTGGAAGTCATATTATTCAAAGCTATCATTTTGTTGGTTTGGAAACGGAGGTTCCCAGAATTTGATTTGCCCCAGATCAAAAAAACAATGTCAACTGACATATCTTATACACTTCCCACAAACACTTCACAGGTATTATTTCCTTTAATTCTCAAAACCACACTATGAAATAAGTACTAGTATCCTCCCCATTCCATTGGTGACAGAACTTAGTATTAAGGTGACTCAGTGACTTGCCCGACACAAAGCCAAGTCTAGGAAGGAGGCTGTGTGACCCACTGTCCATTTCTCGGGCCACCTCTCCACATTGACTGAATAACCTGAAATGATCCAAAAGCAATATATGAGCAGAATTCCAAGCAGGAACGCTGCTAACCCGGCACCTGTCAACACTGTGGAGAGTTACATCAGCACATGACAGAGACCGCTGGTTCATCCCAGGAAGGCTCCCGACTTCTCATCTCTCTTGTTATTTATTAAATGAGATGTTGGTTATTTTCATAAAAGGAATAAAGAAGGTGCTCTTTCTCTCTCTTTGCCCCCACCTCCCTTCCTCCTTCTCTCTCTCCCAACATCCTCTTTCTCTCCCTTTCTTTCTCTCTCACTCTCTTTCCCTCCCCCCTCTCCTTCCCTCCCTCGGTCTCTTTCTCTATCTCTCCGTCTCTCTCTGGCACAAAAATGGAGGCAGAAAGAACATGTGTGGGGCCACACGCTTAGAATCAGACCATCTCCCAAGCCACGCATTCACTCGCTTCAGCAGAGTAGGACACGCCAGAATCCACTGTAAATAACTGCCCTTTCGCCGCCCCCCTGCCTGCCTCCCCAGATGCGATCAAAGTTCTTAGTTAGGGAATTAAACTCCTCTACGAGCCACTCCTGCCACCTAGTGTGAAGAGCTGCAGAAAAAATAATTTGGGTTGATAGCAGAAGAAACACACTATAACCTCCAAATTGCAAAACGTTTTCAAATAAATACCGTTTAATTTTTATATGCTACAAAACCAATGAGCATCTATAGGTCAGCTGCAGTAAGTTGAGGCCATGATTTTAAACCCGCTGAAGGCTTTTTGACAAAATATTGCAAAAGAATGCATCATGAGCATAAGTTCCAAGATACGCCACGGTCACTTTGACATCAAAATCACGTGTACAAGCTACAAAAAATTTCCAGCCAGCAGGGTTCAATCCAATGAGATTGTACTTATACCTACTACAAAATCGTTTTCCCTAAGAAACCCCAGCTCAGGAGAAGCACATTTTCCCTGATGCTGAGACATCAGAGAATCATCTCTACACTTGTTTGCTGTGTTGCTGTTATCCAGATAGAAAGGGCACTGTAAGACGTAAGATAACATTTTCCAAAACTTCCTTACAAGAAATAAAATGTGTTTTGCGTGGCTTCCCCAGTATCACCTGTCAGTATAGGCTGGAGACAACCTCTTGGTGAAATTCAGTGACAGCATCTTTTGCAAGAGGCCAAAACACCTCCCAAGCACACAGCTTTCTGGTAGTGTGGTTTTACACAAAGGTAAAGTGAGATCGTGGAAAGCCTGATTCTGTCTTTCAGGAAATCCTCAGTAAAAGCTTTTCCTCACAACTGGCCACGGAAAAAGATGGGACAAGAGAGAGTTCAGGTTTATAACTTCTGGAGACAGCCTGGAGTGCAGACAGTTCATGATACTGATGAATGAAACACTGATTTCCTTCAACAATCAACCAGGAAGAGGGTAGGGCTACTGTCCCCCGTGGAAACTAAAGAGCCAAACAAGTCTCATGCCTGTGTGGATACACAACCCCCCTCCAAGAAAAAAAAAAAATAGAACTAGTATAGTCACTCTGAAATCAGAGTGAAATTCGGCAGCTGAAACTCACAGCACTTGGCCCCACCTCAGCACCTCCCCCCTCAACCACACAAGCACCCACATACAAGCGGCGTGCACTGTCCTCTGCGTCTCTCCGGTTATCTAGAGTAGGAAATATAGACCTCGGTGGGGGGGAATCGCCGGACACCAGAGGGACAGTCGGATCCGGTTCACGGGCTGGCAAACCATCGGTGACTAGTGTGGGCACAAGGGAGCATGAGAAAGAAACAGCCTCTTCAGCGGATCCGGTTACATCACAGAGGGTGAAACCACTTCAAAGCCCAGATATTGGCAGCCCGAAGCCCACTAAGGATTGAAATGAAATACTACCTATTTCACCAGGCCTGGAGCAACGAATCAAACAACTTAATTCCTCCGCTGAGCCTCGGTTAATGATCAAGAGGCTCGTCTCTCTCTGGCCCGCTCGGCATATTGACTGTAGTTTGTCTTTATGTGCGTGTTTCATTTTTTGGAAAGCTGCACGAGATGATGGAAAGTCATAAATTAAGGAGGTATTTTATGGGGGAGAAAGGCTATTTTTTTTTTTTTTTTAGTCCTGCCACCTGCAAAGTCCCGTTAGAGCCACAGCCGACAGAAGCTGAAATGTCAGAAAGGGATGGAGGCAAGAAGCAAGAGTCCGTACTCGAGGAATGTGGCTCTAGGCCCAGGAATCCAAACGGGTTATCGCGGACAATAATTCTTTAAAAATATTTTCCAAGAACGGAGGCTCGTATCCCTAATCTGAGATTGTGTCGGGGAGCTCCTAAAACTCTATTCCAGCATCTTGCCTTGGAAGGGTCTAGAAATATCAAGGAAAGATGAATTTGAAAGCGCACAGAAGTCCTCTTAGACAGCTATCCAGCATTTCTTCCACTTTTCTTTACCTCCTGCTGTCCATTGGGGCTGTTCCCACTTCCACGTCACTCCCGTGTCCAGATTAGAGCGCTATTCCTCTTTTCTAACAGTTCCTGAAAGCCCAGTTCTGCACCCAACACCCACAAGAAAATTTCTCTTGCAAGTCACTTAGACTTGGAAATCTTTTTCCTAAAGCCCCATCAGGATTATAAGCCACCTATCATGTATGTTAGTTTCCTCATTGTTCATGTGTTGGCTCTATTTCCAAAAAGATGATTCATTCTTTAAAAGTGTTATGTTCAGGAGTCCCCTAGCACCTTTTTAGCCCAACAACATAGTAGCCACTAAGTAAACAGCTGAGAGTTGACTTTAAGTTCTAGATAAACTATAAAATTTAGCTTGAACTGGGGCACCTGGGTGGCTCAGTCAGTTGAGCGTCTGACTTCAGCTCAGATCATGATTTCACAGTTCGTGGGTTCGAGCCCCACATGGGGCTCTGTGCTGACAGCTCAGGGCCTGCAGCCTGCTTCAGATTTTGTGTCTCCCTCTCTCTCTTCACTTCCCCCACCCATGCTCTGTCTCTCTCTCCCTCAAAAATAGATAAACATCAAATAAAAAATTTTAAATTTAGCTTGAATTGGACCTCATACCTCTACTCGGGATGTGACCAGGCAGGGATGTGCCCAGCAAAATAATTGCTTCCTCTGACACAGAAGTGAGTTTGCATGGTTTTTTATCATTTACCATGGCCCAAGCTAGAGATTTTTCTTGTCTTTGTGCTCGAAAATGACAAATTGCACCTTATATATTTAGAAAGAAAACAACAGCTGCTTAAAGAAAGGACACAAGAAATTGAAATAAAGGACTTTCCACCCCGTTTTCATCAAGTCCTCAAAATTGGAGCCACCAGCCAAGTTCAGTACAAACAGCACGTGTATGAGAAGGGCTGGCAGGATCGGGGCAGTTTTGAGAAATTGGTGCCTAAGGAGAGAGAGAAGGCTTTTCAAGGCATGAGCCTATGTATTTAAGATGACACCTGCCCCTCGCTATGGGACCAAGAACTTTGCTGCAAGAAGAGAATAAGCTCAGGAGAAAAACTGACGGGGCTAAGAAACCAGACTCAAACTGAGGCAAAGCCAGCCCGAGGCACAATTTGCAAGCAGGCAAGGTTGGCTGAGAGCACTCTTGTGATCCCCCTTTCTGCACCTGTCTTTCCTCCTTCCACCAACTCTCCTCCAGGTAGGTCCTCAGACAAACTGCTGGATTCCAGGACGCTCGGCTCTGGAATCCAGCCCTCCTTTTGTAAGGATCCCTCACACTCTGGGATTCTCATTCCACGTATCAAGTACCTGGTTTGGAAAGCAATCTAATCAACTCACAGAACTACAAAATTTCTAATCCAAAAGCTTACTTAGAGATGGTTTCATCTGACCCCCTTACACCAAATGGAGGCCGCAGGGCTGGAGTGATTAACCCAGTCTCCCATAGCTAACTAGTAGCACAACTGGTACCACCCCGGAAGCAGTCCTTTGTTCTTCCTGCCACACCATTCAGTAACTTATCCAATAATATTATCCAATAATATCCAATAATATTATCCAATAATATTCACTGAGCACCAAGCATGTTCCACACCCTGTGTTAAACGCCAAACTGAGATCACCAAAATGTTATAGAAGAAAGCTCAGTATCATTGTTTAAATCATTTACTCATTCAATAATAATTCGTTGCAACTTCTAGAAGAAAACAGAGGCAGGAATTTCCTTTACATCGGTCTTGGCGATGGTTTTTTGGATTTGACACCAAAAGGAAAGCCAACAAAAGAGAAAACAAGTCAGAGAAACTACATCAAACTAAAAAGCTTCTGCACAGCGAAGAAAGCCATTGAGAAAATGAAGAGGCAACCTACTGAATGGGAGGAAATATTTGCAGATCACATATTTGATAAGGGGTTAATATCCAAAATATATAAAGAACTCATACAATCCAATAGCAAAAAAAAAATCTGATTTTAAAATGGTCAGAGGAGGGGCGCCTGGGTGGCTCAGTCAGTTAAGTGTCCGACTTCAGCTCAAGTCGTGATGACATGGTTTGTAGGTCGAAGCCCCGCGTCGGGCTCTGTGCTGACAGCTCAGAGCCTGAGCCAGCTTCAGATTCTGTATCCCCCTGTCTCTGCCACTCCCCTGCTCACACTCTGTCTCTCTCTCTCTCTCCAAAATAAATAAATGTTAGAAAAAATAATTTTTAATGGGCAGAGGATCTGAACAGATGCTTTTCCCGAAGAAGGCATACACATAGCCAACATAAATCAGTATATACACATCATTATA
Source organism: Felis catus (assembly GCF_018350175.1). Taxonomy (NCBI): domain Eukaryota; kingdom Metazoa; phylum Chordata; class Mammalia; order Carnivora; family Felidae; genus Felis; species Felis catus. Next base: position 56,802,694 of record NC_058384.1, read on the forward strand.
TACACCTATCTAGATATGCCATCATATAGATAGGTAGATATATCACTAGATAAATAGATACACATACACACAATGGAATATTATTCAGTCATAAAGAAAATGAAATAGGGGCACCAGCGTGGCTCAGTCGATGAAGCATCTGACTCTTGATTTTGGCTCAAGTCATGATCTCGTGGTTCATGAGTGTGATCCCCACATTGGATTCCACACTGACAGTACAGAGCCTGCGTGGGATTCTCTCTCTCTCTCTCTCTCTCTCTCTCTCAAAATAAATAAACTTTTAAAAAATGAATGAAAAATTGTTATTTGTGACAACATGGATGAAACTTGAGGGTGTTACGCTAAGTGAAATAAATCAGACAGAGAAAGATAAATACCATATGGTCTCATTATATGTGGAATCTGGGGTGGGGGGGGGGTAGCTAATAGATACAGAGAACAGATTGGTGGTTGCCAGGGGTGGAGGTGTGGGAGGATGGGCAAAATGGGTGAAGGGGGTCAAAAGGTACAAACTTCCAGTTATAAAATAAGTAAGTCATGGGGGTGTAATGCACAGCACAGTGACTATAATTAATAATACTGCATTGCATATTTGAAAGTTGCTACCGGAATAGATCTTTAAAGGTCTCATCATCAGAAAAAAATTCTGTTAAGTATATATGGTGATGAATGTTGACTGGACTTACCATCATTTTGTAATATAGGCAAACATCAAACCATTACGTTGCACACCTGAAACTAACATGATGTTGCATGTCAATCACACCTCAATTTCGGAGGGGGCGCCTGGGTGGCTCAGTCGGTTGAGCATCTGACTCTTGATGTAGGCTCAGGCTACAATCCCAGAGTTTACGATCCCGGGGTCTTGGAATCAAGCACCGAGTCAGGCGGAGCATGGAGCCTGCTTGAGATTCTCTCTCTCCCTCTGCCCCTCCCTGCCCCTGCTTGCTGTCTCTCTCTCTCTCTCTCTCTCTCTCTCTCTCTCTCTCTCTCACGCGCTCGCTCAAATATATATCTATATCTATATCTACCTCAATTTTAAAAATGATTTTAAGATAATAATAATAACTTACCAAATATACACCAGGTGGTAGATTCTACTTCCAAGTTCATTCCAAGAACGTCTGAAACTTAATTATTGTGATGACTTTGTACTGTATCGACTCAGCTAGTCTGGAACTAAGTTTCCCAGAACTCCCCCCTCACTATGGTGCAGGTTAGGGTTGATCTCTCAAGGGAAATTTGCCTGGGATTCAGAAGGCAGAAGTGAATTCTTGGCCGTGATGTTCTGAAAGTTGGTGTAGGTGCCGGGCACGGCTGTAGGGAGCTACAGGCTCATCCTACGGGGGGGGGGGGGGGGGGGGGGGGGGGGGGCCACACCTGCAGGTCTTCTAGCTTCCACCAGATCTGCAGCTTGAGTTTCCTCCCGCCCCGTATGCAGCCCTGGGGTGAAGCGTCCGGCTCGTTCCACGGGTCACGCTGGTTTGTTCAAGTTTGCAGGTGATAGGAAACAGCGGTGAGTTCAAGGTGTTCCTTGCCGGCTGCAGTGGCCCTTGTTCTACTGTGCTATTTCTTGGCCAGCTGCTTCCCCCGCTTCCAGCTCTGTAGAACCATAGGTTTGCCGTCAGACCAGACACAGAGACGACAGCGGTCCATAGACCCCTTCGCCAGCTCCCACAGGCGTGCAAGGTCCCTTCAAATCCCTTCAAAAAGTAAAATAAAAGACTGCTTCATCTCACGCATGGGGGTGGTGGTTCTCCTTCCCTATCTGAATCCTGATGCAGAAAAGCATCCTTAAATCTCCTTTAATCCAGTGTTGGTGACACACTAGTAATATACAAACTCCTAAAAACAAACTTGTAGTTTCCTAGTGTTGACAAATTATTTTTATTATACAAAAATAAATATGAATATATATTTATATGTAAATATATATAAATACTGATATATAACTACAAACTAAAATAAACCTTAAACTTTAAATACAAATAAAACTAAAAAAAATAGGGGCACCTGGGTGGCGCAGTCGGTTAAGCGTCCGACTTCAGCCAGGTCACGATCTTGCGGTCCGGGAGTTCGAGCCCCGCGTCAGGCTCTGGGCTGATGGCTCAGAGCCTGGAGCCTGTTTCCGATTCTGTGTCTCCCTCTCTCTCTGCCCCTCCCCCGTTCATGCTCTGTCTCTCTCTGTCCCAAAAATAAAAATAAAAAAAAAAAAAAACGTTAAAAAAAAAACTAAAAAAAATAACCACGAAATTCAAGTCAGTTTCACTGATTTGTGCCTCGCAATGTCATTTTGCTGAAATGAAGTCATGAGTGAACCTTCAGCACAGGTTATTTTAATATCTTGGGACTGCACCACCAGGTGCCATGTGATGATTTAATCCTTGTGACCCTTTCTTCTATTCAGATCATCACAAAGGTTTCTTTTTATACAGTTTTCTGAGTTGTCACATGCCTGTCATTTGGTGCAAATGCATCATTCGGTGATAAATTTAAACTCGAGATTCAGGAGTAAATAAGAAGTTAACTTTGCCACTGTCTGGGTCTCCCTCCTCGATCCCTCCCTCTCCCTCCAGTTCCTCCCTGGGGACACAATCTTGTCCAGGCTTAGCTGGATTCCTCGTTCTGGCTCCTCAGAATCTGACTAAATCAGTCTTCCCCAAGAGAACAAGGCTTTTAGCCTCCTCCATGCAAGACCTCTGGCCAAGGGAAGGCTGATTCTTTATTGACGACGAGAGTAACACACCCAGTTTCGCCATATGTTGGAAAATTCCAATGAAAGCCTCAAGGATGTTTTCTCTACTTCTTCAGAATAACTCGTGTTATTAGCCACTGACACACAACTTCCAGTCGTCTGGAAATTTCATCCTGGAAGGCCTAACCCGAGTCCACAATCACACTAAGAAGCCTGCAAGGAGTATGAAAACGTCAGCCCCCCTCCCCTGTCCCCTCTCCTGCCTGGAAAGCTACTATGCGCCTAAGGGCGTGTCCGCCACACAGAAGAGTGTGACAGCACAACTCTGAAGTTGGATTTAACCTCCAGGCACCACTGAATCCATATGATTCTAGCAGAGACTCTCGCCAAGACTCAGACACACAGTATATTTGCGATAATGGTTATTTCTAAAGGCTGGCTTCTTTGTTGCAGTTCTACATGTGAAGTGTGATGAAAATCTGTGTTTAAACCTAAAAATTGTTTCTTCCTTTGCTTCCCTGGGTCCAACTGATCATCAGTGAACCAGTAAAGCAGCTTATGGTCTCACCTCCCTAGATAAAATTTTAAGCAAGAGCTAATCTATTCAGATGACGTCATGGATGACAGATGCATAAGGAACTTTTAACAAAAATTGGAATGGCGCCCAACGTTGGTGGCAACTAGGCCACCCCCACCCCCATCCTCTAGTCTCACCCCCAGACACAGGGAGGCACAGCTGGGCTAGGACTCCCAGAGCTGCCTTGTTAGGTGCCCAGACCAAACAAGCATGGCTGTTTCCCTGGAGAATTTCCAGAACATCCAGGCACCTCTTCCAAGACTTGTCCTCACTGTGGGAAGTTATCGAACTTGAACAAGATGAAATCAAACACAAAAAAAGAAGGATGATTACAATCATTGTGACAGCCGCTATTTCCTGAGCCTTCTCCTGGGCCAGGTATGGCCCTCAACCTTTGGCCAACAGTCTCCTATTTAATATTCACAGAAACCCTTTATTTTTCAAATAGGAAGCTAGAGCTTAGAAAGGTGAAGTCCCTCTTTGCCTGCCCTCCCACATAGGTCAATGAAGAAGCTGGCCCCGTCTGACCCCAAAGCTCAGCCCTTGGCCATCATTGCCCCCTCCTTCACTTGGCATGGCTGGGATAGTATGATTCCACTCTTCTCTGGGCTTTCTGAATTTTATTATAACTTTGATAATTTATTTTTATTTTTTTAATGTTTATTTATTTTTGAGAGAGAGAAAGACACAGAGTATGGGCAGGAGAAGGGCAGAGAGAGAGAGGAAGACACAGAATCCAAAGCAGGCTCCAGGCTCTGAACTGTCAGCACAGAGCCTGATGCGGGGCTCAAACCCACGATCCGTGAGATCATGACCTGAGCCAAAGTCAGACACTCAACCGACCGAGCCACCCAGGCACCCCTATTATAACTTTGAAACCTCTTTCACCTGCCCATTCCCAATCGAATGATTAACAAAACTCCCTGCGTATACTTTCTTTTTTTTTTTTTTTCAACTTTTATTTATTTTTGGGACAGAGAGAGAGAGAGCATGAACAGGGGAGGGTCAGAGAGAGAGGGAGACACAGAATCGGAAACAGTCTCCAGGCTCTGAGCCATCAGCCCAGAGCCTGACGCGGGGCTCGAACTCACAGACCGCGAGATCGTGACCTGGCTGAAGTCGGACGCTTAACCGACTGCGCCACCCAGGCGCCCCACTTTCTATATTTCTTCTTAAATGTCTTCTTAATGCTGACAGCCAAGAATTGTTTGAACCCCAACATGTGCCAAACAAGGTACATCTTCCCTTGTCCTTTAGCTTCAGACTAGCATTTCCTAGTTTGACAGGTGTGATGGTTAATCTCACGGCTGTTAGGCAGACACTTTCATTTGCTAATAACCAAAACCTTATTTAATTTGTGAACCCAGGTCAGCAGGGACCGTGTGCTCCCTAATGCCTTGCCTGGTGCTTGGCTCAATAAACTGCATAAATGAATGAAGAAAGGCAGGGAGGGGAAGAAGAGAAGAGACAGATGCTTAAAACTCCTCCACTCCTGGGGTGGCTCGGTCGGTTAGGCGACCGACTTCCGCCCAGGTTATGATCTCACGGTTCGGGAGTTCGAGCTCCGCGTCGGGCTCTGTGCTGCCAGCTCGGAGCCTGGAGCCTGCTTCCGATTCTGTGTCTCCCTTTCTCTGCACCTCCCCTGCTCATGCTCTCTCTCTGTCTCTCAAAAAATAAATAAATGTTAAAAAAAAATCTTTTTAACCTCTCTCCTCCTGGAATGCCAGGTATAGAGATGCACGGTAGCCGCCCAGGATCGGGGAAATCTGGAAGTCTTCTCGGAGGAGTGGGATCTGGCATTGAAGAACACGGAGCATCGGCCATCGAGGACCAAGGGCTGAGGGAAGCTGGCAGGGAGCCGGGACACGTGCTTTTCCGTGCTCTTTGATGCAAGCCCCACAGTAAGCCCGGGCGATGGGCAATCTCAGTGAGCCCGTTTTTTACAGAGGAGAAAATCGAGACCCTTTAGAAGGGTTAACTGACTTGCCAAAGATCACAGCTTGTAAACCATGAACCCCAAAGTCCTCTGTTTTTACTGCGGATGGTCAAGCTAGCAGGCTGGCCACTTAATGCATAACACTCCTCTATCGTTCTTAAAAGTTGCCAGGTTTTGCAGATCCTTGGACGATTTGGCCTCTGTGTGAACAAAGAGGAGTTTGTTTTCAGGTGCGTTTTCTTTTCATTCTTTAGGCTCTCCTGCCCTCCTGTGGTTACACCGAGTTATAGCCACCTGGGCTTTCTTCACACATCGCAGGGAACACTGATCTAATAATGAGCAGGAGGGGGAAGAGGAGGAAGCATGGGTATATTAAATTATATTTATATACAAAGAGGCAGCGCACGCATGTTTAGAAAGCCCCGCTCAAGGGGAACTGAATGTCGATGTAATTCATGGAAAGTAAGGAACAATGCAGTGGGGGAAAGCACTGGTCTAGACAAAGCTGCTATTTCAAGTTTTGGACCCCGCTGACTTGTCTACCTCGCTACAGTTTTGCCGGTTAGAAACAATGTCTTCAGTCAGTTATGAAACAGACAACAGTCTGTCCCCAGAGAGAGGACATCTGCATGAACCCTACAGGCATGTGAGAACCAGACCTCGTCCTTGGTCTCAAACAAGTATTTGAGAAATGCCTGCAAACAGCAGTAAGCACCAGTTTTGCCTTTTATTCTTCAGAATTCTTTCTAATTTCAGAGGAGTGCCAGTGTGAAATGGACATCGCCCCATCCCAGCAGAGGAGACTATGACATACGGCTAACTGAGAGCATTCCATTATCTAAGACAAAAGACCTTTTATTGCCAGGAAAAAAGGCCAACATTCATTGCTCTTAGTAGAGACGGTAGGAAACTGGAATTAGAGCACACAGTGAAAAATTTACATCAGATGCAAAGAGGAGATTTCCAAAGGGAACGTGAATGGTAGGGTAGTGGGATGCAAAGCAAACTGAACTCAGTATCTAGAGGGCTGGAGGTTAGTTCCCACTCTGCCACAAGCCAGCAGGGTGACCTTGAGAGGGTCATGCCACTGTTCTCAGTCCCCTGCTCTGTGAACAGAGTCACACTCGGTGATCTCTCACTGTCCATTTAATTCTAAATGTTCATAAGCCTAAGATCCTATGATGCTCCTCTTAGGAGGCTGCCAAAGGGAGGCAGAGGGGAGTGGCAGCGGGGAGAGAAATATTTTAAATTGTTTCCATTGGTTTGGACACAGATGTACTTGCAATCAAGGGCATGACCACAATGACCTTTTCAGATGACCTTCTATTCCAAAATCGAGGGAATTTGGGGATGCTTCTCACAATAGAAGCATCTTGCCTGATGAATAAAATCCCAGCATCTCAAGATTTTTAAACCTTAATGGTCACCTACTGCAACCTTCGGACTGATATTTAAATCCTACCACTGGCATTCATGCTCCTTCTTAAATACTTCCAATACCAAGGAACTGGTTCTTTTCAAGCAGGCTTTGAAAAGCTGGTCTTTTTTTTTTTTTAAGTGTTTATTTATTTTTGAGACAGACAGAGACAGAGCATGAATGAGGGAGGGGCAGAGAGAGAGGAAGGCACAGAATCTGAAGCAGGCTCCAGGCTGTCAGCACAGAGCCTGACGCGGGGCTCGAACTCATGGACCGTGAGATCATGACCTGAGCCGAAGTTGGACACTTAACTGACTGAGCCACCCAGGCGCCCCTGAAAAGCTGGTCTTTAGAGGGAAGTGACTTCCGCATCCTTAGCTAACGTCTGCCTCACTCTAGCTGCCAACCATTGGTCTGAGTTTTGTCCTTGGAGTCAGAGAGAAAAAAATCTAATTCTTCTTTGTCTTAATAGTTATTCAAATATTTAAAGGTATTTATCAGTTTCCTGTAAGTCTTCTCATCTAGCATCCACAATACGTTCAACAACTAATCCCCGTCTAGCTTGGTTTAAAGTCCCTCTGCTGTCTGGAATGTTTTCTTCTGACCACATTTCAAGAGTCTGATATGATAGTTCGGGAGTTCGTGCAGCATGGTGGTCAAGGGCATCGATTCTGGAGCCGTACTACTGGTGTTCAAAATCGAACTCTAGTTAGAATTTGCTGGACATCAGAGAAGTTACTATCGGTATAAACCTGGGCAAGAACTTAGACTTTCCAGTGTCTTCTTTTCTGCATCATAAACTTTGGATTAAATAAGTTAATATGTATGAAGCACTTAAAATGATGCCAAGCACAATGAAATTGCTCAACAATTGTAGCTGGTATTATTATTATTATTACAAAAATATGGCTTCACTCAATCACCTCCCTCACTGTAATTATATCACTTTATTAATAAGCACTTAAGAATTCATTAGGTTTTTGGGTACCTGGGTGGCTCAGTCTGTTAAGTGTCCAACTTCAGCTCAGGTCATGATCTCACAGGTCATGAGTTTTGAGTCCCACATCGGGCTCTCTGCTGTCAGCCCAGAGCCCGCCTTGAATCCTCTGTCTCCCTCTCTCTGTGCCCCTCCCCTGTTTGCACTCTCTCACACACAAAAATAAATAAGCATTTAAAAAAAAAAGACAAAAAAAAAAAGAATTCATTAGGTTTTTTAGTGCTCACCTGTACTCTAAAGGAGGTACAACGAACTTCCTATCGATTAAATAAATCACCTATCACCTAAAACCTCTAAACTATTTTTATAGACCAGACTTCTAAACTACACTTTTCCCATATTGTACTCAGTCAGAAGGGGCTCTAAGAGAGATGTTTTCAACCAGGTGAATACAAAAGAATACCTTCTGTATTTCAACACACTGAGAGATTTTGACAGTTGGGGTAAATCTTTGGGGTTGAATTGGTGATATGTAGACAAAAACCTAAGCAAACCAAAAATAGAATTTTACCAAGCCTAGGAAAAATAAAACATCATGCGAGAAAAATACTTGTATTTGCCACCATTATAGGACCACTCTGTTTTGCATTTATTTTGTGACCAGGGTATGGAAGAATTGGAATTTCAAATGAGTGGGAAACAAACAAAATTTTTTACATCACATTTTATTCACACCCTGTCAAATCTTTTCTTCCCTGCTTAATAATAAATCCTTTAATACGTCGAACAGGTCCCATAACTTTCCAGCTGCTTGCAGTCATTAAAACTCAGGCCCATCCTGTAACAAGTCTGGGCTCATATCTGATTCAGAACTTTCCTTCTCCCTCACTGCAAGTCAGGCCTATAACATGAGGGATTGGAGTGTGAAGGGAGCTATGCTTTTATTGTCACGCCACCTCCTTTGGGGAAGGGAGGAGGGGAGTATTGGTGAAGGACAAACATTTCTTTACTTAACAGGAGTCATGGAAATCCTCTCTCTGGCCAACCCTGACTGGCCAGCAAGGCTAGGCATGTTGGGAAGTGCCCAAAGTTGACCCTCCTGTGGGGTTCACGAGTGTATTGACTAGAGGATACCAGAAGTTCCTCCCCACAATATGGCTCACGCTACATGGATCCCCTGATATGGGGGTCCTACTCTGGCCTACTCTTCTGTCCTCGCAAATCCCGTCATAAGAGGTCCATCCAACAGCCCTGGCCAATGGGGTCCCCGTATCGTGTGGGTGGCCCACGTATATGGAGTTTCAGCAAAAGGGCTCGGAACCAGCCACCTCCCGTGGAGTACCCTCAACCCACTAGAGACTCAAGTGCACCTCCCAGGCCAGTCGGTGCTTGGAAGGCCAAGGCCTCCTCCTCAGCTCTGCGGGCTCCTTCCAATCCCTCCTCCTTTCAGCAAGTCTGAGGCCCAGGGTGTGAGATGCCAATCTCCCCACCTTGCAGGGAGCTGCACACCCAGCTTCACAAATGATTGTCCGAGGGGTCCTTTCATTTGATGTGAGGGAAGGAAAAGCACCCTCGTGCTCCCTCGGGGGAGGTAGCAATCCCCTTGTACCGTGAGCACTGCACTCCCGACAAGGCCAATGACCAAAACCTCCCCGTCTCTTGGCACCTTATGGAAACTGACAGCATCCCCCTTTCAGTGCTTTCATCCTGTGTTGATGTGGTAGCAGCAGTGGCCAGGAAGTCTACCCCCTCCTCACAGGCCCCGGAGGGAGGTGCCTGGCTTCCCTTGGCCCCTTCTTAAAAGGTAGTAGGGCTTGTAGTCACAATTCTGGGACAGCATCTGCTCCTGTGTCTGTCTCCCCAGCTAAACTGTGTGCTCCTTAAAGACAGAGACTATGTCTAATTCCTCAGTGTATCCCAGTCCCTAGCACAGCCCCAGATGTATGACAGGTCCTCCATAAGTAGAGACTGCTTGAAGTGGGATTGAAAGAATAATTAATGGATGGATGGATAAATGGACAAGTGATGATAGATAGATAGATAGATAGATAGATAGATAGATAGATAGAATTGATAGATATGAGATGGGTGGATGGATAGATAGATACATGCATACATATAATTGATAGATATGAGATGGATGGATGGATGGATAGAGATAATTGATAGATATGAGATAGATGGATAGATAGATAGATACATATAATTGATGGTATGAGATGGATGGATAGATGGATGGATAGAGATAATTGATAGATATGAGATGGATGGATAGATAGATAGATAGATAGATAGATATAATTGATAGATATGAGATGGATGGATGGATAGATACATATAATTGATAGATATGAGATAGATGGATGGATGGAGATAATTGATAGATATGAGATGGATGGATAGATAGAGATAATTGATAGATATGAGATGGATGGATGATAGATAGATACATATAATTGATAGATATGCGATAGATGGATGGATGGATAGATAGATATAATTGATAGATAGGGGATGGATGGATGGATGGACAGACGGATAGATAGATAGATAGATAGATAGATAATAGGACCTCTTTCCAGCTCCCATTAAAATTCACAAAATAAACCACTGCTGGTCTTGTGCGTTGATCTCAGCCTGAGACAACACAGGCCACCACGGTGAGAACTTCATTTAAAAGCCACCCTAGAATTGATAGTTTCAGCCTCTTATCAGCCTTTTGTATTCCTTTTCCTTCTCATTCTCTCGGGCTTTATTAACCTCAGATACAAGGATGTTTACATTATACAAAGAAGAAGAAAAAATGAAATACTCTCTTTTTCCATCTAAAATATCTGAATGATGGGGCACCTGGGTGGCTCAGTTGGTTGAGCGTCCAACTTCAGCTCAGGTCATGATCTCACAGTTCGTGAGTTCAAGCCCCACAAAGGGTTCGCTGCTGTCAGCACAGAGCCCACTTTGGATCCTCTGTCCCCGTCTTTCTCTGCCCCTCCCCTGCTGTGCTCTCTCAAAAATAAAATCAAAAACATTTTTAAAGATGTCACCATTCTGGGATGGTATAAAATAACCCTTGAATAACTGTCAGAATTCCACCTTAGAAGTGCTTTCTAGAAGTCAGATCTGGAGGGGGACAAGGACATAAAACCTGGCCTGCCCATTGCCAAGGCTTTTCATTTACTTCTTCCTAAAGATCCACCTTCCCAGGAACATAATCCATCCTGAGCCATGAAGAAGGACCAGAAATCAAGAAACAGGATGCACTCCTGATCCTCCCACCGCCTCCTGTGAAACTAAACAAGTAATTCTATTTGGTTTCCTCATCTATAAAATGAAGAACTTGAACCCTACGAATCTTAAAAGGTATCCACTTCTAAAATTCTATAATTTTAAACTCTAGCTACTTATGACAAGTCTGACAACAATAGAAGCTCGTCTCGAAAGAGAAAGTAATTTCCAAGCCAAGTGTGGTAGGCTGAATAATACCACCCCCCCCCCAAAGAGGCCCATTGTCCTACTCCCTGGATTCTATGAATATGTTACAGTACATGATAAGATAGACTTTGCAGATATAATTAAGGTTACAGACCTTAAGGTAGGGATAGTTTCCTGAATTATCCAGGTGGGCCCAATCTAATTAATTAATCTAATTAATTCCCTGTGCCCTGAAAAACAGAGAAATTTCCTCAGCTGAGATGTGGCAGAAAGGGAAGTCGGGGATATTTAAAAGGTGAGAGGGACTCCGCCCGCCCCTGAGCCACACGGAAAGCATGGGGAGCATGACGGCAGCCTCTAAGAGCATAGCGGGCAGCCAGCAAGAAAACCGGGACCTCAGTCCCACAACCACAAGGAACCGAAGTAGGTCAGCAAACCTGAAAGAGCTTGGAGGCAGATTCATCCTAAAAGTCTCCGAAAGAGAAATACAGCCCTGCCCACATGTTGGATCTTTTAGCCTACTGGCAACCTTCATACTGCTCCCTTTGAGAAACTTCTAGCATTCTGGGGCACCTGGGTGGCTCGGTCAGTCAGCTGAGCGTCCAACTTCAGCCGAAGTCATGATCTCACAGTCTGTGAGTTCCGGCCCCACTTCGGGCTCTCTGCTGTCAGTGCAGAACCTGCTTCAGATCCTCTGTCCTCCTCTCTCCCTGCCCCTTCCCCGCTGGCACGTGCGTGCACATGTTCTCTCTTGAAACTAAATAAAACATCAAAAAAAAATTTTTTTTAAGAAACTTTAAGCATTTTATTACAACTTCCTCTGACCAAAGAATTAGGACTCAATTACCTATTGCATGACCCTATTCCTTCCCCAGTACAATGCTTGTTCCTTAGAGAGTGATAACTGTGTGCCAGTCACTATGCTGTGCTAGGTCTGTGTTTTTCAAACCGTGGATCATGACCCACTGATGGGTTTTTAAATTAATTTAGTGGGTCATGACCAAGATTTTTAGTAATATGAAATAGCATAAAACAGAAAATAGCAGTGCATTGCACATAGGAAGGATAACTATTGTTTCATGAAAGTCTTGGTAAAGTGATGTGTGTCTCTCTCTGTGTATATTGAGGAATGCCAACCAATAAAGTAAAAAATGTATTTCCGGGGCGCCTGGGTGGCTTGGTCGGTTAAGCGTCCGACTTCAGCTCAGGTCATGATCTCACAGTCTGTGAGTTCGAGCCCCGCGTCGGGCTCTGTGCTGACAGCTCAGAGCCTGGAGCCTGTTTCAGATTCTTTGTCTCCCTCTCTCTGACAGTCCCCCGTTCATGCTCTGTCTCTCTCTGTCTCAAAAATAAATAAACGTTAAAAAAAATTTTTTTTAATGTATTTCCTACTACAGACTATGGTTGAAAAAATTCCAAGTGCTTTCGATTCATCCTATCACTTAATCCTGACAACTACATATAAGGTAGGTACTGTTATCGCCCTCAGTTTGAAGATAAGAAAACAGGCTGGGGGAAGAAAAAAAAAAAAGGTTGAGCAACATACTTAGGATCAAGCAGCCAATAAATAGTAGATCTTGGATTCAAATCTAGATCTGGTGATTCAAGTCCATGTTCTTAACCATATGCTGTCTCTCTTTAACAGAATTAAGAAACAAAACAAGAGGTCTTGTCCAAAGCTATGTTCACACCTGTTGGCAAATGGCTTACTACGAAGGGAAGACACATAAATATCCTAGACTAAGGTCCCACCTGCAGAGATCAGCTCTTGAAACCCTTCCACGTAAACCATATTTAGGATGAAGACTGGTTCGTAATATTTACGGAAATTGGACGTGCAGAAATGATGGCAATGCCAATGAAGTAGCAGCAATATTTTCCCCCATTGTTGCAGTCAGCACTTGGCAGGGAATTAGCGTCTCTCTCGAAGGTGTTTGGGCTCCCCCAACACTATTCATTTCATCTTTCCATGACACATTGATTCTCCCAAACCAAACCCTACCCCCCCCCCCCAACTCCCTACTCCTACCCATCTGGGCAGACAGCGGGCATGCTGAGCCATGCAGTCTTTCCAGCGGCCAGCCACTCTGCCATGTTCAAGCTGTGCGCTCACGACCTCCCCGAACCCACCCGCACACGCGGCAGTGGAAACGGAGACGTTCACTCCAAAAGCCTTCACGGTGTCTTTCGTAAATTGTGCACATCCTTAGAACTAGAATGTGAGCATTCTCTAACATTCCTCTTTCTGTCCTACACTTCCATGTCTGTCCCCCCCCCCCCCCCCCACACAGTTTGCTTCTGGCAATCTGACTTCATGAGAGCATCATGGAACAAATCAAACACATAAAGCCATCAAGCCATACTTGGATTTCTTCTTCATAATTTCTTTTTTTTTTTTGAAAGAGAGAGAGAGAGGGTGCAAGTGAGTGAGGGTCAGAGAGAGAGGGAGAGAGAGAAAGAGAAGTGGGGCTTCACCCGAAGCAGGGCTTGTGTTTACCTGATGTGGGACTCAAACTCACAAACTGTAAGATCATGACCTGAGCAAAGTCAGATGCTTAATGACTGAGCCACCCAGGCACCCTCTTCCTCGTAGTTTCCAGTATTGGCATTAGAAACATAGGTAGAAAAATATTTTAAAGAAATGTGATTTATTTTTCCTCATATCATCTTCTTATCTTTCCTACTTTTTTGTGGCAAGAAATCTGTTACGGAGGGACATATCACAAAGAAACTCCTGAGAATCATTAGAAATTATCCAGTCTCAACTGGCCAAATGATACAGATGCTATGGAAGTTAAAACCAATTCTTTTCCCTGCGCCATGTGGCGGGTTGAATGGCCTGTCGGCTTTTCGGGTGGTTTTGCAGATCAGACCCAGGCAGGTAAGAATGATTACGATTCCCTTTACACTCCAACATGAGTTCTGCCACTTTGCGAGGATGGAAGAAAAAATGAAAAGCTTAACTGTGCAGCCAAGGCTTGGATCACGGTGACCAGCCAGACGACCTCACCCCTGCAATTACACCCTGTGAAAATCTGCACAGGAATAAAAACAGATCGACCCAAAGCACCGCATTTGGCACCTGAGTGCCGCGCATGTAAAAGGAGTAGAGTGTGTTCCTTTAAATTACATTATGATAAGTAAGGCCCTGATTCCTTCAATCCTTCCCATGGAGGTTTGCAGGGGACAAGCGAGTCCCTTTTATATAAACTGAGGAAGTCTTCATTCACAGCCAGAGACAAAATGCAGCCCCTCTGTGGAGCTGAAGTCTGGAGCCAGTCTGGAGGCCAGAGTTCACCACCTCCCCCGTCCCCCAAGACCCTTAGAACTGCAGTTAATGAGGTGGCCATAAAAAGCATCCAAAAGTCATCACAAGCCCTCATGGGTTTCTCCCCTGGGTAAAGGGAATCTAGTCCTCGAGCAGAATGCCTGAAGAATGCCGGGTTGAGAGAACAGGATTCTTTCTGGGCCTCCGAGCTTTCAATCACAATCCCTGGGTGGCCGGGTAATGATTTGGAGTTACCTTCAAGCAACCAGTTCAATCATTTTGACCGACGCAAGGTAGATTATTTGGCCAAGCATAAATCAATCAAATCTGATGTTCACATTGATCGGCGAGTTCCATCACCTCAGCGCGAGCCAGTTGAGAACAAAGGCACATCCTTGGTGGAATTCAGAAGGATAACAAATTTCTCAGATAGGGGACAAAACCAGTTTCTGACACAAAGACTAATGGGTCGTTTCTGGCAGCCAGACAGCCGGCAACCACAAGCCTCCAGACCCAGCAATTGCCCTGGGTGCTGCATCTGGGGATTCCTCGGGCCTGTGCATTTTCGGGAGCTCCCACCCCCCCGCCCTAACGTACCGACTGTACTCTGACCTCACCCTGGGGCAGCCTGGACCACTTCATTTGTTAAAAATACCCCAGAACCGTCCTAATTTCAGAAAAAGTGGCCCAGTTGTAGCCAATGGTGATGTTGTCGAGGAAGCCAGCAAATCAGGCAGCACAGATTCTGGCCCAGCAACGCAATTAGCTGGAAGAGCCTTCTGCCCCTGGAAAGGCTTTCTGAGCTTCTAGGCATAAGGGACATAAGGAAACATGCCTAGGGGCCTTCGTGGGGACCGTCTAATCTCTTTGTGGCAACAGAGCCCCAAAAAGAGAAAACAAAATGTAGATACACAGAGGGTTCATCCCGCCGATTCCGCCTTCTTTTCTCAACCAGCCTCCCCACCACATGCCGATGGAAACGAGAAACATAGGCTTTCTTAGAAAAAGAGCTAAAACTCCAGTCTTACCCATCACCTATCATCTTAGCACTACCCTAATTCTTCCAGCAATGAAGCATGACAGTTGAATCTGCCAGCAACCTTACCCTCCCTTGACCTTGGCAACACTAAAAGAGCACCACTTTCCCACTGATCTGAGAGTAACTATTTGAATAATTACTCTAGATAATCACCACAAATAAACTTTCCCTCTCTAATAGTAGCTGTTCCATTTCTGGATTTAATGTTATTCACCTTCTTCCAAATAAACATCATTTCCCAATGCCTGGAAAGTTCCAATCTTGTTCCAAATTTACATATTACTTTTCCATTATCTCAGGGCAGCAATAATAATAATAATAACAGTTACAACATCTTCCTTCTCCTAGAAGAATCCTGGCCACTTCGTGCACTTTTCTGGTTTGGAATTCTCTTATGGGCTTATTTTTTTTCTTTCTCCTCCTCCTCCTTAGTGGAAAATGTTACTTCTAGCTGCTGGATTTAATTTAATTTAATTTAATTACAGCATTTTCCACACATGCCCACAGGCTCTTGGTAATAGTTGCATTTTTAATAAATCTAATATATAATAATGACTTTGTTTTTAATTTTCCACTGAGAGTTGGATCCTAGGTTGAATACAGAGCTCCAGACAGGGGCGTCTGGTTCACTCCATGTGATTGAGTTTCAGGGAACCGAGGGGCTCCTAATTGGAAAATGGCTGTGCCTTCAACCTCTATCCACACACACCTGTGTTTAATGTCCTCCGCAAACATCCCATAGGATGTGAAATGACCAGTCTTGAGACAAAATGATCAAATAGGTTGTGCAGGCACTCCTCAGGCTGGACTGTGAAAGGAAAATGGAGGCGTGTAGACGTTCCCCGGCCAAGACCATTATAAAAAATGATTTTGTGAACAGCACTCCTCGATGAAGGCCTTTACTCAGGGACCTGCTGCTCTCCACCTGTAGCCACATCATTGGGCCTGTTCAGAGAGGTAATTAAATATAATCCAACCAAAAGATGAATCCTATGACCTTCACGAAGACCATTCCATAAGCACTGTCAATGTTCATTGCTTGGCTGCTTGATGACTGCTGGGCCATGCTCAGTTAATCCAGCTATATGGTAAATAACAAAGCTTAGGGTGTTTCTTTCCTTGTCTTCCTGCCCTATCCCAGGTGCTCGGTAGAGAGCCCAAGACCACAATAGGCTCTCGATACTATAGAAGGTTACTTTTATTGGGTGCTTGCCACGCATCAGACCCCATTCTGAGCATGTCACCTGTATTACTTCATACAAGCTTCTCACTCTACAGATGAAGAAATGGAGACCTACAGAGTCTAGACGACTCGCTCAAGTTCGCCCTGCTGGTAAATGTCAGAATCTTCCAACTGCAGAGTCTAAGCTGTTAACCACCGGGCTGCGCCTACCAACTAAAGCCCAGCAGAGCAAAATCTGTAGCAAAACACTCAGAAAGTCCTCCACTGTCTTAATAGACAGGCGCCCTCTCGGGACCAAGCATAACAGACCCATACTCTCCTAGCCAGTAATTGAGATCTGCTCATTGAAAACTTCGCTATGGATTCCAAGCAGCTCTTAGAAAACTGAACAAGCGAGACAGACCAGAGCTTCCAAATGAAGCTAAGAGGCTGTTGTAGCCTTTCTCACTTACCTACCACCGGGGAGCAGTTTTCAACAAGATGGCGTAGGGGAGCAGTTCCCCCACGGTACCCTGGCAACCTTCTGTGGGTCCACTAGACCATGCAGTTAAAGGCTTGAAGCACAGGTCGTCTGAGTCATCTCAAAGCATCTCACGATCTTCCCAGAACACAAGAGCACGGGAGGCCCGTGAGGAGCTGCTACCAGGCCATTGCCCACTCACCTCCCTGCCTCCCCTGGGAGGCTGTCACGAGACAGCTCATCATGGCCTCCCAGGGTCTGATGAGGTATGGGGTCTTTGGGAGTGCCTCCCTCAACGCGGAAATGTAGAATATAAATCTACGTGGCTGCACTCTAGGGTTGGCCCTTGGGCAATGGGGGATCCATAACTCCATAACTTGCGTTGCCCTTCCTTGTGTGAGCGGTGAGGAGCTGCATACCTATTGTCCCTTTTGTTGTATGTGTAAGTAGCAGATGGTCTGAATGGGAACATGGCTTGTTTTATCTGTAGCAGCCTAATCAGTCAGGCCTTGGCCTTACGTTGTGTCTGGTGTGTGTCTGACAAACCGTCCCATCCAATGTGTCACCTGCTCAGAGAATGTAATGGAAATAAACCAAAAAGAATGTGTAAATAAGTGCTCTCGTTTCAACTGACAGTGAAAACTAATACCCCCTCCCCCAGAAAATTTATATATATGTATTAAAGACGCACACACCAATTTCTCCTAAAAATATCCCTGAGAGAAATAAAAAAGCTGCTAACCTAGGGGCATTTGCCTCTGTTTGCCCTTTGTTGAGCAAGCTAGCAGTAATTGGGGAAAATAAATGCAAATGCATTCAGCTCAACAAAATTAATATTTATTTTCTATAAACAAACTCAGTAGAATTCTCAGTGGGCACTTATTTCCACAGCAGAATTTAAAATTAATTCTCCATCCTGGATTTCAGAATCTGTGTGAATCCAAATGCTAAGATGCGTCTAAGGACAGATCCCATTTACTCATCAGGTCTCACATGGGCCATAACAATAAAAAGAACGCAGGGAACTCCCTGTTACATGGCAGGATTTGAGAATGAACTGTTCTGGTTAATAAATACAAAGATTGCCAATTTTCAAACAGCTATGTTCAAAGAATATGTGGAAAAAGGATTAACATTGAAAGTGCCGTGAACTTATTTTGAACTACTTTTGGTGATTCAAGAGTCACTTACAAGACAAAGGAAATGAATAATTATTAAGTGACCTAATTACCAAAGAATAGAGAGGAAAGAACAGTAAGGGAGACCATTCTTGTCCTAAAGACCCAGACAATCTGTTGGAGACAAGGCTTTCATTAATCGCACTAGAAAACAAAGTAGCAGCAGCAAGAGCCTCAGAATTACCTCTGGGAAAACCAATTCTCATCCATCAGATAGGCTAGGGGCGGTTGAAGATTATCTGATGAAAGAATGGCCACATTTTCGCTTTTTAATTTTTTCAAGGGCCTTTCCAGTTCGCCACATTGATCAGCTGGTATAAATCCCAGGTATAATTGGCCTCATGGACAGCGTATACAAAGGAAAGTTAAATCACTCCCTTCTGCAAAATATAAATGTGTCTGACACACCTAATCTCACTGGGATACTCACCCACAAAAAAAGTTACTACGAAGTCATCAACCTTTCCAGTTGGACTCCTTAACTTTGTTTTATTAAGAATGATGTCATGCACTACTCCTTAGTTTCTTTAAAAAAAAAAAAAAAAACTGCATTTCTTTCCCCATAGAAACATCTAACCATAAAGATAGTCTTCAGGCTGCAGCCATTTGAAATTTATCCAGTAGTATTCAAACACACGAGGGAGAAGGCCAGAGAGGGGAGAAGGGGTGGGGAAGAGGAAGATAAATAAACAGATGCTAGAAACAGGAGTTCTCCTTATGAAGCCCTTCAGAGGGAAGCCGCTCTGGTAAATACTTAACAAACACCTCATTTCATCTCATTTCACAAGTTCAAGTCATAGAGTTTATTGTCTCTATTTAGTGATTGGGAAGCTAGCTTTGAAAGGTGTGAGTAAATGAGCCAAGATCAAAATGGCTCACACCTTGGCCTACGTCTCTTGCCCTGCCCGGCCCCAGCCGCTGTGCACTGGCACCCAGAACCGAGTGAGCAATTTGCAGACTGCGTATAATGCCCAGGGTCTTCAGCCAAGACGTCAACACCTCTGAGCTCCTGACTCTCATGGCAGGACAAGGGGGCCTGAAATGGGGACAAAACAACAACCGGGAGACCGGGAAGAGCCAGGCTGCTACAATGGACCAACCTGTTTCTCCTTCCCGCTAAACTCCTACCAGTGTAAGGACAGATGTCCTTTTTGCTTAAGTTTCATCCCCTAAGTTCCTAGGTTGCTGCTTTGGGCACAGGGGGCTTAGAAAAGCTTCGTCAAACTGACCTTCACAATTCTTTCTGCTCCTAGAACAGGTTTATCCAGTGAATGGGAACACAATCGGACGTAACCAAAGCACACCTTTCTCCATTTCCCTAATGCCTCCCAAACCCACCCTGTAACCAAGTCCTTTCTCTGTCCCCAGATGTCACCTTGGGCAGATCCCACGCCTTTTCCCGAGCACTCTTAGAAGATATAACATGTAATTGATAAGCACCCAACACCAGTCCAGATTAACATTACATCCAAATTTCTAGGTAGTTGGAAACTGTCCCCCTCATCTCTGCCTGCCCCCACCCCCCACACACACACTGGCCCAATCACTGAGGCCATGGGGGAGGGGAAGGTGGTTCCCATTGCTGATCTACTTTCTCTCCAATCTGGTACCTGCTGTTCCTCTAGTATCAGGCCCAGGAAGAAATAATAAGAGGACTGGAGCAAGAAAGTCACATTTGAACAGTTTCATATTTGGCATCCAGCATACTCTCTTTTTCATAGATCTTTGTGGGTTCTTTAGAGACCTCTCTGTTGGGACACCGGGGTTCAGCCAGTTAAGCGTCTGACTCTTGATTTCAGCCCAGGTCATGATCTCACGGTTCATGAGTTTGAGCCCCGAATTCTCTCTCTCTCATTCTCTCTTTGCCCCTCCCCCACTCACACTATCTCTGTCTCTCTCACATAAATAAGAACCTTTAAGCAAATAGTTTAAAAAAAAAAAAAAAAGACCTCTGTCTCCTTAACAAGGGCCATGCTTCGCCTCCTGCTGTTCCCCTACAACAGGTCCATAGACATGGGGTTGCGAGCATTCAACCCCTCTGTGCAGTTCCTATGCCTCGCCAGCAGGTTCTACCAGGAGGGATACCTATAAAAACAGTCCCTTGCGTTGGCTCCCCACTGGGTTCCCAGAAAACCTGCCCATTTCCCACTGTTTGTGTAGATAGAAACTATTCCCAGAACCTCTTCTGTCTCCTACCAACCAGGTGCAGGCCCAGCCTCAACCTGCCGGCTGCACACTTCCCCCGGAGGGGTCCTGACCATGTCTTTTATTTTCTGTTTTCTGATGCTCAAGCATCTGAGGACTTGCTGACCCCTGAGAGACTGAGCCTCGTAGCGTTAGCCAGTTCCTAGAGATGGTAAATAATTTACCTGTGGGGGCAACTTTCACATGCAAACCAACCAACAGAGCCCACATCTCCACACACCTCCTCCATCAGACCCTTATCCACCAGACCACGATTTACCTGCCCTAATCACACCAGAATCAGGCACCAATCAAGTAGAGGCAGCCTCTAGGCCCAGAGCCCACTAAAATTATTCCTACTGGCTAATTCTAAACCTGCTTACTCTGCCTCACCGTTCCTTCCCGCAGAAACCGTGAAAAAGCCTCCTACCCATAGTTTGTCCTTGTGCCTGTTGACTAATCTGGTGCCTCCCTGTGTGTGCCCACCCCCATGGTGTAGCATGCCCTGTCCTCTTGGGAACTCTGAGTAACAGCCTATCTTTTCAATGACAAGAGTCTCCTGATCTGCTAGCCTTTTTATACCTCGCATTTTCTATTGATACCCTATATTTTACACAGAAGGGCATCAAACACCAGACCCTCTGTTTCCCAAGCTCCCGGGAACATTTACTCAATTCCCTGAGGCCCCGTGCTTGGCTTAAGTTGCAGGGACTCATGCTCAACCCACTCCCCTGGGGAGGAGTAAGGACAGGCTACAACCCTCACCAAAGGAATTCATACCCTCCAGCCTCTCTTTGAACAACCTCCAATGTCTTTCATAACCTTGAGGTAAGTGATAAGTGAAAGGTAACAGAATCATCATTATCAGCTCCGGGCATTGGCTAAAATGAACACGAAAGGGTCTCTTTTTTTTTTTTTAATTTTTTTTTTCAACGTTTATTTATTTTTGGGACAGAGAGAGACAGAGCATGAAGGGGGGAGGGGCAGAGAGAGAGGGAGACGCAGAATCGGAAACAGGCTCCAGGCTCTGAGCCATCAGCCCAGAGCCTGACTCGGGGCTCGAACTCCCGGACCGCGAGATCGTGACCTGGCTGAAGTCGGACGCTTAACCGACTGCGCCACCCAGGTGCCCCGAAAGGGTCTCATTTTAATATCCCCTCACACAGCCCTCTTGGCTCCATGGGTCTCTCCATTTTGGAGCCTTTGGAGAGTCAAAGTTCTCAAAGTTATGTCTAGAAGGAGCTTCAGTCATCAGCTACGAACTCACTCTCGTTTTACACATGGAGAAACTGAAGCCTTCGATTAGCGCAGTTTTTGTTCCAAAGTCTCACAGGAAATTAGAAGAAAGCAGAAAGAAGGAAACAGACAAATAAAGCAAAGCAAAGCAAAATAATCCGAGGGCAGCAATAATAAAAACCCCACCTAAAAGCTGGCCTTGGATTAATGTACCAAGGTAGACATCAGCTTCCCCGAGTGGGGGCTCGGTCTCTGTGTTCCAACGGGCCCCTGTGCACATGTCACTGTGACCCCTTGTGGTCGCTGTTGTCTTGCCCCTTGTCTCCTTCCTAGGCCCTGAGCTGCTTGAGGACAGGATCCACCTTGGCTTCAAAAATCCATCAAAAATTATGGGGCACCTGGGTGGCTCAGTCAGTTAAGCCTCCGACTCTTGATTTCAACTCAGGTCATGATTCCAGGTCATGAAATCGAGCCCCATGTCAGGCTCTGTGCTGACAAACCAGAGCCTGCTTGGAATTCCCTCTCTCCCTCTCTCTCTGACCCTTCCCCCCTCATACTCCCACGCACACATGTGCTCGCTCGCTCCCTCTCTCACTCTCTCTCAAAATAAATAAATAAACATTCTTTTAAAAAAGATCCTGGAATAAAAAAATGTGAACAAGATGTGGTTCCTGCCCTCAAAGAGCTTGCAATCTGATTTCAGCAGGTAGAGGATGAGGGGGGTGAAAATAAACAGATAATGTCAATATAAAGCAGTAAAAGTAATCCCTGCAGGATGTCCAAGATCACGTGCGAGCGTAAGAGGATAGCCAACCAGGCGAAGGAGGTCTTCCTGCAGAATGACAGCTTTGTCTTAAAGGATGAAGAGGAATTAACATGTAACACTTGGAAAAGGAAGGGACGTCAGAAGGTGCTTGGGGCAGGAGGCAGGGCCTGAGACTAATGTCACACTATGTGCCCAGAACCACCAGTTACTTGATCTCCTGGAGAGTCGAGTTCAAGGCCAGGAGCAATGGCAAGTAGGTGACGAGGCAGCCTGGGTAGAGGAAGGGAGCAGTGGGCCACCTGAAAGAGAGTGCTGCAGAGAGGAACACAACTGCACACGTGTAGACTCCTGACAAGCTATGCTTTTCTAAATGTATCAAGTCAAATTCCCATTCTTGGTCCCACTTCATTTAGCTCCGTGGATTCCAGAACCTGCAACACCGATTTGATCTGGTTTAAATTAAGACAACCTCCGATGAATCAGGCCAATTGGTTACCCTAATTGCTCATGTCGCCATTATTCCAGCCTAGTGTTGTATGTGGGCCTCCTGAAGGCACCAGAACAGAACCAGGAAGAACTCTTTACCGAGTTGAGACCTTGGCAAATCCTTCCTGTGCTACGTTTTATGTGGCGAAAAAGAAAATGGTTTTAATTATTTGCTAACTATGGTGCCTCCTCCTCTAAAATGTAATGCGGATTTAATCCGGGAAGTTCAAACTGGCATACGTTTATTTCATCACATTCCGTAGGGATCGATTTAGGGAATAATTTTACTCAGTGGTGGAAACAAAAAAAGTACGCGGGCCTGAAAATTCAAACTCCACCGGCCAACAGGCAACTGGTTTACAGCATGCAAATGCCTTAGCAGGCATCCCCACGGAAATCATTTTCCCTTCTCCACTTTGAATTAGTCCTTTGGAGCTTTAAAACTTAAAATCAGAAGTTTCCTTTCACCAAGGGTCAGCCCTGGAAAATTGTTCCCTACCCCACAAAACATACTCCCTTTTGGGATTCCCAAGCTGAAGTTGATTTCCTGAATTTACCAAATGCTTATTCTCATTACTGTTTGACGTCCTCTAATTGAGGAAATTCTCTCTTTCCAAAGGCGTAACTATTTCCAACAAGGTCCCACTGTTTCTCTGCAAGAAGCACGCCAGGAGAATCACGGCTATACATTTCAATGCTTTCTTATTTCTGCCAGCCAAAGGAAGGAACTTCACCAACATCATCCCCTCCCTCCATCAAGATTTACTTATTTCCACATCGACACAGGAACCAACAGAGAATAACCTGATGATTCCCTTGAGGCAAGAGGCTTGCAGGCCAAAGTTTTAAATTACTGTTATTTATTCCTTCTTCCATCTATTATAAGACATCTCCACAATTATCTCTATCTCCTCACCCACCCAAGTGAAAAACTTGACTCAGGGCCAAAGGTTGGGGGCGGAGGTTGAGGGAGGGGTGGGGTAAGCCATTTTAAAGGAATGCCAAATAACCGAAGCAGTGTATCGAAAGTCAGCAGGATGCTTCTGGAATGGTGTCATAATTACAACTATTATCTCATTAGGTTTGCATAGAAAGCATCATGCTTGAGGAAAAGAAAAGCTCAGAGTTAAAAGGACTCTCTCACGGTTATAAAACTAGAAAATGGCAAATTATGGAGCTGGAGTCTTGCAGTCTTTAGGCTGCCTGACTCCACACACAGCTCCACAAGGCACAACGTTCTTGCCAGTGTGCCTGCCATACTAGAGAGGAAGTGAACACTTCCCGTGCTAAGATCCGATGGGAGCCGTGGTTGCATTTCAACGATATGTGTCCCTCAAGACATAACAACTGCTGGCCTGGATGGAGAAAAAAGGGAACACCTGGGCACCGTTGTTGGGTTGTAAATTTGGGGAAATTGTGTTGGGGAAACAGTGCGGAGGATCCTCAAGAAATTAAAAATAGAACTGCCACATGATCCAGCAATTGCACTTCTGGAAACGTATCCATAGGAGATCAACACACTAACTCGAAAAGATGTCCTCATCCCCACATTCACGGTGGCATTATTTACAATAGTTAAGACCTGGAAACAACCCAAGCGTCCATCGATAGATGAATGGGTAAAGAAATTGTGGTGTATGTACACGAGGGAATATTATTCAGCTGTAAAAAATGAGGAGAGCCTACCATCTGCAACAACATGAATGGACCTCGAGAGCATGCTGCTAAGTGAAATAAGTCAGAGAGAGAAAGACAAATATTATACGATCTCACTTACATGTGGAATCTAAAAAAGCAAGACAAAGCTCATAGAAAAAGAAATCACCCTTGTGGATACCAGAGGGAAGGGCTGCGGAGGGAGAATTGAAAGGAAGATCATCAAAAGTTACAAACTTTCAGTTAAAAGATAAATAAACACTTGGGGCGCCTGGGTGGCTCAGTCAGTTGAGCGTCCGACTTCAGCTCAGGTCAGGATCTCACACTCCGTTGAGTTCGAGCCCCACATCGGGCTCTGTGCTGACAGCTCGGAGCCTGGAGCCTGTTTCCGATTCTGTGTCTCCCTCTCTCTGACCCTCCCCCGTTCATGCTCTGTCTTTCTCTGCCTCAAAAATAAATACAAATTTAAAATAAATAAATAAGCACTAGACACGGAATGCACAGCATGAAGACAAGAGCTAACACTGCCGTATGGTACCTGGGAAGCTGTGAAGAGAGTAAATCCTAAGAGTTCTCATCACGAGGAGAATAATTATTTTTAATTTTCTCCTTTCTTCTTTTTTATTATGCCATTTTGAGATGATGGATGCTAATCAAACATCAAACCGGCTGCAACAAACATTTCACAATATATATAAATCAAACAATCACGCTGTATGCCTTAAACTTATACGGTGGTACACATCAATTATTTCTCCACAAAACTGAAAAAAAAATGGGGTCCTCAATAATCAGCACTATTAAAATTATATAAACCCCACATTTGTAAAAATCAGCTCAGCCGTTATACCTTATGATACTTTATGACTTGCTAAATAAATTCTTCCTGAACTGAAATGCAGCCCTTCTGTAGCACTCTTTCCCTACTCAAATAATTGCACTGACATCCCATTAGCAGATGATGAAGTACAAATGCTTTAGTGAGTATCAAAGCCCTTCATTTTCAAACAGGGACTCAAGGCACTGAACCCGATGGGCCCTTCCGCTTCCCTAAGCTGGAGTAGATTGTGGTGGACCAAAGCTCAGATCTAAGCAGTCTGCTCTATAACGGTTGGAACTCAAGGGTAGTTCCCTTGTGTCTACTGTTGGCATGTTTGGAATTTTACCATAATAAGAAGTATTGTTTTAAATTATAGTCTCATAGTACACTGTCTCCCAAACTTCATAATTTTGGCCTAATTGTATATGTATAATAATACATATAATATTACATATAGTCTTTTTCTTTTCTTTTTTTTTTTTTTTCAACGTTCATTTATTTTTGGGACAGAGAGAGACAGAGCATGAACGGGGGACGGGCAGAGAGAGAGGGAGACACAGAATCGGAAACAGGCTCCAGGCTCTGAGCCATCATCAGCCCAGAGCCCGACGCGGGGCTCGAACTCACGGACCGCGAGATCGTGACCTGGCTGAAGTCGGACGCTTAACCGACTGCGCCACCCAGGCGCCCCTAGTCTTTTTCTTTATATCGACTTTAAACTGACCCACTGTTTTAACAAAACTTGTGCTAATAATAATATTCATGAAATCCTAGGTTTAATATGCTAGCGATATCATCTTCTAATATACATTAAAATCTAGATGTTGACTATCAAAATAAAAATACCTCTACATATGACATCAACAGTAATCATTCATACTAACAACGGTATACAAATCCTACTTCAGGAAATGCCAATAGGAGAAAAGTATTGAACCTTGGCCCTTCCTTATTAAGAACATCAAGTTCTTGGGGCACCTGTCTGGCTCCGTTGGTAGAGCATGTGACTCTTGATCTCAGGGTTGTGATTTCAAGCCCCATGTTGGGTGTAGAGATTATTTTAAAATAAAATCTTTAAAAAAAAAAAAAAGAACATCAAGTAGTTTAGTTACATTGAAACGAAAGGGGAGTTGTTGAGGAGAAAAGTAAATACTGCCTTTGTGAAGGCTGACTGGGGCCAAGCTGACAAAGATCTTGAATGAAACTCCACTTTGGCAATTTCTCGGTTATTCTGTGTTTTTTCATGACCTCAATAGTTTTGAGAAGTACTGGTCAGGTAATTTTTTAGAATATACCTCAATATGGGATCATTGGGTGTTTTAATCCTAATTAGACATGGGTTGTGGGGTTTGGGGAATCCACAGAGATAAAGTCCCTTTGCCATTACATAGCTGGGTATGTGACAGCAACACGAAATCACCAGGGGTGTTCACCTTGATCATTTTGGTTAAGATTTATTTACTGTAGGGTTACTGGTTTTTTCCTTTTCTATATCTATGGCTTATAGATGAGTCACTAAGTCCAGCCCACACTTGATTGGGGGTGAAAGGGGGCAGGAGAAATAGGTTCCATCTCCCAAGGGGTAGAATAGCTACATATATTTGGAATTCTTCTGTAAGGAAGGTTTCTTTTATTTTTATTTATTTATTTATTTATTTATCCAATTATTTCTAGCACTACGGGCTCACGCATATTCATTTCATACTTCAGATTACAATTGAGTACTCTATGTATTTTTTTTACTTATTCGAATTGTTCCAGCTCTGGCCATCAGGAGCTCTTTCAGGCCTGTGCTCTTGTCCCTTCGTCATGCCTCTATCCTTTTGTGGGTTTTTTTTTTTTTTTTTTTTGAGCACTTCTTTGCCTGCCACTACAGGGTTCTCCAGGTAAATCTTGCATTTTCCCTGCTCTATCCCTAGAATCAGCCATTTCTCCAAGGAAACCTGGTCCATTTTATTGGAAAATGGTACTTAGAAAACAAGATCGGGATGCTTGGTGTGCTCATGCTCGTGCAGTATCACTGCTTCTAGATCAAGACGCTTCCTTCTAAAATATAAATAAGAAAGAGCGATGGGGGTCGGGGAGGAGATCAGACCAATGGTCTCTGGGTTTTTGTTGTGTTGATCCCAGTAAGGAGCGGAGCAGTGATTTACATTCTGGCTTCTCTTGGAAAACAAAATAAATCCTCCAGTTTAGTTAGTTGGGAGGGACAATGAAGGTAGGTGACCCAGAGGATGCCAGAATTGGAGTGAAATAGAATATGGGGCAAGGGGGCAAGCCACGGATGACAGTTCACCCTTCACATGGAGGACAGGCCGGCTCTATGCCCATTGTTCCAGTATAATTATTAATAGCACCCTTTTCACTTACAAAAGTGTCCCAATTTGGACAATTACTAATCTGGTCACCCTAGAAACTGCCTTTGTGATGGCTAAATCGCTGACAGAAAATTGAGGGTGTTTTACCAAGTCAAACAACATAACCATTATTTTGTACCTCTTATAGAAATTTCCATGAAGATTTAAACCATTTTTTCAATATTCCTTGGATTTCAAACGTGCTTCTGTTAAACTTTCTGGCACCCAACTGGCCTCCCTGGGCAGTGGCCTCCAAAGAGGTGAAGAGTGTCTATCTGAAGAGCCCATTGTTTTCTAGGGCACCTGGGTGGCTCAGTCGGTTAAGCGTCCGACTCTTGATTTCGGCTCAGGTCACGATCTCACTATTTGTGAGTGACAGTCGCACCATGGGCTCTGTGCTGTCAGATCCTCTGTCCCCTTCTCTCTCTGCCCCTTCCGTGCTGGTTCTCTCTCTATCTCAAAAATAATAAGTAAATTAAAAAAATGAAAAGTCCATTGTTTTCTGAATTAATTAACCCCAGCAACTTTGCTAGATTTATAATCTCTGAGCTGCTTCCAATCAAAGGCCCATTTGGTGCCCTAAAGAGCAAATATGACAAATGGGAAGGAAACAATGTACTTTCTAATGATCTTTTCTTACTCTCGCTCTCCTTGTCAGCCAGCTGTGTGGATTACACGTTCACCTTCTGGCCACGCCTTCCTCCATGATGTGTCCTTGCCATCCTCCAAGGTGCCATCTTGAAGGACAGATGGGGGGCGGGGGGGGGGTAAGCTGAACTCCATCCTCTACGATTCAGATTTTCAGATTTGGAATTGACGTTTCTATAGCAAAAACTGTTTTCCTCTCACATAAAAAAAAAAAAAGGCAGAGAAAATCGTACAATGTAATCTGAACACTCTACTTGTCCACCCAACAAGTAAAAACTTCCGGTATTTCCTGGCAACGGCAGAATGCGGGGAAAATGCAACGTGCCAAATTTGGAATCTAGACGAACACTCACTTTTAAATAGGTTTTATAAAGCAATACTAGCTCCAGGAATTGTGGTCCCAGAAAATTTAATCAACTGCAAAAGAGCCATAATCATTTGGGCAAGTTTGAGAATTAAATGGTTTGAAATATTTGGACTAGAAGGGTCTCCTGGTTTCTTTCAAACTAAGTTGCTCCAGCCAGGGTTACCTAAGTGCAAGCTAGCCTAGGTGACATTTTTATATTTCCAGGAAGCTCTTGTGCCAAGATTCAGCCCACAGAGAATGATCAGGTCTTCATTAAAACTCCCAGAAGTAGGATTTGAGACCAGGAAATAAGACATTCTCACTGCACCAACGTGTTTAGCACCAGGGCTCAAATTATAAGAGCTGCTCAGGAACTAGGCCTCAGTCCTGGCAGAGGGTATGTTATAAAACCCGAAGCTCCTACCGCGGCTTCCCTACTTCCTGCAGTAAGGAGAGAGGGTCGGCCTGGAGGTCAGAAGGCAGGTGTGAAACAGCCTTGCTGGAGTGGCTCCCTCGGCCTGGCCTCCTGAAGAACTGAGAATGAATGCGGGCCAGAGCCAAACCCGGGAACATCTGGGGAGCCGACCTGAGGTTCCCAAGTGGTGACCCCTCCACCCCACTCCCACCCCCACCTCTTTCTTCCGCCTCAAGGTCAGGCATCGCCCTGGGATGATCTTGCTCAGGGTGGGTATCAGAATCACCTGCAAAGCCTTTCACACTTCACATGGCCGTGTTCACAACTCAGATCAGTAATTCCAGCAAGAGTTGCATCAGCCACGCACATCACTGATGCCGTCCTCGCTGGGTTTTGAGCAAAGCGAGAGAAGATAGGGTGTCAGTGCTGGGCTGTAGGTCAAGGAGGCTGGCGCTCTTGTTCTGATATAGCTCTTAACCTACCACGTGATTTGAGATACATTGCTTAGCCTCATTGGGATCCAGTTTTCTCAAGTGCAGAATGAGAGTTTAGAGTAGGTAAGTATGGTGTGATGGGAAGTACACAGGACCAGGAGTCACAAGTCCTGATTTTAAAACCAGAGCACATAACTTAACCTCCCTCTGTCTCAGTCTCCTTTCCTTTGAAATGCGGGTGATGGATGCCAATGTCTTTATTCCAAGGCTATTTTGAGGGTCAGATAAGATGATGGGAGAGGCCTTTAAAAACTATTGGGGCACCTGGGTGGCTCAGTCACTTAAGCATCCGACTTCAGCTCAGGTCATGATCTCGCAGTCCGTGAGTTCGAGCCCTGCATCGGGCTCGATGCTAACAGCTCAGAGCCTGGAGCCTGCTTCGGATTCTGTGTCTCCCTCTCTCTCTGCCTCTCTCTTTCTTTCTCTCTCTCTGTCTCCCTCTCTCAAAATAATAAACATTAAAAAAATTGTAAGTAAAAAATAAAAAAAGCTATTAAGAGATGCATAAACATACAGCTTGACTCCCTTGTCGCTGCTATTATCATCTAAGCTTTCTGCGTTCTGAACTCATGATTCCAAAGATTTTCAAAAGGGAACAATAGTTACTGTCCATGACACTTCCATGGCTTGTCCACGGTCTTGTAGCTATTCTTCCTTGAGATGGGATCTTAGAATAAAAGAATGAACCAAAGACTAGTGCCAATAGCCACCCCTGCTTTGCTTTAAAAAAGTCCCACCTGTCCACCAGCGGCTGGGTATTTCAAAGCTATTTTTCTCATAGTAACCCTCATGGGATGCAGAGAGGACACAGAAAATACTTATGTACTCTGCAAGTGTAAGGAATGGAATTTGGGGTTGGGAATATTCTGCATGTGTTTTTCTTTTTGTTTGGGGGTTTGTTTTTCCTTTGTTGTGTTTGTTTTTAAATATTTATTTATTTTGAGAGAGAGAGAGAGAGAGAGAGAGAGAGAGAGAGAGAGTATGTGTGAGTGAGTTGGAAAGGGGCAGAGAAAGAGGGAAAGAGAGAATCGCAAGCAGGCTCCACACTGTCAGCACAGAGCCCCACGTGGGGCTCCATCCCACAAGCTGTGAGATCGTGACCTGAGCGGAAATCAAGAGTCGGTCACTTAATCGACTGAGCCCCCAGGCACCGCCTGCCCCACCCCGTGTTGTTCTTAACCCCACCAAAAGTGTCACCCTAGACACTTGTAGAGCCAGAGGTTCCAAGTTGGTGTTCCTGCTTTTAAACTTTGGGGGATGGGAGATGGTTCGTGTGGCAAAGGTGTCACAGGTGTGGACATTTGTCAAAACCTATCAAATTGTGCATTTTAAATATGTGTTGTTTATTTCGTGCCAGTTTTATCTCAGTAAGGGTATTTTTGAAAGAGGATGTACGGTGTTCGACACAGACAAAACATCGTAAAAGATGCATTCCAACTGTTAACCGTGGCTGTGGGACTAGAGGGTCTGGCTGGGCACAAGGGGAGCAAAAAAGAAAGAAGCTTTGCTTTTTACTTTCAGACGCTTCTGTGTTGATTGATTCTGTTACATTAATCGTGGATTCCAAATTCTATAAATTAATTTCAAACTTTGCCATTTAAAGTTGAGAACTTTTTTTTCAAATTGCTTATTTTAACATCTTACTTTCCAACTGTATAGATTTCTGAAAGGGAACGAGGCATAGAGAAAGCCATGTTGCTACAGGGTATGGAATGGACAGGGAAATTGTACTGCAGAGAGCCAGGCGGTGAGGGGCAGACCCAGGTGGAAGGCTCCAGAAGGAGGCTGTGAACACCCAGGAATAGCCTGAAGCACTGCTTCCTAGCAGCTTCAGGAAGAATGGAGAGGCCACACTTCCACATAGATTCTAAATGCTGATCTGATTCCCAGGTCGGCCCGGGGTAGGACCCAGGAATCGTCATTATGACCCTCAAAGTGATTCTGATGTGTGGCTGGGATGGGGAACCACGGCCTACCATGGTATCTAATGATGCTTTAAGTTCCCAAAATCTAGACTGGTGATGCTCAGTTTTATTTAGAGTAAAAATGGTCCAGTAGATGGTGCTGCTGTCTCTGAAACTGAACTCAGGAACCATCCAAAGTGCGTGCGTCTTTCCCATACAATGAGAGCTCGGCACAAACACGGAGGCCAGGCTGTGGAGAGATCTGACTAGCAATCAAAGAGGTTTGAGTTCATTGTCTATCCACTGTGTGGTCAGTCCTGCTGTGAGCAGGAGAAAGGGACAATGAAAGGCATCTAACAGAAAAGTTCATTTGAGGGACACCTGGGTGGCCCGGTTGGTTTCAACTTTGGCTCAGGTCATGATCTCAGGGTTCGAGAGTTTGAGTTCCACTTCGGGCTTGCTGCTGTCAGTGCTCAGCTCACTTGGGATCCTCTCTGCCCCTCCCCCACTCATGCTTGCTCTCTCTCGCTCTCTCTCTCTCTCTCAAAAATAAATAAAAACATTAAAAAAAAAAAAAGAAAAGTTGGAAATGCCAGCTGGTGCAGCCACTCTGAAAAACAGTATGGAGGTTCCCCAAAAAACTAAAAATAGATCTACCCTACGACCCAGCAATTGCACTACTAGGCATTTATCCAAGGGATATAGGTATGCTGTTTCGAAGGGGCACATGCACCCCCATGTTTATAGCAGCACTATCAACAATAGCCAAAGTATGGAAAGAGCCCAAATGTCCATTGATAGATGAATGGATAAAGAAGATGTGGTATATAAATACCATGAAATATTACTCAGCCATGAAAAAGAATGAAATCTTGCCATTTGCAACTACGTGGATGGAACTGGAGAGTATTATGCTAAGTAAAATTAGTCAGAGAAAGACAAAAATCATATGACTTCACTCATATAAGGACTTTAAGAGACAAAACAGAGGAACATAAGGGAAGGGAAACAAACATAATATAAAAACAGGGAGGGGGACAAAACATAAGAGACTCATAAATATGGAGAACAAACTGAGGGTTACTGGAGGCGTTGTGGGAGGGGGGATGGGCTAAATGGGTAAGGAGCATTAAGGAATCTACTCCTGAAATCACTGTTGCACTATATGCTAACTAATTTGGATGTAAATTTTAAAAAATAAAAAAGAAAAGAAAAATAAGTTAATTCGATAGAAAACTGAAGGATGGGTTGTAGAGGACAGTGATTTTTCAAGAGTGAAAACTCAGGACCTTGAGCTTGTAGAGTTTACAGACAAGTAATAAAACTAATAAATATCGTGTTGAGTAACTATCATTGTATATTATTGCAGATAATAATCAGTAAATTATTCATATAATGTAGTATTACTTGTTTATTATTACTATAACTACAAGCACTCTGTGACGGGACTTTTTTCTTTTTTTAAGTAGGTTTCACACCCAGTGCACAGCACAGTGTGGGGCTTGAACTCACAACCCTGAGATCAAGACTTGAGCTGAGATCAAGAGTCCAATGTTTGACGGCTTCACGGACTGAGCCACCCAGGCATCCCCTGTGCCAGGACACTAAAGCACTCTACATAATGTTAACTGTTTAGTCCCCACAACAAAGCTATGAAGTAGGACTTCTTAGCCTCCCAGTTTTACAGATGAATAAACAGGTTGAGTAACTTGCCCGGAGTCACCGGCTGACATATACGTGATGGAGCTGAGGCTCAACCCCACGTGGTCTGGGTCCACAGTGTGCTGTGATCGCCTCCGCCACATGGCTTTATGTTGTCCAGTCTCAGCGGTAAATAACAGCCACGACGACAATAATAATACCATGGTGCAACGAGAAGGAATTCACGTAATGAGTCGGGCCTTCCTTTCATGGAATTGAAGGAGAGCACAGGGCACATGGCATTTGAACTCCCGAGGTCATGTGGGCCATTCTTATTCAACACAGAACCCCCTTTTATAACTTTCGTGAATGGTTATTATAAAGTCTAATATGGGCAGTAGGATCACCTTCTCCAAAGATCCCATCTCTTCCTCATAAGCACGTCTTCCTTATTTGTCAGAATTTAAGACAATGTAAAAGTTTCCTCTCTGTGTCCTCCAAGTAGGAGAAACAGAGTGTTCCTCCATCTCTGCCCTCCCACCTGCCCTCTTTCAACACGGCCACATCCTGACTTCCCACAGAGACAGGGACAAATCGGAGGTAGAGGAGCGTGGTATTTATTCTTTAGATAAGAATGCGTTTGTCATCGTTCATTTGTATTTGCATTTCATTGCGAAGTGTGCAAGTCACTTTTTCCTGAAGGCTAGACTCTCTAGCTGACCATCGTTCGGTAAAGTACAAAGGTGTAGTGAATGGCAGAAATTTGATAGTAAGAGAAAAGAGAGAGAGGAACCACGCATGAACGGAACTGTCACTAAGCGGACCAAATAACAAGATACAAACAGGAAGTTTGTGGAACTTTCCAACTCCCAAGGGCTGTTCCTTCAGAACCATCATCAAACAACATGCTAATTAGTGGTAAGCTCCTAAATGAAGATCAAAGGGATCACTAGACTTCCCAATCTATTTAACTTGAGACTTTTCTGTTGAAAAATTACACACACACACATACACACACACACACACAAAACGCATTGTCATTTCGTTTAAGTCCTTGCTAGCTATACGACCTTGGGCAAGACACTTAAAGTTTCTTTGCCTTAGTTTCCTTATAAAGAGTATTGCCCACCTTGTAGGAGAGTTGACAACAATAAATGAACGAACACATGTAAAGTGGTTAGAACCATGTCTGATACATGATCGATGCTTCATACATCTTAGCTCTTACGTTTATGTTACTTATAACCTCATTTGAGTCACACAACAACCTCATAGGGAGGTGGGTACAGAGCAGTATTTCCACTAACAACTAGATTTCACAAAGGTTATGAGGCTTTCCCAGTCACACAGCTAGCGATCTGCAAGAGAGGAAGAAAAGCAATCGATGTCTGGTAGACAGTAAGTCAATGTTCACAGCTGCTGTCGCTGTCATGGGACAGTTCTGGGTTCAGTCACAGATTTTCTGACTCGAATCCCAAGTTGTTGTTCCTGCTTTCTTTCCTTTGTGTTTTTTTTTTTCCGCAGTCAAGTTTCTATGGTGCATAGGAACATAGTTTAAATCTAGAGTCCTAGCCAGATAGCATACGTGACTCCTTTATTTATAAAGGAATTTAAATGCCCAGATTATCCAAGTATTAATAAGGCAAAGTAAACTTAATGCCTCCAGTTAAAATGAAGGCTTAAAAATTCCACTCACACCAAATTCATACTCACACCCTTGATCGGCTTCATTTTTTAAATTTTTTATTTACAGGCAATGCGTTGTTGTTGGGTTTCTTTCTCTACGCTTTCAGAAGCAGACCCAAAATGTTCATACTGATAAATAATGCATTGTTACTTTTTTTAATTAGATTCCTTTAGGATGTCCACAGGATGGAAAGAAATAAGATCGAGGGGTGTGGAAGAAAGAAGCAATGGAAACAAAGCCAAGTAAGTGAAAGTTGGGTTCAAGACATCATCACTCCTTTCCATAATTTTCAGAAGACACACTAGTCTCTACATCATGCTACACTCTGGGACTCTCATTTTGCAATTATGTATGTGTTTGAAAGCTGGATTCTCTGGGTTTCGGTAAGAATCAAAGGGGGATATGTATTTATATAAATCTTGATGTTTTAACTTCAAATCATTAGAAGCATAAAGAACTTCCTAAAATAATAATTACAATAAACACTTAAGTCCTTTGGTAGGCTTCTTAAAAATAAATGCAATAGTAAAAAATAAAGAATATCATCTGTATTAGGCATTCCATGTAGCAGGGATAAATATCATAATGTACTAGGTACTCAGGGAATACGATTTGACTCAGATCTCTGAGTTTCTTTGTATGAATACTTCAATGTATTTTTACGTCGGTGAAGAATTTGGTCCTTTTTAAAAAAAAGTGCAAATTGAATTTAGGATGAATACTTTTTCCTCTGGTGACAATTTTTGTAGAAAAATAGATCTACATCCTCCATTTTCTATCATTTTTAAATGCTAGATTATGGGTTTTAATCTATGCACAAGAATCCAGATGCAGGACAGGTGGGTGCTCTTGGGACAGACGTCCCAAGATAGATGGTATCTGAAGACTAGGATTATGGAGGGTTCAGAGAAATCCATCTTCTTTCGAGGTTGGTGATGAAGGTGGAGGAAATCAAGGCAAACAGCCCAAAGTACATGAGCTGGGAGAGTGGGTCCCAACCCCACCTCTGATGCGACAAAAACCTGACCACTGTGCCGTCTGCCACTTGGCTACAATTCTCCCCCATAAGTCAGCCGTGCGTGCTCAACACTGACCTAAATGTCTCCAGATAGGAAAACACGGGCTCATTCCTTTCCCCTTTGTGGAGGGAAGAGGGATGTGTTTGTTTGTTCATTTGTTTGTTTGGAATTTTCACAATTCAGCCAAGAAATGAATCTAAACATGCCACTGTAATGAAGTAGCCACTATTTGTATTCTTGCATTCAGCAAAAATAAACGAGAATATTCTTCCCCTTGTTTCTAGGTAACCTCGGAAGCCAGCCTTGGGAGCAGAGGAAGCCTCCCGTCCTATGGTGCCCGCATTCCCTTTCGCTGGCCACAGGAGGCCTCCAGGCAATCGAGAGCTTTCCTCTGCTGACAAGGGTCTCCAAGGGAAATGGCTGCAGAAACAACGAGTTGTGTGAAATCAACAAAGGCTGTGTGTAGACTGCGTTCCTCCAATTGCCAACAAAGATGAGAGAAAGCTTGGACGCTTAAAATGACCCTCTTCAAATAGGTTCAGCTGTGACACAGGTGTACGAGGCTGTCCGTTCATAGGCTTCTCGTTGAAAATATTTGAGAGTCACCAGACAAAAGGAAAAGCCTGAGAATTGTCCTACTTATCTGTCCCTTCTACCTGAGTATCCCAGGCTTACTCCTCCTTCCCCAGAGAATTGCTTTCAGAGAACACCCTTAAGCTGAGGAAACTGACCGCCAGACTCTCTCTCCTGGGCAACTCCAATTCAGCAGCTTTTCTGGGGCTGTTATCACACTGGGGTCTCATACCTAAGGTCACCAAGTTTGTGTGTTATCACCCCAAGTGTTTGCTTTGGCAAACCTTGGTTGTGAGGTTAATTTAGCTACACATAATCACAGTATAAGGGGCCTGTGTGTGTGTGTGTGTGTGTGTGTGTGGCAAGCAAAGAGGAATTCACTCTTCACAGTTAAGGATCATAACCACGGTAATGGGGCGCCTGGGTGGCTCGGTCGGTTAAGTGTCCGACTTCGGCTCAGGTCATGATCTCACGGTCCGTGAGTTCGAACCCCGCGTCGGGCTCTGTGCTGACAGCTCAGAGCCTGGAGCCTGTTTCAGATTCTGTGTCTCCCTCTCTCTCTGCCCCTCCCCTGTTCATGCTCTGTCTCTCTGTCTCAAAAATAAATAAACGTTAAAAAAAATTTTTAAAGGATCTTAACCACGGTAATATCCCAGAAGACAAGACCCAGGGCTCGTATGTCTTCACAACGCCCACACACCTCACCACCATCTCCAGCGTGCGACGGCATTTTTCACACAGGAGGCGCTCAATCCATATGCAGAGAAATGTTGAAGAAGTGAGTCTGTTTTTATAATTAAAAAAAAGTACTCATTTTTCTATTTCCATTTCATTTGGTTGCTAAACAGATAAAACTGCAGAGGAAATCACGTTTTGTGGTGACTCATGCATAATCCTGCCCTACGATTTTTTCGAAACCTGTATCCATAGTTGTAGAGGAGGAGCTGTGGTTGAGTCGCAGTAGCACCAACGAGCCAACGACTACCAGGAGGAAGCATGGGAACCAACGTTGAGTGAGGAGGAAGAAGAGCCCAAGATGTGTGGAAGGCAGAGAACACGCTGCCTTTGGCATCAAAACAACCGAGAGCTGGATTCCAACTCGAGCTGTTCTTTGGACAGGGTGATCTCACTAAGCCTTAGTTTCGACATGTGTTAAATGGGGAGTCATGATGCCTGGTCTACAGACATGTCGTGAGGATTCAGTGAGCAAACTTGGGAAGGCATGTGACCTATTTTCTGCGAGCAAATCTTCGGAAAGTTTGGATTCCTTCATAGCGGAAAGCTTGTGTGAGGGGCAGAGTGCCACGTGAAAACATGAAGGTTCATTTGCTTTAAAAATAGGTTTCAATTGAATGCAGCACATTTCCTTTTGACCAAAAACATTCAGTTTTTGCTACTTTATGCACCCAGTCCCAGAATTCAAAGGCTCCTCCAATCTGCAGTCTTGGCCATCTCGTAATACGCTCCCTTTCCTTTCTTCCAGCAGTAGACCCTCCACCCAGGAGACAAATCTTCTGCGGCCACAACCCATACAGTACCCCGAGGATTAAATTCAGTGTGTTCTGTGCATTTTGGCCCACCCAAAGCCAACCTTCCAGAGTTTTCCATCTACTGCAGCCATGCTCACTGCTCTGGGCGCCCCTTGGAGCCCTGCTAGGCTGTGCCATCCCAGGACTAGCTTCCCCAGCATGCTATGGAAGCTGTGTCTGAGTAACCGAAGCACCTTATGCATCCTCTACTTTTTCTTCCTGGTCCCTTTATTTCCAGCGATGCGGTCTATTGCCCGTCTTAGGTTGATGTGATATCAAAATCCCAAAAGTAACATCACTGGATCCTCACTAGAGCTCATAGAAATGTCGTCCCAGTTTATCGTGGCTCAGGAAACAGAGATGAGTGTCTTGCTATCTTTCTGGTTAGCGGTCCCCAACTTGAACTTTACAGTCTAACAAGAGCTATTGCTTTAGCCGTTCTCAAAATTAGGGGATTCGAGCCAAGTCCACATGTCAGTCCGGCAAGTGGAATCTCTGTTAATCTGGTTGACCGTAACATCAATTTATCCAGAAAGTACTTATTATCATGTATGAAATGGAACTGCCCATTTATCTCATTCTGCAGTTTGTGTGAAGGAGATGTCTAAACACACAGGTTCTGGTTTTAGGCTGCCTGGTTTTGAATTCTGGTTCAGCAAGAACTGGGTGACCTCGGGGAAATTTCTTAACCTCTCTGCCTTAATCTCCTAATTTGAATTTAGCCCATGCCTCATGCATAATAAGTGCTCAATAAATATCAGCATCCGTATCATATTCATATCAATATTGCTTTCCTTCGTATTCTCCTTCCCCTGGTTAATGGGAATAATGGTTTGAAAACATCTTTAAATTCTCCCACTCTCCCTCTCTGCCTGTCTCTCTCTCTCCCTCTCTCTCAAAATAAATAAATAAATTTAAAAAAAAATCTCCTTTAAGTAAATATTGGTCTCTCTAGGGAAAACTGGCCAGTCACTTAGATTTCTTAGTCTTTCACGCCCTCACCCCTTCTCCTCTCCAAGGCAGCCTCATGAAGAGGTGTGGGTTGCAGAGCCTATGACAGAAGGGTCCTAAGCCATGGGGTCCTTTACCTCCTCTGGCCTCCCAGGAGATTTGTCTTCCGTGCAGGGGCGAGAAGCCCTTACTGGGTGCATTGCTGCGTGTCCTACAATTTGCAACTGGTAAACTCAGAGTCATTTTGTCTTGGTTCAGAGACAGGCCCCGCTCCCCGGGAGCCAGGACCACCCTTCCTTCCTGATTCTAGCTCCTCTCCATGCCCCCTCACACGACAGACCCCCTCGAGGTCCAGGCGTGACTTCCATCTTCAGCTCCAGCCTGGATCACCTGCCCTGCAGGTGCTGCTACAGACCCATCTTGCGTTCCCCGCTCTCACTCCCTCTAGCCAAACCCCCAGCACGCCTTGGCACCATTTGGTCCTACGCTTGCCCTATATAGACCAAGAGAAACTCAGGAAAGCTAAGGCTAAGGATGTTCCTCTGCCTCTCAACACAGTGATAGTGAGCTGCTACCACATTTCATGTTGACGCCAGGGCAACCTGGAGACTTTCCTATTTCAGACGGTGAGGACAGTCCCCCGCGGTCATTGGTGTTCTCTTCGATTTAGCGAACACATCTCTTCTTTCCAAGGCGAAACCCAGAGAGGGCAAATAAAAACCACCCATCCACCACTGTCCTCACTCTCTCCCCTTCCGTCCCTGCTTAATCCTCTGAACTTTGATGTCATCATTATGGCAAAGCAAGACCAGTGGCCCCGGTGGGTAGTGTCTCGCAGCTGGCCGTTAATAATTTTTAAAGGGATAACAAAAGAATCTAGGAATCTCACTTTGATGGCAGAAGCTGAATATTCTTTCCCCTACAGACAGAAAGAAGCCCCAGGCCAGTCAGGGAGGACAAGAATTCTGAACAACAAGGCAGAAAAATGCCTAAATATATGCCAAGATACGCTTTCATTTTCTGTGTAGGCACAATGTTGGAAGAAAGAGTCCACACGAAGATAGATAAAGAATGTTTCTTGCTAACATTCTGATCACCAATTACAATTCTGGTCACCAATTTCAGTGCGGGGGAGGGGGGGCGTTTCCCACCACCAATAAGTAATTCCAGCTGTGTGTCCTACAATTTAACTCAGTTCTGACACTATCTACCTGGAGCTGGCGTCAGATCCCACAGGTTAAGGGCTCAGTCCTACAAGACACCCCCTGCCCCTCCATTTCAGATGCCCCCAGGTTGTCACCTGTGCTTCTGACAGGCTGTAGATTGGAGTTTCCAGTGACTCCTTCCGTGGGTTCAATTTATCTGCTAAAGCAGCTCACAGAACTCAGAAACATTTTACTCACTAGATCACTGGTTTCTCATAAAAGGATATAACTCGGGCGCAGTCAGATGGAAGAGATGTGTGGGGAAATGGTGAAGAGGTTCCATGCTCTCAGAGAATGCCATTCTCCTGCACCCCCGCCAGTTCGCCAACCAGGAAGCTATCAAACAGGCCTTTTTAGGTTTTGTGGAGGCTCCATCCCAGACGCATAATTGATGAAATCGTTGCACCTGTCTCCTCCCCAGATCAGGGGAATGAGAAAGAAAGTTCCAATCCTCCTCGGGAGCCTGGGTGACTCAGTCATTAAGCATCTGACTTCGGCTCAGGTCATGATCTCACTGTTCATGAGTTCAAGTCCCGCTTCAAGTAAAACATGAGCCCTGGGCGAGCCCTGCTTCTCTCTCTCTCTCTCTCTCTCTCTCTCTCTCTCTCAAAAAAAAAAAAAAAGTTCCAATCCTCTAATCTCCTGGTTGGTTTCCCTGGCAACCAGCCCCCCCCTTAGGTGAGAGCCAAAACTCACCTCATTAACATAACAAAAAACACCTGCATCTCATCTCTCCAGAAATTCCAAGGGTTTTTAAAGCTCTGTGTCCGAACGGAGGAAAAAGACCAAACATATATTTCTCCTTATAAGCCACAATATCACACTTGCCCTCAAAAGTCTCCCAATAGAGTCAAGTCACCTGGTCGACTCACAGCTGACCTTAGGTGTTTGAGCCCTGCCGAACCCACCGCGGGCAGCAGACCCACAGAGCTGGAAGCAAACAGAAATGTTCCTTGAAGTATGCCCTTGGGGTGGGGGATGGGATGGTTGTTTATTGGCAATAGATCACCGGTTCGGAAAGTGATACCAGAGGGCAGAGCCGCCACGACAGAAACCTAAAATATGTGACATTGGCTTTGGAGCCTGGAGAAGAGCAGGAAGAAAATAGAAAGGCCAGCGGGGAAACCGCAGTGAGCAGACCTCGAAAATAGAACCCCGTGCTGCGTGGTGCAAAAAGCAATGGGTGAAACGGTCACTTTTGGCAATTTGGAAAATAGGAAAAACCTCTGCATTTGAGCACGATGATTTCCAGGGCAAAATGCTCAGAGTGACCGCTGGTCACTCCCGGGCGCGTAAAGTATTGAAAGAAAGAGATGAGCCGAAGAAAAACTAGCCTGGTTGCAAGAACAGTTAAAAGGAACTATAGAGAGGTCAGAACTTGCTGACTTGGAAAGTAAGTTTCTCATCTCTGGCCTCCCCAGCTCGCTAAGATTCTCACAGTAAAAGAAGCCCTGATAACAAAGATCA
Source organism: Felis catus (assembly GCF_018350175.1). NCBI lineage: Eukaryota > Metazoa > Chordata > Mammalia > Carnivora > Felidae > Felis > Felis catus. The sequence continues at coordinate 56,844,200 of NC_058384.1, forward strand.
AAATAAGGCCGTGACTCTAAGCTCCCTTATTAAAACCCACTGTAAGAGTTCAGACAGTGCCTAGGGAACCCTCTCACCCAGACAAAATGAGTTATACAAATCTTAAGACTATCAGTCCCAGAGATGCCGAATCCCTAAATAACAATAAAGAAGTATTCAGAGGCCCATCTCAGAAATAATTGTGAATATGGCCTTTATTCTACGGAGTGATCTTGAATCATATTCACAAGAAGGCTACACTATTTTTTTTTTAATTTTTTTTTTCAACGTTTATTTATTTTTGGGACAGAGAGAGACAGAGCATGAACGGGGGAGGGGCAGAGAGAGAGGGAGACACAGAATCGGAAACAGGCTCCAGGCTCTGAGCCATCAGCCCAGAGCCCGACGCGGGGCTCGAACTCACGGACCGCGAGATCGTGACCTGGCTGAAGTCGGACGCCTAACCGACTGCGCCACCCAGGCGCCCCGGCTACACTATTTTTAAGGGAATTGTAACAGGTAAAGTGTCACCAGCCTGAGCTAAAAGTGAATGAATTTGCTCAAAACACAAAAAGGTCTCAGGGACCTCACATTCTTAGGTCGGGGTGAAAAAACTGCTGAAATGGCATTTTTTCCACTGCCCTCTTTAGAGGTGGCAAGTAGGATACAAAAGAAAGTATGTCTCAGAGGGCAGAGCTTAAGGGCCAAGAGACATACAGGACGGTGCTCCCTGCGGAGCCCCCAAAGAGCCCAAGCAGGGCCTATCAAGGCACACTCCTCACTCTGAGAGGATCTGTAAGCATCTTCCCAAGGAGATTTCAGAACCTCCATGAACCATTGGCTGCCATGTGCCTCCGCTTTTTGAATGAGTGTTTATTGCCATTATCCCGTCCCCTATTTCACTGTTGAATTTGGGGGGTGGGGCACAAGGGACAGCGTTATCTTTTTATTCAAAGATCTTCAGATTGGGGCGCCTGGGTGGCTCAGTCGGTTGGGCGTCCGACTTCAGCTCAGGTCACGATCTCACGGTCCGCGAGTTCGAGCCCCGCGTCCGGCTCTGGGCTGATGGCTCGGAGCCCGGAGCCTGTTTCCGATTCTGTGTCTCCCTCTCTCTCTGCCCCTCCCCCATTCATGCTGTGTCTCTCTCTGTCTCAAAAATAAATAAATGTTAAAAAAAAAATCAAAGATCTTCAGATCAAAAGAAGATACACCTAAGAGAATAATAAATAGCTATGATATAGACAATAAATGGCCCAAGTCCATTTCACAGTGGGTCCAGGGAAACCATGGCCTTACGGCTGGTAGAACCTTCACACTGGTTCCCCGATTTATGGAGCAAGGGACAATAAATGGCCCAAGTCCATTTCACAGTGGGTCCAGGGAAACCATGGCCTTACAGCTGGTAGAACCTTCACACTGGTTCCCCGATTTATGGAGCAAGGGCCTTGTGGTGGGAAGAACAAAGCGAAAGCTTCTGGCAGTGAAGGACAATAAATCAGTAGAAATTCCTCAGGGCATCAGAGATTATCGCCACCATCAAAACCCTGAAGGGCACCTGGGCGGCTCAGTTGAGCATCCAACTCTTGATGTTGGCTCAGGTCATGATCCCAGGGTTGTGGGATCAAGCCCCACATCAGGTTCCGCACTGAGTGTGGATCCTGTGCGGGATTCTCTCTCTCTCTCCCTCTGCTCCTCTCCCCTGCTCACTCATGCTCTCTCTCTCTAAAAACAAAACAAACAAACCGAAAACCTGAAGGATACGGGAGCATAGAGCCTCATCATACCCTCCACCAATTTGCCTGTCTGACCTCTGTAAAAATGAGATAGACAGTGGCAGATAATGATGAACTACCACACACTTACTGGATGATAGCCCAAACCACAGCTGCTGGGTTAATACTGTGTCTGAACAGGAGCAATCAGCAGCCTTCATCACTCAGTATGTGCCTAGTACTTTGGTGAATGCTTCTTATCTTTTTTTAAAAATTTTTTTTAATGTTTATTTTTGAGAGAGAGAGAGAGAGACAGAGTGTGAGCGGGAGAGGATCAGAGACAGAGGGAGACACTTTTTTTAAAATTTTTTTTAATGTTTATTTATTTTTGAGAGAGAGAGAGAGACACAGAGTGTGAGCGGGAGAGGATCAGAGACAGAGGGAGACACAGAATCTGAAGCAGGCTCCGGGCTCTGAACGATCAGCACAGAGCCCGAGGCGGGGCTCCAACTCACAAACCGTGAGATCAGACCCGAGCTGAAGTCGGACGCTTAACTGACTGAGCCACCCAGGCACCCCAGTGAATGCTTCTTATCAACAGTAATCTGTAGCAAGGATCGAAAGCAGTTTGCCCTTACATAGAGCAAACACACTGTCTTGCATCAAGGTACAGATAATTCTCGTACTCTTCATCATGGCAAGTTCTGTAGGAATCCCAATCATCTTGACATTTTACGGAACTTCATTCTACTCCAGTACATGTATAAAACCCTGGTTGGCAGGAAGTGTCTACCACACTAGATGCTTTCGTACAGATCCAACATTTCTGATCTCAGAGCTCTCTTTACCCTCTTAAAAACAATTGTAGATGCCAAAGAGTTTATGTAGGTTATATCTTTCAACAGTCCCCATATTAGATATTAAAATTTAAGATATCTTTACAATATTTATTAATTCCTTGAGAGATAATAAACTCAATACATATTAACATAAAAAACACATTTTTTAAATGCTTTTATTTATTTATTTTGAGAGAGAGAGAGAGCATGAGCAGGGGGAAGGGCAGAGAGAGAAGGAGAGAGAGAATCTCAAGCAGGCTCCGCGCTCTCAGCAAGGAACCCAACATGGGGCTCGATCTCACGATTCGTGACCTGAGCCGAAATCAAGGGTCAGATGCTCAGCTGACTGAGCCCCACCCAGGCGTCCCTAGAAGCCATATTTTTATTAACAATAACCGTGTTCTCCAAATAACAACAAAAAAGGGAGAAGAGTGGCATTTACAGTTTTGCAAATGTCTGGCTTGATAGAAAACAGCTGCTTCTTCATTCAACAGATTGTTTGGGTTCAAGTCTAAAGTCTATGAAGAATTGTAGTTGGAAAAAGGAGTATTTTGATAGACATTTAAAATAATCATGTATATTCTTCTTTTTTAATTTTTTTTAAGTAATCCCTACACCCAGTGTGAGGCTCGAACTCACGACTCCAAGATAAAGTATTGCATGCTACCAATGAAGCCAGTCAGGCACCCTGGATATTCATTCTTCTTTGATACTGTACCAAAACACAAGAAATGACCACTTCTTTAAAGTTAGTTGCATTGAAGAATATGAAACCATATCAATGAGCTTTTACTCTGTAACATTAAAACTCATTGGTCTGTCTCACATTTTATTTTTTTTTAATTTTTTTAACGTTTATTTATTTTTGAGACAGAGAGAGACAGAGCATGAACGGGGGAGGGTCAGAGAGAGGGAGACACAGAATCTGAAACAGGCTTCAGGCTCTGAGCTGGCAGCACAGAGCCCGACGCGGGGCTCGAACTCACGGACCGCGAGATCATGACCTGAGCCGAAGTCGGCCACTTCACCGACTGAGCCACCCAGGCGCCCCATGTCTCACATCTTAAATTAGTCTTTTACTTACTGTGATTTTATGGTATCATTGATCATTTGGAAAATATTAATTCTTTGAGTTATGCAGGTATTCAAATATTGAATATTGTATTGTATTATACAATATCAACAAATTGAATTCATTAACATTACCACCACTCTAATCAGGAAAATATCGAAGTATTGGGAAACTTTCACTCCTGGGTAAAGTGGTCTTAAACTGAGCTCATTTTGATATCATGGGGCCCATGATTCTCTACAAGGCTAAATCACAAGAATCCGCTCATTTGAGCATAAGCCAAAGGCTGTGGGCAGAGCCGGTAGCTGGGGCCGGGAATATGTAATAAAAAGAAGAAAACATTGTTATTATGATACCAGCATTTAACTATACTGAGGAAGATAGATTCAATTCATAAATATTACCTATTCATCTTAAGTGTCAGTGTTGATTAATGGAAAGTTTTATTACAGAAAAATAAGACAAATGGGGGGCTTTTGTAGAAATACTTTTGTTACCTTCTAGACACTTGCAATTACATTATTATTATGCAATTACATTATTATTATGAAACTCTAAGAGTTTCACTTTGCTTTTCCTAGGTGGAGGTGTTGTCTAACGGAGATGCTTAATTGACACATTTTAATGATACATTCTGATCATTACTTACGGTTATTATGAGCCTGTTTGTGTGGCAGCTAAGACTCTTTAAACCAAACTGTTCTCTCAACTTTAAAACACTAATTCAGGGGCGCCTGGTGGCTTGGTCGGTTAAGCGTCTGACTTCAGCTCAGGGTTCAAGCCTCGCATCGGGTTCTGTGCCGACAGCTCAGAGCCTGGAGCCTGCTTTGGATTCTGGGTCTCCCTCTCTCTCTGCCCCTCCCCTGCTCATTCTCTCTCTCTCTCTCTCTCTCTCTCTCTCTCTCAAAAATAAATAAACATTAAAAAAAATTTTTAAACACTAATTCAAAAGTCTTGTTAAATAAAGTACAGAGATTTTTAGCCAAGTTCCTATCCAATTACAATATAGATGATTCAAGCTTAGAAAGATGAAATTAATTAAACCCGTATTTAAACCATATGTATCCAAAAAGAACCCTTTAAAACACACAAATGTTTCCTGTGAAAAGGGTATAAAGAAAAGCAATATCTATTACAGTCTAGCCTCTCATATATGATAATGCTTTTTATAAAAATGACAGGAAGTTATTTCCTAATATAATGCTAAATTATTTCTTTTCTCTGGCTCCTGTGGAAGTAGAAAATAAGGAACATGCCTGACTGCCAACGCTGGTGTTAATTAAGCCTGTGTCAACTATGAGACTGGTTGGGAAAAAAAAAAAAAAAAACTATGACTGGTTTATTATTTATAGCCAGATCTCTTCCACCATGAGTTCAAGGCAGCTTTTAAATAAATTTATTAGGCCCTGACCCTCGAGATTTTAACTCCTGGTAAACACAGTGATGAAGATGTCCCAGTCATGTTGAAATGAACATCTATATTAGGTGGAGATCTATTTTCAGGTATAAACGCAAAGACCTAGGTGAATTTAAAACTCTCGGTTTTTATCAAGATCATCCTCTCTCTAGCCCTGTCGTCTTGCCCAGCTGCAATTAAAAGCTTTCTGGATTCCTTATTTTGTTCACACCAGGAAAATTTGATCTGTGTAAAAAAAACAAACTCCACCAAAACGTATTATGTGTTCAACTCAAGAAAAGACCACCTCTGGATCCTAAGGGCTGCTGAACGCGGCTCAACCGTTCTTCCCTGTCATCAGCCTCCAAAGTGCTCAGAGTACATTTCAAAAGTTTCAGACGCTGACCTTGGAAGGCTGTGCTGAGCCTTGGCAACCACGGGAAGCCCTCCTTTGCGCTCTTGAGGAAGTTAATATTAAACCTTATGGTTTTAGGAGATGCCTTTGCTAATCTGGTTACATCTATTTAATCCTACGAGAAAATGCCAGGCATTTGAAATGTTAAGAATAATGACTACTGAAAACTTGGCCACACAAAGGGAAAGATCGTTCCAGGACCTTAGATAACACCGTAATACGGCAGGTTCTTTGTTTTTTTATGAGAGTAGCACAAATGTCATACGACTTTATTATTTTATGATCCTTTGAACTCAAGGACCTGCTCCTCCCTTCTTGCATGAACCCATTAAACCCTTCTGATATCACTGGATTGGTGGCAAGGCTTTGATTCAATTTCCTTACACTGTACTTCTGATAGACACAGCGAAACTGCTCATTCACTGTGGTCATCAAGTTCAACGGGAAGGTGGAGTGCCTGGCAGGCCCCATAGATCACTCCCTACTGAGTGGTTCAGAACCAGGGTGAGGCAAATAAAGCACTGGGGTGGCGGGGAGCAGAACTGATGTAAAAAAACCCTTAGTAGTCAAGATAAATTATATTTCTTGTGAAATATTTTTGAAAACAAAAATTGATGCAAAAAATCCATGAAGAGCAAACTGCCAAAATTTTAAATAAAGACAGAATTGGACACGTCCTTGCCTAATTTGGCCTCATTCACCTCATCCCAGTTCAGTCCCTTCTGTACCTTCTGGCCCTTTGATTCACTCAGTGATCCCCAAAATTCCACACTTCAGAACCCCCCCCCCCCTTTTTGTAATATTGTTTGCAATTAAAATGTAAATCTCCCAGAGGGAGCAACATATGAAATCTCAGCAAATTATATCCTAGCGTCAATCGGTGTACCAAATGCCTTCCAAAAAACAGATTTGGGGAAGGCTGGAAAGAAAACAAGAGATTATTCGATCTGGGTATTTGGGGACAGCAAGTAGGACCCAGCAAGTTAAAACCATTTTTGTTGCTGATAAGTCAAAAGATTGAAGCATCATTTGTTGTATATTCTAGATCCTGGACATAAGGGGGCGCTACCAGGCCATTGGTGAAGTTCTGCCTATAACTTCCAAAACTCACTAGAATCTGTTGTAACCCTGGGAAGAAAAAGCACAGAATTTTTCTCAGCAGTTACACTCGGCACTTACCGACTTTTTGCAGCTGCTGTGAATATATCTAACTACAGAGGCTTTGTAAAAACTCATACAATTCAAGAGGACCTATAGGAACTTTCTTTGGGCCACAGGGTGAGTAATATGCAAAGCCAGTATAAAAATGCATAATAATAACAATAACAATAAGGCTACCAGTTTTCTTCCTTCATAGTCATCAGTTGCAAACAAGGTCATTTTTAAGATTGGTTGCAGTATTTTACATGAATCTGAACTCCCTTAAAATTTCAAAGATGTTTATTTTTATTTATTTTTTAATGTTTTATTTATTTTTGAGACAGAGAGAGACAGAGCATGAACAGGGGAGGGGCAGAGAGAGGGAGACACAGAATTGGAAGCAGGCTCCAGGCTCTGAGCCATCAGCCCAGAGCCCAACGCGGGGCTCAAACCCACGGACCCGTGAGATCATGACCTGAGCTGAAGTCGGACGCTCAACCGACTGAGCCACCCAGGCACCCCTGAAGCTGTTTATTTTTAGTTAGGTGTTCAATAGGTTACTTTCTCAAGCAATGATAGACAGTATCTCAGGCCACCGATGCCCCAAAAAATATGCAACAAATAAGAATTTACTCAAAACATCCCTGTAGCTTCAGTAGGATTCCCCCTCTATCTGTAGATACATATTCTCTGTCCTCCAAACAAAAAGTGATTGTTTCTTTTGCTTTTAACTAAATGCAGCAAGTACATCAAATTTACATGAAAAAAGTGCTTTTTTTACCAAAAAAACAAATAGTCTCTTCTTTGCATTTGTGGTGATTCTTCCCCTTTTCAAAGTGTCTGGTGATGGATGACCATGGTGTTCATTCCTCAACCTTTCCTGTTTTCATTGTCCCTGGTCCTACCAAAAAAAAAAAAAAAAAAAAAATGCAAATGTACACAGAACACATAAAATACAGACCTTCTGAAACTAAAAGCTAATTTTCAGGGTTGATACTTAAATGAGGGGGAGTCCCTTTCCTGGAAGACAGAAAATGGTTAAATCAATGCCAGAAAACTCATAGACTATCTCCAAAGTAAGTGAAATAGGCAAACTCAGGTAGGGCCAATAGGAATACAACCACCAATGGCCGTAAATCAAGGAAGCAGAGAACTCGGCAGATCAATCATCATCTTACAAAACTAAACTTTTAGAGACAATGTGATTGGTGTACAACATTAAGTTTCATAGCAGAAAGTTGCAAATAATATAGAGGAAAATAAGGTATAAATTCAGAGGGAAAGAGGAAGGAATGGTGAGTGTCTTCTGGAGTGAGAGAAATGAACTTAAATGTCTGTATTTTATCTTTAGTCTTAAGGAAACTAGAGATAAAATATGGGCATAATATACATGTTTCTTACAATGTGAATTGGGTGAAATTCACAGGATGTTTCAAGTTGATGAAGATGAAAATAGGTATTTAACAAATATCAATAAGTGTAATACACAAAGAAGTAAACGTTTAAAACAATAGGTTAGCAAACCTCCAGAAAAATGATTTCTTAGAAAATAATTTAGTGGAGGTGGGGGAAGTCTTATTCAATTTAAAATCTGAGAAGATCTTGGGCAGTTTTTAATATTGATTTTCAAATCACCTCTGGTGTGTTCTCTTTATTCTAGAAACTTAGCTCGTTGTAAACTGCTGCATACTAAATTTATCCATATCAAAAAATTATTAAGCTAATTGCTAATTAGTTATTTTTCCAAATTTTCTCTTTCTTTGTTTTTACACGTAGGCATTGATAAACATGAATGGCTGTTTGGACAAATTAGAGCTCTATTTAGACATGCATTAAACACAGCCTATTCCTTTGAAAGGCGACTTTGGAAATCCTGATTTTGCTTGGGTAAAAGCATCTTGACACACCTGTAAAGGAGAAAGCATGACCTTAGCTCACACACAGTACCTAATCCTAGGCTGGGTTTAATTAAAGAATAAGCTCTTCAAAATTGTCTGCTCAGCCAATTGGGGGGGGGGGGGGGAATTTTTCTTTGTAGCTCAAGGAATTTCAAGTTTCTAAATATTTAGAATATTTAAAATACAGAAATATTTTATTTACTAAAGGCTAACGTTTGAAACGTTAGCATTTGATAATAAAGAGTCTTTTTTTCTTGACAATTTGAAAAGCATTAACTCTTCATTGGGTGGATAAATTAATATACTCAAGTATCATGTTACAAATATATTTTCATTAAAGGTTACAAACAAAACTATAATCATATCAGAAAGATTATTTTTTTGTCAAATTACTAAATAGCTTTTCAGATGCGCTTTTTTCCAAGATCAAAAAATAGTCAAGAAATAAGAATATTTCATTGCACTCTAACCACCTAGGTAAGCTGGTGAGAGATGTTCACAGTTCAAAATGTTGAGCTGTTCAGCCATAACTGGAAGGTCATTTAATTTTGACTAAGCCATTTTCAGAATAAAAGCAAGTACAGCCCCATTACACAACTCAAAAACATTAAATGAAAAAAGTCAGAATGTGCTAAAAAAATTTTTAAAGGGTCCCATTCAAGTTTGTAGGGTATATAAATTTAATACCTCAGGAATAAATAAATAGAGAATTACCCTGAAGGGGAAATGGAGAGGTGTTGATACCTTTGTTTCACCAAGCTTATTACAACTGATCATTCCTGAATTAAGGGAGAGGTGATTTTAAGGATTAAATATTTTTAGCCTTTAAGATCATGCTAACTTCTTCTGGATGACATGAGATTCCTAACGGGAGGTAATAGATTCCCAAGAAAATAAACAGGATTTTAGAAGGTTTAGGAAAAAGACACTGAATTTTATATTCTTCAACTTGTTTCTATTCCATTTTATACATATAGGAAAAAGTACTGAACTCCTAAAGTTTATGTCATCTAAATGCTAGTTTGATGTAAAGTTATCGTGGTGCAGATATAATAATTGATATTGAGAAAATAAATAAACGCGCACAAGTTAAATAATATTTAACCTGTAATCTTATTGTGACCAAATGTGTTCTTGATTCTACAACAGAAAATTAAGTCACTAAGTACATTGTAAGTTTGGCAATCAAATGAATGTTTCATTTTAAAAACATTTCAAGTTGCACACTTATTAGTGAGTGTCATATTTATAACTACATATTGAAAACTGTCTTCTTAAAATCCTTAGCTTCCAGGCAACCCCTTATACACTAAAGGTTTTAAGAAATGTAACAAGATTATTGTCAGCAGGAAATTTGGAAGTAAAAAGTTCATCTGTTAAATGTAATTCTCCCACAAGCCGTTACTACTATCAGGGATTTCTTTTCCCTTAGCCGCTGTATCAAAATGTTTGGTTGATGTTCTTGGCCATTTTGCAAATCAAAAGTAAATATCTAGGGGCGCCTGGGGTGCCTCAGTCATTGAACATCCGGCCTTTGATTTCAGCTCAGGTCATGATCTCACGGTTCATAGGACTGCGCCCCGTATGGGGTTCCGTGCTGAGTGTACAACCTGCTTGGGATTCTCTCTTTCCCTCTCTCTGTCTCTCTCAAAATAAACATTTTTTTTAAGTAAATATCTAAATAACATTGCATTGGTATCAGTTATCTTACTGTGTAACCAGTTACCATATATAATATATTCATTTTCTCTAATATTCTAAAATAATGAAATGTCTGCCTTATTTATAATATTTGTTATTTTGGGGTAACTTTTTAATGGCATCTGCATCCTTACTATTTTATGAGTGAATTAAATTATGTGATATAAAAAAAAATTAAATGTGTCCAGGAACTAGTTAAAGCTAAATGGAAATTGTCTGTATTCTGAAACATTAGGTAATCTAATAACCAAGACTTCTGTCTATCACTTGAAGCCTTTTTGTAGTCTTTTTGGAATAAAACTAACATAAAATTATTTGTATTGCATCTGATAATTCTTCATAGCCGTTACTCTAGCTGATCTTTGACAGAAAAAAAAAAATCAAACAGCATAGCCTAATTAATAATGTAGCAAAAAGTGCATGCCCATGAACTTTGTGCCCTTTGTATGGGTTTTTTTGGTGGCAGAAGGGGTTTGGTTCTCTCTGTGTCTGATGCCGGTTTTTTATTGGACTTTTTACACGCCCCTTTCTGTGTGTATTTACAGTATAGACCAGCTGCTAAAACTCATCAATAATAATGGTCTCTCTGTGTTTAAACTATAACAAGCTAAAAGTATTTTACTGGCCTTATCTCCTGAATCCTCTCTGCCTCTAGAAATAAGGATAATAAGAAAGACTCTTTCAGCAATGACAGCAGTGTTGTAATTTTTTTTTTCAAAGCATGACTGTGAAAGCTGGGCTTCATTTGATATTTGAGGATAAACAGCATTTGATATCCTTGCTTGCCATCTCTGGAGAGGCACTGTAGCATCACGGTCAAGAGCAGGGGCCACCAATTGTTCTCATCTGTCAAACGAGAATGAATACGTGCTCATTATTTTTTACATGATTACATGCTTTTCATGAACTTGCATTTAATCTCATCAAAGTGGTAGTTTTATTCTCCCAATTTTGTTGATGCTGGGTATCCCAGCTCTCCTTCTGTGGTCATTTATCTTCAATACCTTATTGTGGCAGAAGGCAACAACTTGGAACTCCAACTTTTATTTCAAATCTCTCTTTTTTCCCTTTGCAACTGATTTACCTGTTTAAGTCTTATCGTGGCAAGCTGTCAAGTACTAACTCATCTGTATTTGTGTTTTCTATGTGACCAGCCACTGCAATGGAGATAGGATGACTATTCATTTGTGATCAAAAATAAAGATGCCTGATTCTAGCATCTTATTAACAAATTGTGCTTGTTAAAGAATGTACATTTTTTGTGTTATCTTATTCACCTGTTACGGGAAAAAAATCCAAATGAGGGTTTTTCAAGGCATGAGGTATCTGCCAATAAATGGTCAAAATGGAAAAGTATATTCCCCTGTCAAATAATAGGCTGAAATAATGTTTATTTGAAAAGTATCACATGAGAATAGAAGGTCATTCATTAATTTACTTAAAAAATATGTAGTGATTATCTCTTATTTGCTGGAATAAACTAGAATTCAAAGCAGGTCCTATAATAGTGGTGAAAATTTATTATAGTATCAAGGAGCAATTTTATGAACCCAGATTAAACCTTTTTTTCCTCACCAAGGCGTCATTCTAAAAGTCTGTAAAAGTGACATTCAGTTTTTGTTGCAACCCTTATAGAGTTGTCGTAGGGTTATAATAACAGCTAACTCCCTGCACCAAAAAGTCGGGTCCACACCCTTGCTAAGTAAACCAAGAATAGGAACGGATACATTAGGAGGCAATAAAAAGATCCCTGGCCAACTTCATGCAGTCTGTATCATTTGGTTGCCCTTGTTTTTAATGTCTTCTGCCATCTCGAGTGAAACAGATCACTGTGTCTACTCATCTTTTTTCCTCTAAGGAAATACACGTGGCAAAGAGACGGGTGTCTTGTAAATCTGTAATCATGAGTCGAAACTGCACCAAGTTTCTTTAAGAATCACAGTGCATTCCCGCTCTTCCTGAACCAAAAAAAGCCTGCCCTGGGAAGTGATTGAAAACGGAGATTCTGCTCCTGCATTTCTCAGTTACCTAGGCAGCTGGAGCTTTTTCAGCCCAGTCTCTGAGAGTCCCTCCAATGAAGTCTTTTTAGCCAGGGTGAGAATAATTCTTTTGAGTAATACTATTAACTGCTCTATACAAGCAGAAGACTGGTTAATGCTCAAGAGACTGAGGAGAGAGACAAAGATCCTCTTTCTTCCGGAAAAGAAAAAGAGGTTAAAAAAAAAAAAACAAACTACACCCATATGTTTTATATTCGAGTAATAGATAATGAGAATATCTCAAGAGGAATTTTTGAAGACGAGAGGAAAAAGAAAAGGAAAAAAAGATTGTCTTCAAAAGAGTAGAACAACAGCTGATATTTCAACAGAAACAGCAAAAGACAAACGACAAAGGAATAATATATTGAAATTCTAAAAGAAACTGACTGCTGACCTAGAATTCTGTAGCTGATACAAAGACTTATTATAAAGCTATAGCAATTAAGACAGCGTGGCACCACTACACGGATAAAAGGAGAGACCAATATAAAAGGACAGAGTAATGAAACAGACCTACGTGTACATGAACACTTGATCTATGACAAAGGTGACCAGTGCAAGAGCACTGGGGTATCTGATGTCCAATAAATGGTACAGAGTCAATTGATTAGCCGTGTTGGAAAATGAATAACACTTAACCCCAGCCTCACCACATATACCTATACTAATTCCAGGAGAACTGCATACCTAAATGTGAATTGTAAAGCAGTCTTTTGAAAATACCATAAGACAGTCTTTGAGATCTTGAGGTGGGAGAAGGCTACTTGAATAGCAACTGTATAAAAGAGGGAAAACTGACAAATTGAATAACATTGAAATTAAGAACATCTTTTTAGCAAAAGACCTCATTCAGAGAGTGAAAAGGTAAACCCCAAGTGGGAAAAGAGGCTCTTAGCACATACAATTAGAATAGCTATTGTTTGTTGATTAGGGAACGGCCACATTTCTTTACCCCCTTCCTCTGTTCCAATGCATCGACATGCCAGCCAGCCAGAAGGAAGGGGGAAGGATTCGCACACCCTACTTCGATAGACATTACATTTTCCAGACCCGTCACAAGGCCACGCCGAGTTGCGAGGAAGAATAGGAATGTAGACTTTATTCTGAGTATCTGTGCGGCCAGCTACCCCTCTGGGTTCTAGTAGTGAGGAGAGAGAGGAGAATGGCTACTGAGAGGTAACTGGAAATCTCTGCCATGTTCTTTAAAAAAATTTTTTTTTAATTTTTTTTTTAACGTTTATTCATTTTTGAGACAGAGAGAGACAGAGCATGAACGGGGGAGGGTCAGAGAGAGAGGGAGACACAGAATCAGAAACAGGCTCCGGGCTCTGAGCTATCAGCACAGGGGCCCGATGCGAGGCTCGAACTCACGGACCGCGAGATCGTGACCTGAGCCGAAGTCGGCGCTCAACCGACTGAGCCACCCAGGCGCCCCTCTGCCATGTTCTTGATTGGACAGATACTTTCTGGTGAAATTTAAGTTAACAGTCTCAAATTCCAGGCAACTGACTTGAATTTCCTAAGACTTTGAAAACCTTAAATTCGTGTTTCCTTTCCTATTTTTTTACATGTTCCTTTACCAAATACAAGAGCTTTATGAACAATCTTAGGAAAAATCTATTTTCACAGCTGATAATTGGATCATCGATGTGGAAGATTATAAACCAATTGTTACATAGTACTGAGTCGGACAAATTTTGATTTCTAGTTTGGGAAATGCCCCTAAAAGAAGGAAATTGGTGCTTAGATCATAATCTGCCTCAGCAGGCAGATTAGATTCTTGAATTGATTTATTTCATCTTTAGGTGCTAATTTCAAGAGCAAGGGAATGGAGCTGAATGTTGGCTGTCTTGAGAGCCTTCTGGGACTTTAGAAAAATCAGATATATGATATAAAAGATAAGCTGTGGAGTCTGCAGCAATACCACACGAGAAGAACTTTAGTCTCTGGGTAGGTAGCCAAAGCAAAACCTTTAGCCCCAAACACAAAATTCACGGAAATTTTTCTCAAAACAAATACAAGGCTTCCATTCAGGAGATTATAAGACCGGAGTTAAGACAAGTTCAAACATCTGATAAAATGCACAAAACCATGATTTGGCTGACTTAATCCTTGCTAAATTTCACCACACAATTAAAATGACAAGAAATTGGGGCGCCTGGGTGGCTCAGTCGGTTGGGCGTCCGACTTTGGCTCAGGTCATGATCTCGCAGTCCGTGAGTTCAAGCCCCGCATCGGGCTCTGTGCTGACAGCTCAGAGCCTGGAGCCTGTTTCAGATTCTGTGTCTCCGTCTCTCTCTGACTCTCCCCCCTTCATGCTCTATCTCTCTCTGTCCCAAAAATAAATTAAAAAAAAACGTAAAAAAAAATTTTTTTTTAAATAAAATGACAAGAAATTAAGGCCATCTAAATACCCACAAAGCAAGCAGAAAACACATCCATTTTAAGAATGACATTGTTTTGATTTAGAAATATACATAATTTGTGTATATCTGTTATGTACCCGTTAATCCAGGTTATATACTTATGAGTAGGCTTTGGTGCCTGAATGCCTGGGTCTATTTCCTGCTCTGCCATTTAACACTTGTTTGGGGCAAATTACTTATGTCACTGGTTTTTAGTTTTCGCAACTAAAGGTAGGAGTAAAGGGGATACGTAATAAGAATACCAGCTTCATGTGATCATTTGGAGGACTCAATGACAGTACTTGTAAATTGCTGGGAACAATAACCCTCGAGAAGTATTATGATTATTGTTATACATACAGAGAGCTTACTCAGGCCCCACTTAAGACCAAATAAATACGAATCTTTAAGGATGAGGCCCAGACGTAAAAGTGCCCCAAATGACTCCAATTGGTAGCCAGGGATTAAGGTGATATGACCATGAACGGATCGTGTTATAATGTAAGCCTTCAATTGGAAGCTCGCATATTAATATGTGAGCAGTCTTATCTCTAAACGCTATAATGACTAAGGATTTTTATTTCTTTTTTGTGTGTCTGTGTGAGATGATGTGCTTTTCGGTGGTTTCCAAGTTTTCTACAATGAACACACTCATAAAAATGTTATTTTACAAATAAAGTATACACAGCTATCATATTGCCAAACGCCAACAAATGGCCTTGCACTCAAAAATGGTGCACCATTGAGATCAGTTGCACGAAGCAGACATTGTAAAACAAGACACATGTCACAGAGGCCAGAAGGGAGATTGAAATAAGATTTTGGACAGGAGTCCAGGGAGAAACAGCACCTCCAGCTGGGGGATCCATGTGTCAGCTTCGTACAGCATCTGGCGGAAAGGGAAGCCAAGTCATTCCAGTCGAGAGACAACGGGAGCAGATAAGTGCACAGAGGCAAGAAAGAGATGTAGACCATGGAAACAACATGACGGGTGCTGAGGCAGAGAATGGCATGATCAGGTGTGTTCTTTGTAGAGACAGCTCTGGTTGCTTTGTGCAGGACAAACATCTGGAAGAATAGAGGTAGAACAGGCAGCAGAGCATCCTCATGCTTCAGTAATGCCACCTTTTCATCGTCTCCCAGTCTCTGCCCTCACCATTGTTTTTTTTTTTTTTAACTTTGCCACCTGTTCACCTTCTAATCTTGCCATCATCCCGGTAAATTCCACTATACAAGCGGATTACCCCTCCGACAGGCTGTGCTCCAGTTCTTTGACCCCAAAGACTTTCACCTGTGTTCCACAACAGCCATCCACTCTTGGGACCACTTTCCACCAGGAACTGTCCCACTTCTGCAATCGTAAACTTCCATTTCCCGCTCCTAGACATTCATCCCTCATTCCCTGTGCACCCTGGTCCTCCTCTTTGACCTCTTTGAGTCTTCCCTCTGGGATCACATCCAGCCGTTTCGTCCTTCAGAGCAGCTGTGTCAATGTTCGCTACCTTCCTCTGGCCCCACCTCGAAGCTACACCTTCTCAAAAGCATCCCACTTCTGAGTGGAAGAGACCACCGTAAGGGGACACTTTCGATGTACTTTCCCTCTGCTACCAATTCACCTGCTCTTTACTGCTTTCTGACCTCAAGATGTTTTTCCTCCTAAGCAAATGGATATTCTTATTCCCATTTTACACACCAGGAAAACGGAGATGAAGTCACCTTCCCAAGGTCCCCACAATTAATCGGTTGAGGAGCTGTTATTGGGAGCCAGGCCTGTTTGACACCAACCGTCAACTAGGCATGCAGAAAAGGAGGAGCAGTGAAATCAAACACCCTACTTTGCAGGTTCGGCTAAGATTATGGAAACAACATAAGCAAAGCAACCTGAAGTTCTCATGACATGAGACCCTGTGTTATTGTGGTGCCTAGGTGAGTTGGGGGTGGTGACGTTATCAACAGAGTTACGGAGATCGGGAAGAAGAGATGATTTGGCACAAGGGATAATGTTTTTAACATGTTGAGTTTGAGGTGCTGATAGGGTCTCCACACGGAATGTTCAGCAGGCAGTTAAGAGCAGATCTCTTGAGCTTAGGAAAATAGTGAAGTGTGTGGAGATAAGATTTGGAGCCATCCATGGAGTGAAAACCACTGCACAACCAAGTGAAAGCATACACTGAAAAACAAGAAGTGGGTGTCTAGCTGGCTCAGTCGGCAAAGCATGTGACGCTTGGTCTTGGGGTCATGAGTTTGAGCCTCACAACCAGTGTAGAGACTGAGGAAAGAGTCTAACTCATCAATGACCTGCAGTCAGGTCATTGAATTTCTCTGTAACTTTTCGCGTATCTACAAAAAGGTGAATAGTGATTTCTGACCCTCTACTATAGGTCATACTTTGTCTTGTATACATGATAGCTTATGCCAATAATTTATACTTTGTTCAAGAGTATTTTGCACACTACAACGTTCTATTCAGATTTACTATTAGCATCAAATTGTTAACCCCACAATGTGGTCTTTTTTTAAGTTTCTTTATTTTGAGAGAGAGAGAGAGAGAGAGAGTGGGTGAAGATGGGCAGAGAGAGAGGGAGAGAAAGAGGAAGAGAAAAAATCCCAAGCAGTCTCTGCACTGACAACACAGAAGGACAGCACAGGCCCTACTCAGGATTCAAACGCATGAACTCTGAGATCATGACCTGAGCCGAAATCGAGTCCGATGCTTAACCGACTGAGCCACCCAGGCCCCCCAAAATTGTCTTAAAAGATTTTGGTAATGGCTCAATGTCTTGCATAGATAATTCTCTAAATGGGAATATTTTCATTATGTTAATGTCTTTTTTTAAGAGAAAGGGGAAAAATCCATCACTGATTAATTAATACCAATTTAGAATGAATAATCATTTGACTTGGGCTAAGCTGGTGACCACTTCTGCATTAGCTTTGGAGAGTTCGTTTCACACACACTTTAAAAATGATAGTACTCTCCAACTTTAGAAAATGAGATTACTCTATTTACCATGCCAGTCCTGCCCTATACTCAACACTTGGCTAAAGTCACCCCTCCAGGGAGCCTCCACTCACTATTATAGCCTCAAACTATCCCCTCTGCCTCCAAAATGGCAGGAACATTTGAGTCACTTATTTGATAACAAGACATTCCCACTCTAGAATCTGCGGACTCAGTAGACTTAGATTAATTGCCAATTAGACCAGCCAAAGATGAGATTAAATATTTTCAACAGGTGAAGGAAGAAACCAAATTCCCACTGTTTTCAGGAGGTGGGGGTTCTAAGTTTGATTAAGGGATTTCCCCAGTGTCTCCCAAGGACAAAGTTTCACAGGTGGGATTTGAACCCTGCATGGAGGGAGGGCTTCCTGACCTCTTTCCACTGCTCCCTTTGCCTCCTGATTCCCCAGTCAGATAAGTACGTGATGAGTGACAACTTTTAAATTCTATGCATGGAACCATCCACAGAATAGGGACTCAACAAACGTGTTTGCTGAGGCAGCAGTTGAGAATGTGGAATCCGTAGAAAAAGACCTGAGTTAAACAGTGAATTGACAGAAAGGAGGAAAAGGGATCACGTGACCAAAGATTCCACTAACACCATTTTCACATTTACTCCTTTTTTTTTCCTTCCCCCTAATGATATAAATTTGATTGAACTTCACATTTTATTCAGGGAACTTTCAAAATGTATTGAAACTGAAGCCTGATTACTAGATCAAACAGTTAAATTAGGAGTTATGACTATTGTGATTTTCTAAAGCTTTCGCAACTAGTGAAGTACCAGATGTTAGAACTTTTTACTATAATGGTTTGCTATACTTAATACATTAATCTTATCTACCCATATGAGCAGACCCAGCAGCAACTTGTCTTAGCTCAGGGCCTGACGCAGTCATTCTTTTTCTTTTCTTTTTTTTTTTTTCAACGTTTATTTATTTTTGGGACAGAGAGAGAGCATGAACGGGGGAGGGGCAGAGAGAGAGGGAGACACAGAATTGGAAACAGGCTCCAGGCTCCGAGCCATCAGCCCAGAGCCTGACGCGGGGCTCGAACTCACGGACCGCGAGATCGTGACCTGGCTGAAGTCGGACGCTTAACCGACTGCGCCACCCAGGCGCCCCTCTTTTTTTTTTTAATGTTTATTTATTTATTTTTGAGACAGAGAGAGAGAGAGTGAGCAAGGGAGTGGCAGAGAGAGAGGGACACAGAACACCAAGCAGGCTCCTGACTGTCAGCCCAGAGCCCGATGCAGGGCTTGAACCTATGAACCGTGAGATCGTGACCTGAGCCAAAACCGAGTCAGATGCTTAACCGACTGAGCCACCCAGGCACTCCTTAGTCATTTCTTTTGAAAAGTCTTTTCTAAGTTCACATAATGATCCACCTGCCATGAATCTTTATTTCAGTCTGACTATCTGCATTGTAGCTGTGTTCTCTGTCTCAGTTCAGAAGACTGATTGATTGAATGATTGATTGATTGATTGATTGATATCACACATCATTTGAAGCCCTAATGAAAGCTTTGGGCACTCACTACAGAAAGTTGACACATGCACATATGTCCAAAGCTTGACATGTGATTCCAAGGACCCTCTGACAACCCATCTGTAGACCTCTGAAGAAGCTGTGAACCCCCAGGTAAGAGTGCCTTTCCTTATGCATTTGGAGCATCACAAACCCAGACACATGCTGAACTAAAGATCCATCAAAAGCTTCCTTCATATCTCATCTAATATCTAGGTGAGCACACATGGTAGGCACTTAAAATTCTTGCTTTCATGGAGAAACATAATAAAATAGTCTTGGTATTTTTAATTACTCCTTGTTTCCCACCCTCCTATTTTCACTAGCTTTCCCCCAAATGAATGAGATTTCATTTTGTGTTTGCAAAACAAAACAAAAGCGAGCAAACAAATGACTGTTCTTCAGTGGCCATCAAGGCTTAAATTGGACAAGCAGGGTCTCACAGTGTCCCACTTTTGTACTGTTTTGGAGTTAAGCTTTAGGGAGGAGATAGGAAAGGCACATGGAGCTTGGAAGGGGAAAATGATCCGGGGTCTGATTAGAAGACAGGGGATAATAGAATACCTTGCATTTTATGGCATTTCATAGTTTTCAAAACACTTTCACATCTATTATCCATCTATCGTCTTACACGACAACACCCACCGTAACCCCATAAGGCAAGTGGGGCAGGCATCGTTACCCTTCCCTCACTTTACTGATAAGAAACTCAGGTCCAGACGGTTTCATGAATTACCCAAGATCTTAAATGAAAGAACAGGGATTTGAATGTAGAGTTTTAGACCCAGACTCTGCTTTTCCCTACAGTACAGAGGAAGAAAAGAAGAATGAGATATTATAATTTTTTTTTAAGTAGGGGTGCCTGGGTGGCTTAGTCGGTCAAGCCGACTTTGGCTCAGGTCATGATTTCATGGTCCGTGAGTTCGAGCCCACGTCAGGCTCTGTGCTGACAACTCAGAGCCTGGAGCCCACTTCGGTTTCTCTGTCTCCCTCTCTCTCTGCCCCTTCCCCGCTCGTGCTCTATCTCTGTCTCTCAAAAATAAATAAACGTTAAAAAATTTAAAATATATACATTCATGAAGGGAGAGGGAGGACTTAAAAAACCCTTTCAACCAAGAAGCATGAAACTTCATTTCCAGTTATGATATCAAGGCATCTATTTTCTAAATGCTTAACAAATCAATATTTTTCCTTAAAATGCAATTGCCCTTGTATTAGTCACAGAGGTTTAATCATTTGTGAAGAATAAAGTGGCCCTATCTTTACCAAACGACATTGTAATCACTTGGGTAAACAGTCTGGAGCCATTACAATTCCTTACGGGATAATGGGTTCAAAGTTGTAAAAGCTGGAAATATTTTACCACACGAATGCTGCTGCAGGCATTTCCCATTTGGAACCAAAGTTGGCCCTCCCCGCGGTTACATCTTGCAGGTCAAGAACCTCACTTGATGAAACATACTGACTGAGTCACCCAGGTGCCCCAGGAAGACATGTAGATTTTTACAGACACCTACTGTGCCTTGATAACCGTTAATTTTTCTAATACTCTCAATATTCCCTGGTCCTGATGTTTTGCAAATGAGAGAGCTGAGAATCACTGAGAGGGGAGAGAATTAACACGTGCTAAAACTTACAGTATGATGGACCTTTTACATTTCTCTATCATTTTGATAAAGGTTTAGTGATGTGTCCAGAAATGTGTAAATGATCAATAACGAATCTTGCATTTGAGTTTTGTCTGACTCCAAACCCTTTATGTTTTCCATCACGTGACTACCTCCTAAACTTCAGTCATTCAAACGCCATCTTCATGAGTTTTTGCCAAAATCTTATACTATATGCTCTATTATTTCTTTAGAGGCAGTACAGTTCAGTGGTTAGGACACAGTCCTGAAGGCAGTGTACCTAAGTTTCAATCTTGGTGCTGCCTCTTACCAGCTTTGTGACTTTAGGTAACTGACGTGACCTATGGATGTTTCCTCATATTTAAAATGGGGGGGGGGTGAGTAATAGCACCCACCTCATAGGGCTGTTTTAAGGATTAAATGAACTAATACATGTTAAAGTACGAAAGCCAGTCCTTAATCAAAGTTAGTTAGTATTATTTCAGAATTTCCTTTATTTAAAAAAAAAAGTTTATTTATTTATTTTGAGAGAGAACACACGCATGAGCGGGGGAGGGGCAGAGAGAGAGGGAGAGAGAGAATCCCAAGCAGCCTCCACGCTGTCAGTACAGAGCCCAACGTGGGGCTCAGTCCCACAACCATGACATCATGACCTGAGCTGAAATCAAGAGTCGGACATTTAACCAACTGAGCCACCTAGGTGCCCCTCAGAATTTTCTTTAAATCGGGCTTTTGCTACTTAAGCGAATGTATTAAAGGAGAGATTTCATAGCACAACTGTGATATTATAAGTTTCATGTAATAGTTATACTTCAATAGACATTAAAATAAATACATAAGAGTCAAAGAAAAGGGGTGCCTGGGTGGCTCAGTCGGTTAAGCGTCCGACTTCAGCTCAGGTCACGATCTTGAGGTCCGTGAGTTCGAGCCCCACATCAGGCTCTGGGCTGATGGCTCAGAGCCTGGAGCCTGCTTCCAATTCTGTGTCTCCCTCTCTCTCTGCCCCTCCCCCGTTCATGCTCTGTCTCTCTCTGTCTCAAAAATAAACGTTAAAAAAAATTAAAAAAAAAAACAAAGAAAAGATGTTTGTCCATGTATCACCTAAAATCATTTCCATACCTAGGTCCTACTTTAGGAATATGTCCCCACTCCACACTGTTTCCTATCTATAAAGAAAAGAAAAGAAAAGAAAAGAAAAGAAAAGAAAAGAAAAGAAAAGAAAGAAAAAGAAAGAGAGTGAGAGAAGGAATGAGGGAAGAAGGGAGGGAGGGAGAGAAAGAAAGGAAGAAAGAAAGGGAAAGAGACAGAGAGAGAGGAGGAAGAGAGGAATAAGGGAAGGAAGAACATAGAACTATATGATAAAAGATGTGTTAAATAGATTAAATATGTGCATTTCTGTAGACCTACCCATCCACATTTCAAGGTATTTTACAAACCCCAGAAAAATAAGTCTAGAACTTCTAGGTCCTGTTAAGAACTTAAAAGATTAAGGAATGCTTGAGGGATCCTAATACAATCCAAAATTTCTACTATTCCCCAAAGTCTGATGCTGTGAAATTTTATGTAAGAGCTTTTACTATTTCAGTCCGTTTTTCCACCTATAAACTGGATAGAACTCCAGCCTCCCACCTTACATCAGAGTTTTAGGATGAAATGGGGATTTATATTAAGATTGTTTAGCCTCAAGTTTTGTTTTGTTTTCTTTTGTTTTGTTTTGCTTTGTTTTGCTTTGCTTTGTTTTGTTTTTAACAAGAGAACTGAGATTGAGGGCCAAAGGACAAACAGAATGTAATTTAACATTTCTTCAAAAAATACTGGATGTTTGAGGTCCTTTACCAGATTGGGAAATGATATTTTCCAGAATAAATTCCATCTTCTTTGTATATGCTTTCATAGTCTGACCACCCATGCCACAAACCACTTTTATGACTGAACTACGTTAAGTTCGGGGGAAAATGTTTATATCGTAATGTGATTGCGAAGTTATTTTTCTTTTTTCTTTTTTTTCCAAATTTTAATTTAAATCCTAGTTAGTTAACATATAGTGTAATATTGGTTTCAGGAGTAAAAACTTACATACAAGCCATTGCGATATCAATAACCAAGTCTCCATAGTAGCCATTTGTTCTGATCTACTGAGCTACACTCTCTGTCTTACAGCAAATGTTCTTGTTTCCAAAAGCCACTATACCCTTTCCCCAGTTGCCTCTTCTCCTTCCATGTCGTGATATCTCAAGTCTAACGTGCTGAAGAGAATTGAGTCGCTAATGCCGTCATGAAAGGAATTCTTAGTGGAGACGCATGTGGCCAGGTCCTGTTGTATAGACTTGGCCTTTGAGGAGACCATGGCGGCTGGGGTCTATCTTTAGAGGAAGTATTGTCTTCCACATTTTTAAGCCAACAAGTTGTAATTACGCGCATATTGTGTGTCCATCCCTGTGCCAAATGCTGCAGTGGATTCTGAAGTAGGAGACAGCTCAAGATAGTGAAAACAGCCAGGCACTGGAGTCAAAGAGACCTTGGTTCGAAACCCACCCCCACCACAACTGAAATAAGTGTATCATTTCAACTCTCTGAGTTTGATTTTCCTCACTACTAAAAGAGTGAACTGACTTTGCAGGAGTTTTATGAAGATTACATGAGACCATATATGGAAGTCAAGTACCTGGCACATAGAAATGTTGAGTCAATGTTGTTGTTAATAAGATGTAATCCAGGGGCACCTGGGTGGCTCAGTCGGTTGGGCGTCTGACTTTGGCTCAGGTCATGATCTCGAGGTTCCTGAGTTCGAGCCCCGCATGGGGCTCTGTGCTGACAGCTCAGAGCCTGGAGCCAGCTTAGGATTCTGTGTCTCTGTCCCTCTCTGCCCCTCCCCCACTCATGCTCTGTGTGTGTCTCTCTCTCAAACGTAAATAAACACTAAAAAAAATTTTTTTTTGAACTTTAAAAAAGATGTAATCCATGTACTCAAGGAACATACTATCTATTTGAAGAGATGAGACACGTAATCAAATATTAGATGGCGTAGCATTAACAATAGGTTCCACTGAAATTCAGAACTAAGCAAAATACTTTTGAAACAAATGACTACTTTAAATAACTTTTCTCTGATGTTATATGAGTATCACACACTCATTATAAAAAAAAATTATCGGGGGTGAAAAAAGTAGAAACATTGTAGTGACATTAATTCCAAATTCACACACATGTAATACCCATACAGTGGTAGAGTAATGCCAATGGAACTTAGGTTAAAGTCCGTATGATTTTCTAAAGGAAGTAAAATTCATCAATAAGAGAGTAGATATTTAAGTTGCTATGGTCTATGGTCATGATAGAATACTATCTAGCTATTAATAAAAGTAGAGTGAATCTTGTATGTCTTGACTTGGAAAGACAGCCAGAATATATTGCTAATTTAAAAGAGCAAGTTGAAGAACAAAACATAGGGTGTGAAGACATATTTTATTAAGCATGCTTTCCTTGGAGGTTTGAAATTATCTCAAATACTTTACGTGTATCTGTATTTTTTGTTTGTTTGTTTTAGTACCATTCAGTAATTTTTCACAGTGTTCTAAAGCAAAAAGAATAAAGTCAGTCTTCACAATGGAGAACTCTTGGCCAAAAGTTTGGGGGAGGAGGGGGAAGAAGCTGGTTGTGGTCTAAGTTAACACTAGATGGTGCCCCTCATCAGTGTCTTTTTGAAAAACACCTACTGTGGTCTGATGGGATAGCAACTGTACAAAGTGGCTAAAATATATTTTAGAATCATACATTATGTATCTTGGTTCATTTCAAAATCAACTGATTTTCAAAACCAGTGGTTTTTAACCAGAGCTGGCCGTACAAGAGGAGTATAATGGATGCATGCTGTTTTAAACCGGTTAGCGTGTGTACGTGTTTTTGTCTGATTCAGCCCGTTCATCATAAATCTAAACTCATTAGGATTGATGTACCCGGGCAGAGTAGCTAAATGGTATGTAGATGTGATCTCTGTTGTCAATAGAAAAATCTGATTCCATAAACCCTGTATTACTCCTCAAAACAACACAAAACAAAAAAAGGGAGGCAAGGGATAAGGAGGAACAAGAGACATCAAGAACCCCAAAGTAGCAAAGGACCCTATCTTATCAAATGAGCAATGGGTCTCAAAACATCTGTTTCAGCTGAAATGACCGGCAGAGGATGTGGGTGTGACAGCCCTACCCCCAGGCACTGGACACAGGAGATAAGAGATCTGCTCCCCCAAACCTGTTGACTCTTGGAAACCACAGATATCTCGCCAGTGCATTCTTTTCACGGAAGACTGGAGGGAGAATTCTAATCTGTACAACGGAGCCTCGTTTGAATGTTTGTGTCAAAGGACAGAAAATACCTGCGTGATAGACCATGAGGTGAAACGACATTTCACCGTTTATTTTCATTCATTCATTCATTCATTCATTCAACAAATATCTATTGACGGTTGACAGACACCCAGGTATTTGGATAATAGTCTGGCCACTCACAAGTCATGTGACCTCACGCACATTAGCCAGACTCTCTCTAGTACTTATTATTTGAGACTGTCATGGCAGTCATTTGTACCTTCTGACCCCTTTTACCTATTTTGTCCATCTTCAAACCTCTGCCTCTGGTGGCTATAGTGACATGAGAGTATTTCCTGTGAATGCCTACAAAGAAGAAATAAACGTAGGCATCTGCACGTCTCCTAATTATGATATTTAAAGGGTTTTTTTTAATAGTCCCGTGATGCAAGCAGATAAAATGAGGCAAAATGAGAGAGTGAGTGCATTTGATTCATGTCCTCAGATGGACAGTCACGGAGGCAGACATACACAGAGGGACTCAACAAAAACAGACGACATTCTGAAATCACAGACTCTTTGCCGGGAACGTGCATGATCTCGTGTAATTTTCCCAACACCCCAACAGGAGGTATCATGCCTCCTGTAGAAGATACGAAGGATACTGATGTTCCAAGAGGAGGTAACTGGCTCAGGGTCACACAGCTTCAAAGTAGCCTTTTAATTGGGATTTAAATGCTCACAGCCTGCTTCATTAAAGCACACAAATACATTAAGTATCAAAAATATAAGAGGCAGGAGGCCCCTTGATATCTAGAAAACGGCACCTAGAGTTCAGCCGTGGTGTTGCCAAGGACTGCGTTGGAACTCAACGCAAAGCCAGAATGTTCTTCTGGTGAGCACAGTCTCTCAGAAAACCAGCACCAGATGCACTGGCCTTGCTGCGATGGGCACCGAGTAATGTGCAGACTGTCGAATCACCATGCGGTACCCCCGAAACCTCAGGACACGTATGCCAACTACACTCCAGAAATGACAAAAAATAAAGACGGGAAAACAAACAAACAGAGAAGAGTCCACTCTGTGCTCTTGTCTGAGCACAGATGAGAGGGAAAAAAAGCACTCTGCTAAGCACAAAAATACCAGTCTTGGATACTATGAGTGACTGCTGCTTTTGTTGTTGTTGTTGTTTTTTTACCAATTAAAACGTGAGCCTTGCTTTATTCCTGCCACCTTATGGGTAGGATTTATTAAAATACCCAGTCACACAGGGAACAGATTGGTGGTTGCCAGAGGCAGAGGTCTGGGGAGGGGCAAAACAGGTAAAAGGGGTCAGAAGGTACAAATGTCCGGTTGTAAAATACATGAGTCCTGGGGATGTCATGTACTGCAGGGTGACTGGGGTTAATAATGCTATAGTGCATATTTGGAGGTTGTTGAGAGAGCAGATCTTAAAGTTCTCATCGCAAGAGCAAAAGATTTTGTAACGATGTGGGGTGACCGATGATACCTAGATTTGAGGTGATCATTTTGCAACACACACAAATATTGAATTGTTATGTTGTACGCCTGAAACTAACATGTAGTTGTAGTACAATTATACTTCAATTAAAAAAAAAAAAAAAGGACCCCGTCGCAGAATTATCCCCATTAGGATAATGCTGGCAGCATCCTATCCCGGATGAAGCCCCATTTCCTTGAATCTTCCTCCAAATCACCTGACACAAGCCCAGATGTGATACTAAGTCCTGGGGGACACCCTTTTGCTGAAATGCTGGACGGTTCCCCCAGGACATACAGTCCTCTCCGCATCGAGCATGGAGCCCACTGGTCCAACCACAGGTGAGTCCCTGGTGGCCTCGGGCTGGAAGTCAGGGACAGAAATGGACATTCAGCCAGATTCACACGAAGCCCTCACTGCCTCTGCCCAGAACCCTGGACCCAGTAAACCTGTAGCAGTAATATGCTGTTGAAGGTGCCACCCTGCCTGAGAGTTGAGGTCTTTTGGGACTGGACCCTGGTGTTAGGATGAAGTCCTTCAACACTGGGTCTATTTTATTTTCCTGGGAATAAGATGTCCCAGGATTTGGGGTCATGTGATCAGGTCTGTGTTGTTCTCTAGTGACGTCATAAAATATGGCCTCTGCCCTCCAGGAATTTTTTTTAAGTGTTTTTATTTATTTTGAGAGAGAGAGAGAGAGAGAGAGAGAGAGAGCGAGCATGAGCAGGGGAGGGAGAGAGAAGGAGATTGAGAGAGAGAGAATCCCAAGCAGACTCTGCGGGGTCAGTGCAGAGCCCAATGTGGGGCTCGAACTCATGAAACTCTGAGATCGTGAGCTAAGCCAAAATTAAGGGTTGGAAGTTTAACAACAGAACCACCCAGGCAGGCCCTCAAGGAATTTTAAATCTGAGTACTGACACTCAGGTTGGTCTACCCTATACATTCTTGGCATTTCTTTTGTGAGTCGTGAGTTAAAATAAGAGTAAATCAGCTTGAAATCTTACCTCTTAAAGTCGGCATTTTAAAGATCTATCATTCTTCCAGTATTTTATGGAGCTAGGCCCTGTGCTGAGCCCCACGTGGGCCACCTCCGTTGCCCTCACAACAATCTCAAGAGGCAGGAACTATCATTTTCTCCACTTCTGTAGATGGCAAAATTGAGGCCTAGAGAACTTTTTCTTACTCACGAACAACATTCTTCCTGAGGTCAAGCAGCTCATCGGTGATAGAGCCAGGGTTTAACAAGCAGGCCACTCCCGAAGCCACCATGCCCAAATGTTAAGCTACACTTCATAGTGTATGTTAATTTATATAATAAAATCTCTCTGTAAAGCACTTTTCTATGACGCAGGCTTAGCGGTACCATGGGCCAAAACATGTTTCCCCCCTTAGGAAGTACCGTGCGGTCCAAGAGTCAACGGTAGAAAGCAAAAGCTATAAAGCAAGCATTAAGCATCACTCCTTCCAAA
Source organism: Felis catus (assembly GCF_018350175.1). Taxonomy (NCBI): domain Eukaryota; kingdom Metazoa; phylum Chordata; class Mammalia; order Carnivora; family Felidae; genus Felis; species Felis catus. The sequence continues at coordinate 56,872,229 of NC_058384.1, forward strand.
AGCGTCATAGTTGTTTTTCTCTGAATACCTTGGGACATCGGAATATGGTCACAAACTCACAGCAGGCAGAGGAAGTCAAGGAAAAGAATTAATCCAACATTTTTAAATGTCATTGAAGTTTTCCATGACGTGTTGATTCTGCAGCGCAGAAATTGGAACTTCTTGAGCCCCCTAGTTCTTTTGAACTTGAGTGTTTCAATCTCTTTTGTTAATTGAAAACAAAAAATGCTTGCTTTCTTCCAGGGATGGGGGGTGGGTGGTATAGATATTTCCTATGCCCTCTGTTGGAAGAGGGTAATAGTGAAATGTCCCAAAGAAGGACACGTGAAAAGAAAAGCCCAAAACAACACAAAATTAGGCAAATTCAGTCATGAAGAAAGAAGGAACAGAGGTTCTTAATCTGGGACCCAGGGATGCAGGTCAGGATCCCTGCAGGTGTGGGCAGGGCATATGCATGTATGCATCTGTGAGAAAAGAATCTGTATCTTTTATCAGATCCCAAAGGGTCTGTGGCCCAATGAATACTACTCTACAGGACTTAAAAATGAAAATCAATGAAATTATGAGGCAAACAAAGCCATCTGTTTACACAACAAATATCTTAAGACACCCATGACTGTCGTTAAGCCCAGTACAGCGGACAGGGTCCAGCTTCCTGGGGCAGATAGGAGACCTGGTTATCATCGTCCCCACTACAAGCCTGTATCAACACGGCCACTCTGAGAATTTGCTCCCCGCCCCCGTCCCCTCCCTCCCCTGAAACAATGCAGGCAACAATACCACCAGCCCTTGGTTGTGAGTCCCGTACCAACTTAAATACCACCAGCCAATTTCCTCCTGCATCTCCAAGCCTAAAAGAACCGGTGTGATGTGCCCGATATTTTTTTTTTAAGGTTTGCTTTATTTTTGAGATAGAGACAGAGCATGAGCAAGGGAGGGGCAGAGAGAAAGGGAGACACAGAATCGGAAGCAGGCTCCAGGCTCCGAGCTGTCAGCACAGAGCCCGACGCGGGGCTCAAACTCACGGACTGTGAGATCATGACCTGGGCTGAAGTCAGATGCCTAACCGACTGAGCCACCCAGGCGCCTCAATCAGATATTTTTACTCTATATTGGAGCTCAGTGTTACGGCACAGCCGTATTTGTGACCATGTGGTTGAAACTATGAGGCGACAGAGAGTCTGTTCTCCTTTTGCTTCACAAAAAGATGAGAAAATCACGGCTGTGCTTCCAGGCACAGGACACGTCCATTTCCGAGTGTGCTCCTGAATCAGGACCCCAGGCACAGAAGGGTTGTAGTGTGTCATCCACAGGAAATCACCCTGTGCGGCAAAGTGAGACACTAACACAGAAAAGGAAGAAACTGGCAATAAAACAGAGAGAGAGAGAGAGACAGACCAGAAAGGAAGTAACTTAGTGAATGCAAGTTAAAACTCGAAAAAGTAAAATGTCTTTTGAGCATGAAAGGAATAGGTATGATGATATTCACCCCCCCGACTCCCACAACCCTCTATTTACTAGTCTACACAGCCACCGTCCTCACACCCTCTGCTCGTCTAACTTCCGTGGGTTTCCTTGTGCTGGAGAAGATAAGGTTTGAGGACCAGGCGGGTGAAGGAGCTTCAGTGACAGGCTGACTCTGTCCTTCCTCCCGGAGCAGAGGGAAGCAGGAGGGTTGACAAGAAGTTTGCAAGTGCGGAGGGGCTGGTGGAAAGGCCTCTGCTACAGCACAGACGTGAGGTGATCCAGCCGAACCCGAGAGATGGGGACAGGAACAGAGAAGCGGGGACTGACATCGAGTCCTTGAAGGAAACGTTCACTGAGCACCACGACTAGTTAGACCCAGGATGAGTGAGAGGAAGGCAGCATTAAACACGGCAGCAAGGTCCGAGCAGAAACGCAGCGAGGAAAGCTGAGTGGAGAAGTGGGAGAAACTCCCTGGGAACTGGGAGCATCTGCAGACCCGGAGGACGTGCCCAGCTAGTGGAGCTCAGGACTCCCGGCAGGACAGGAGATGAGAAGGCAGAAGCTCCAAACACAGAACAACAAAGCAACACAAAGTTTGGGGGGGGAGGGCGTCTGGATAAAACGGTCCCCGTGAATATTCTAGTCCCGGTGTTCCCCAATCGCCCCTCCCCCAAAACCACCACCCCCCCGCCACGCACACATACAGAAGCTTTGGGGCCAGCTGCCTAAAGAATGAAATCTAAGCTTTCAGGGCGGATTGTCCTTTCCCTCTGTCTCCACCCATGGCACTACTCCAAGGCCAATTTCAGTGCCAAGTCTCCTGTGAAGCCTTTCCTCTTCACCCTCACCCAGGTTGATTGTACCTAGTTAGCTTTAAGGCTAGTTAGCTCTAACCGGTGGCTAACCGACAAAATGGAATTACAGAGATGGGAGGAGGCAGGAGAAGAACAGGAAGAGTGTGAATGCCCGCTGGAAAGTGTAAGAGAACAAAATCAATTGACGTTTAGCTCGCTCTCCTATTTCCTAAGGATTCCTACAACAAACCCCCAAGAAGGGGAACACAGACCATCATTTAAACAAAAAACAACCAAGTGCAATGGAGTTAAATGATCTGTCCAAATCCTGTAACTGGTAACACCAAGAGTTGAACCTCTTCGTTCATTCATGTGTGTATTCATTTATTCATTCATTCAATAAATATTTATTGGTGCCAGGTCCTGTGGCACTGTTTCAAGCACGGGATAGGGGCTGAAGAACACAGCTGTGGATCATCCATAGCCTTATTCTAGTGGGACAGACAGGAAATAAAGAAGTAAATGTCTAATAGAATGTTACAAAGTGACAGTGCTACGGAGAAACAGGGAACGGCGGGAGACATCGAGGAGGCAGGGTTCCCCACTAGATGGAGTAGTCAGACATTCTGTACTCTGAGCCCTGAGCTCAGCCCTCTGTTCCTCTTCGTGCTGACAGAGTGGATGGTCACGAAATGTATACCTCCGTCTCATTTCAAATGCTGCCCAGGGCTTGGCATGTGCACCCCTGAGCACCAGAACCATTCAGCACAAGATCCCCCCCCCCCCACCCACACCAGGCTGTAAGTAGGTCTCCTTAACCTCCCCCAAAGTTGTACTGCCTTACTTAGCTTCCAGTGTAGACGACAAACCCCCTGGAGGCAAGAACCCCTCGCACAGTTTCCAGTAAGGGTATGCTGGTTATCAGCTTATCAGATTAAATAAAAAGCAACTGGAAGAACTGGAAGACTGTTCCCCTCACTCAATATTCATAAAGGTGACAGTCAGCTCTTTGGAGAGCTCCCCACATCTATAGGACTTCTCCAAAACAAGCCCAGCCTCTCCACCATTCCCTAACCCCTAGGAGCTCCCCTCCTGCACAAGCCCTATTGAGTAGCCCCGCCCCCAGGAAGCCCCCCTAGAAAACCAGATCAGTCCAGGCTGCAGTAAGTAGGCAGCTGGGTCAGTCTGGGTCATTTTTGCCAACATGGGCCAGGTGACATTGCAGGTGGTGGACAGTGGCAGAGGGGTATGAAGAAATCACAAAATAAGGATGCAGAAGTAGTCCCACTTTACTAAAACCCATCTGAAGTGTTACTGAGTGATAAACCAACTAGACTCAGGGACAAAAACAAATGAGTTCAACCACTCTGAGCTTTCCATCTGATTTCCACAAACATCTCAGTCATGTGTTGTTGTTGTTTATTTATTTACAGCACCATTGAACATCTTTCGCTTTTACAGGTATGTGTATGTGCATACAGGGGGAGTTCACATGCAATTAGTAATGCGCTATTTAAACTTGACATCTTCAAGTCTGAATAGTTCCCACAAATGTGACAATTACACTTTGGCAAAATCGCCTGTGAGGACAGAAGGAAGACTTCAAGCAACAAAACTCCATAATACTGTAACATAACTTCGGACCTCCTGGAAGGGTCACTCTCCCTCGAAAACCATCATCCTTCCTGGATTATCCCCGCTAGACAGCAGGTTCATCGCCTCTGACCTGGCTTTGTACCAAGAGGAGACATCCAGCAATATCGATCCATTCAGTGATATTCAAAAACGTTCCATGTAAACAAAAAGGTCCAGAATAAAACACCTGAGAAGAGACGCTCCTGAACATGACACATAACGCATTAGCTAATCTCCAAATTCATAAGAACATTTAGATTACGGTGAGGATTAGGGTCTGATGCAATTTCCATTTGCGCCACGGTTTCCCGATTCAGTAACTTCATTCCTACCTGCGACGACTCACGTGCAAATACACTCAGAAGCACAAATAAGTAACAACCGATCAGGTGAACAGCAGAGTTATAAAACAGGCATAATCATTATTCAGTCTAAATTCAAAACCCAAATCAGGTCATGTTTCCTCATTATTTTTCTGGGACAGTCTTTTTTTGTAGTCTTTAACTGTAACGGTGTAAAGATACATTTAAAAGCAGGAAATATATTTTGTCCTCCTGGGAAAAAATGCGGTAGGATTTGGCAAAGGATTCAGTTAACCACAAATAATACAGATTTTTTTTTTAACATCTGAACTTGTCCTTAGCACCAAGATGAACTGCTTGTCCTAGAACCAATAAAAGACTCATCATCAAGTTTAAAACTGATGGAGAATTAAACACCTTAGCCCCAAGAATCAATCATACCAGTATTTTCTGGTCTCCTTTTGTAGTTCCATCATCAAACTGAAGACATTCATGAGTTGAAGAGGTCATGACAGAATAGTGACAGCAAATGCTTTTTTCTTCATTTCCTTCACTGTTACATTGACTGATCTGTATAATCAGATTTGTAAGGCCTTTTTTCCCCCAAACTATATCTTTTTAAATGTTCAAAATTCCTATGTAGAGATAACTGTAATTTTGATGAGCAGTTTGATCTCACCTTTAAAAATATTTTTTTAAGTTTATTTATTTTGAGAGAGAGACAGATAGCATGAACAGGGGAGGGGCAGGGAGAGAGAAAGGGAGAGAGAATCCTAACCAGGCCCCACACTGTCAGCACAGAGCCCAATGCAGGGCTCGAACTCAAGAACCATGAGATCATGACCTGAGCTGAAATCAAGAGTTGGACGCTTAACCAACTGAGACACCCAGCCTAAAATTCATTTTTTAAAGAATGAATTCTGCAGAACTGATACTATTAAAATGAATACAGGGCTCTCGAAGGACTTTTGTCAGCAATAACTCTCACCTACCCTTAGTTTAAGTCAGTAACTCAGAAATAGAGACAAATTTGCCCCCAGGGGCTGTAGCAATGCCTGGAGACCCACAGAGGACACCCTAGACTTTTAAAAAATTATTTTCATTTCAAAAAAAAAAAGAAGGAAAGATTTCTGGAATGAACCTGAGCACACAGGAACACTAGAAAGTGAAATGACAGCATTTTTCTAAACCCAGAGGAAAGCAGTGTTGGGTAAAGCCACTGTTCAGCAGGCCCTAGAGCCACCAGGCAAGACTGACTCAACGAGAAGAAAGTTCCTGCATTTCCTTGGGAGACTTGAAATGCAGGACAACTAAAGAGAGAGTAAAACTCAAGTAAAAATATCGTACTGCAGGCATCACGATGACAGAGGATGTCACGATGACTGCCTGAGATGACAGAGGAAACCACTTAACCCCATACAAAAATATTGCACTGAATGAGCTTGTTTGAACTCATTAAATGTGCTCTAGCTGTCTTAAAAGGGATTAGTTCACAATGACTCTACTCCATAATGCGGTATGTGATTAAGTGGTCGTCAAGCTACCTCTGTGGTAAATTTGTTACATTTAAATTGAGTGCCTTTTCCTTTCCTAAAAAATACTTTAGAGAGTAGAGAACATTATCTGGATGTAAACTAGTCTGCATTTCTTTAGCCAGGGGCACAGAAACTAGAAAATTATAATCTTTTCCTTCTAATAAAAAGCCGAATGATGGGGACCAATTGGAAGTGAGGGACAGATTTCCTCTTTGGCTCCAGTCAAGGCATCTCAACCAACATCTGTCTAGATTTTGGTCCACTTATCACCGTGGTGAGTTTCAAAGAGAATCCCCTGGGTTTTTTTTTTTGTGAGTGCATGCCATACTTTTAAGATTAAAGATAAAAATGTTGTCTTATATTTTACCCCTCTTTTGGCTATACACTATCTATAGACTAGTCCAACAAACTCCTAGGGACAAAAACGTATTTGACTAATTCATGGCCAATTTAAACTCAGATAATAAATTTTCAAGGAATGAAAAAAAATTCTTATCCTACTGATCACAGATGCTTACTTATTTCAGCCTAAGAACGGACACTAAGACATTTGTTTAAACAGCATTAATGCTGAAAAATGTGGGTGCTTTTTGCGTTACCAACCCAGGATTTCTGTTTGAGTACCGCACAGATTTACAACAGGACTCTGTGTCTAAAGCCTAAGAGATGATCGTTGTCAGTCAATTTTGCAACCCATCGGGGTCTCTCTACACATAGACTTTTCCATGAAGTTACTAGTTGGCAACTCTACTAAATACTTTAAAATATGTCTAATGGAAGAAAAGTCAATCCAGCTTATTTTTGGCAGGAAGGAATACTCAGTGTCATATATTATTCTCTCCCAGAAATATCCATTTTCTCCTGATAAATGCTACATATATCCACATGATCATATAAAAGAAGACTCAAAGGAAATTTGGACAAATAAGTCATTAAGCAATAAATGAAAACAATCCCAACTGGACTGATTCTACAAGACAGAATGTAAGTATTGTGTCATACTTCAGGAAGTAGAAATATTCCCACACTTCCAAATGAAAAAAAAAAAAAGCATTTGTGTATTAAACATTTGAAGCACCCTATAGCTGTAGTTCAGTTCACAGCAGAAAGTAAACACTAGTTTTCTCTCCACCCTGCAAAATGAAGAGGTAGTCAGGAGGCATTTTCTTCCTGTCTTCCCCCAATAATCTCTCCTTTCTTTGATGTTCTGAGACTATTTTCTACTTTAATAGGTATTCATTTTGCATTTATTTGAAAACAAGTCAAAGAGCAAAAATTCTGCAGTGACAGGACTACCCAACCTTCCTCTTTTATGATCTTATGATGGAATGAAAAAAACATTAGCTAACATGGTTCTTTAGTTTTTTCGATGTACTTGGCTATGAGCTCACCTGAGAGTCAGCCACAAAATCGAATCCCTTTAAAACAAAAACTACTTTGAATCCTGTGTCCACAGCCATTGAGTCCCAGCCTTCAATGTCCCTGATACGTATGCTGGCATGGTTTGCTTTTTGAAATAAATGTTCAAACTAAAACAGTGAGTTTGTTGAAGAGCAGCATGAGATACCCAGGACGACGTAAAGGAGTTCACAGTCACATAAAAATTAACAGACACATGCAATTAACATCCCAAACAACCAGCCCGTTGATGAACACAGAGCGTGCACACCATGAATTGGACCAGTGCCTACAGCCAGCAGAGGTCCTTCCACAAGCCCGAACACCTCGTCTATACTGTCTGTGTACGTCAGGACAAGATTAAAAATGTGTGCTGTTGACATAATGTTGGTCCTCCTGAGTTTTGCTCAGAGCTTGTCCGTGGTCACTCAGACAGCTGTCCAAAGATACTTCAATAGCCACTTCTCTTGTTACTTGTCCACGGAGACCATCACTTGGGTACGTGTCCAGAGGGGGACAGCCATTGTGCTCTGCGCAGCCATTGACGTGGGCCAGAGGCAGGGCCCCGGGCGGGCAGCACAGCTGTTTCTCACAGCCCTTGGAGATGCAGGGTGAACTACAGAGCAACAGCAGATCCTTCTGCTCCATGGTCTCCTTCAAGTCCACGTGCTCAAACTGGATGGTCACATTGTGGATTCCCGCATTGTGGAAGATTTCTCGAATTTTCATACTGGCGTCCTGATAGCCCCTGTCCTTCCGATACTTGATGTGCAGGGTGGCGATGATCTTTCCACTTATAAGTTCCCAGATGTGCACTTCATGTACACTGCTAACCCCGGGCACGGCCGAGAGTTTACTCACTAGAACAGAGGAGAGCAGACAAACACTAAGGCGCGTGCTGTAGTGGAAACATGCATGGCACCCACCACGGGAGGGACGTGGGCCCTGGAAGCATTCTCAGCACCCCGATGGATTTCAAAAACACAAAGAAAAATAGCCGGACCTGGACGGGTACGTTTTCTAGTAATCTTCTTTCTCCATTCAGAATCCCTGTACCATCCCTCATCAGCCCATAAGAGGTAATTCAAGAAAGTAAGTTTGAGCACTGGGTGTTGTATGGAAACCAATTTGACAATAAATTTCATATATTAAAAAAAAAAAAAAGAAAGTAAGTTTAACAACAACCCCCCAAATCCCCAAGGTTGTTGAGTTTACCAGGGAATAGACACCCACATGGGCTGTGTTGGGAGCATGAAGCAGGATGCCTTTCTGAAAGGGGAGAACTTGGCAATAGGGACCAAAAACTTCTCCAGCATCCCTAGTGCCAGGAATTTAACCTAAAGGGAAATACCCACATGTTCACGGACAAAAATGAGTTGAGCGATGTTCTTTGCATTAATGAAGAAATGGAAACAAGGGAAGAGTTAAATTGATTATATAAAATATGATACAGCCATTAACAAGTAAGGTGCATATTTAAGGATATGAGAAAAGGCATATAAGCTATCTGTAAGTGAAAAAAAAACAAATAGTTTTACTGTGCATATGGCATGATATTTCTTCTTTCTTTCTTTCTTTCTTTCTTTCTTTCTTTCTGTCTTTTTTTCACAAACATCAGTGTGTATACACACACACACACACACACACACACACACAAACACACAATTTTTTTAAACAGGAAGTAAGCTTCACACCTAGCACAGAACCCAGTGCGGGGCTTGAACTAATGACCCAGAGATCAAGACCCAAGCTGAAATCAAGAATCGAACGCTTAACTAGCCACCCAGGCGACACCCCACACACACAAATCTTATGCAGATAAAGGCTTGTTTTATTGAATGATTGATACAAGATATTAAAAGTGGTAATTTCTGGGTAGCAGGATTACGAGAGATTTCTAGTTTCGTACTTAGGCTCTTCCATATTTTCCATACTTTCTCAAATGAGCACGTATATAGAGAAATGGTTTTGAAGACGGATTATGAGCAAAGACCCTGTAGCCAGCTAGGGTTTGAATCCCAGTGTAGTCATGACCTTGGGTAATTTACCTAGCCCCCAGAGCCTCAGTGTCTTTATCTATAAATTAGGAATAATAATGATAGAATCGCATAGGTTTACTTTAAGAATTAAAATGGGGGCACCTGGGTGGCTCAGTCGGTTAAGCACCCGACTTCGGCTCAGGTCATGATCTCACAGTCCGTGAGTTCAAGCCCCGCATCGGGCTCTGTGGTGACAGCTCAGAGCCTGGAACCTGCTTCAGATTCTGTGTCTCCCTCTCTCTCTGACCCTTCCCCGTTCATGCTCTGTCTCTCTCTGTCTCAAAAATAAATAAACGTTAAAAAAAAAGAAGAATTAAAATGAGTGAATATAAAGCACTTAGAACATTACCTAGCATGTAATAAGTACCTTACAAGTGTGTTATTGTTATTACTATATTTTTTAATTTTTTTTTAATATGTTATTTATTTTTGAGAGAGAGGGCATGAGCAGGGGAAGTGCCAAGAAAGGAAGAGACAGAGATCCGAAGCATGCCCTGTTCTGACAGCAGAGAGCCCAATGCAGGGGTCGAACTCACGAACTGTGAGATCACGACCTGAGCCGAAATCAGACGCTCAATTGACTGAGCCACCCAGGCATCCCATTACTATCTAATTTTTAAAAATGTGTTTAAAAAAAAAAAAAATATATATATATCATTATATATCATTATATATCACTATATATCACAAATTGGTTTTGATATGTGTATCTTTTTCTTCAACTGGAAAACAACCTTCTAGAAAGTAGAGACGATGCTGTGTATCTGTGCCTGGATATCTCCTTCCCCATCTCCTACCTCCTCTGCCTGCGGCATCGGGCAAATAGTAGGTTGCAGGAAATGAAGCCTGACTATTTTAATTCTGCAGTAAAGCAGCCAGAGAGTTGACCGCACCTACCAACTCTGAGATTCTAAACCAACAATGGTGCCAAAGAGGCCCCCAAAGGCAGAAAGAACATCCAGGAGAAAAGACTGCAGGAGAAGCTCCAGCTATTAGCAATGGCGCAACCAACTGGTCCCAACACACGCTATTAAACGTGGGTTTGGCAGGGCTATGGCCCTCATCAGACAGTCACACTGCAAATCACACCTTCCTTCATAGAGAAAAGCCTAGCCATGGCCATAAAATGTATTAAGACCCATTCAAACCTCATTTCAGGAGCTTCTCATGAAGTAAGGTCTTCTAAGAGGCCTGGGCTCTATCTCAAGTTTACGGGCTCACTGGTGGGGCAGTGAGTGTATAACACAAATATGCACGAAAAATGTTTTTTTACAAAAACATAATCTCCGTTTAGAAACACTAGAGATGAAGCTGCAAATTCAGTTTCTCACCAACATCTGGATAGTTCCCATTTAGAAATTCTGCCAAGTCTTTAAAATACGTATCCTCAGATACACATAACTAAGAGGAGAGTTTGACCTTCTGTTTGAGCAAAGCAAAGAAACAGATTTCATTACTGAACGAGGTCATGAATTCAGGTTAAAACATGAAATACGGTCCTTTTTACAGCGTTACAAGAGACCCGGTGACTTGCATGCCCATAAAAATCAATTAAATAGAATGCAAGATCTAGAATATAAAGGAATGATTTATGTTTTCAGAATAAGGAGAGTAAAAACCAAGTTCTTGGCAGGGTAGCCTTCTTTGCATTAAATCTTTGACACAAAGGTAAAAGCTGAGGAATAGTTACTGCCCAAGCACCATATTCTCAAAAACTTGCAGCTGAGTCAGAGCGCCATGAGTCGTAAAGGACCTTTGGTTCTTGGAGCTGTGAGTCATCTTACTAGGCTACAAAACATATGATGGATGTCTCTATTGCTTGGTGATTTGAAGTATTTCAGGACACATAAATCAAACACTACTCTGAAATAATCCTGGCCCTTTGGCCTGAAGAACATCAAGTGGGCATGGTTCTAGATAAGAATCATCTGACTTACTCAGCTCCTCCGTGTTGACTCCTTTGGGGACCATCTGCAGCAGAATGGCAGCAGTCTCCTTGATGAGTGGGAAGGCAGATGACAAAATGATGGCGACCATGATGACGGTCAGGCTGGGGTCTATGTAGCACTGCCAGTTACATGGGTCCTCGCCTTTCAGGGGACGCACGTAGAATATGATGGCCGTGACCACCACAACCACTGACCCCAGGGCGTCGCCCATCACATGCAAAAGGACACCTGCCAGGAAGAAAGAAAGACCAATGAAGCACAGATCCAAATTTGGGGGCCATGTGACACTCAGGGACCTGGGTTCCCAAGTCTATGAATACCAGGTGCTATTTGCTTTCTTTTTGGTTAGAACAGCAGGATGGGTTTGAATGGAAAAAAAAAGAAAGGAAGGGCAACTACTTCACAGGAAACAAAACCCTAGGCCACCATCCCAGGACCCAGAGAACCTGGAACAGCCTAGGAAGATTCTGAGCCGCACGCACATCTGGGGAGAGGGGGAGAGGGACTGTGCTTGTCCATAGTGCTACATCATGGCCATCTGTCACCCATCAGAAGGCACCGAGCTGGCAAATGGAGGCTGTGCAAATGGTTTCTTGTTCTTTCAGACAAGTATCTGTGATTTAAATTGTTTTAAACATTTTTAAGAGGAAAGGGAACAAAGATATATCACGAAAATGGTTCCTTTTATTCCTTGTCTTGCCTCTCCCTTCATCCATTTTCTCCCTTCCCTACATGACTTTGCCTACTGCTCACTTAGCCAGGGTCATTCAAACTGGATCTGGTTCAGGAGATCCTTAGGAAGACCCTCCAGCAAGGGCACCTGGGTGGCTCAGTCGGTTAAGCACCAGACTCTTGGATTCACCTCAGGTCATGATCTCTTAGCTTCATGGGTTCAAGCCCTGCATCGGGCTCTGTGCTGACAGCATGGTTCCTGCTCGGGATTCTCTCCCTCCCTCTCTTTCTGCCCCTTCCCGACACGTGCTGTCTCTGTCTCTCTCAAGATAAACTTTAAAAAATTTTTTTTAAAAAGGGGCATCTAAAAAAATAAAAAATAAATAAAAATTAAAGTAAAAAATAAAAAAGGGGCACCTGGATGACTCAGTCAGTTGCGCATCTGACTTCAGCTCAAGTCAAGTTCTCGTGGTTCGTGGGTTCGAGCCCTAGAGGCATACCATGTACGCATTCAAGAAAACACTATTTTCTGGTTGGTCAGTCATAACTCCCATGACATAGAGTAACTTCTGTCTTTTACTTAATAATAATTGTAATGCTGGCTAACATGTATGCATCAGATGCTATTGTAAGTATATTACACATCTTTACATATTAAGTCCATTTAAGGACCCTCTTAAGTGGTGATTCTCTCCATTTTACAAATGAGGAAACTGAGGCATGGAGTAGCTACATAACTTATCCAAAATCACACAACTAGAAAGTGTTAGAGTGGGGATAGAAGTCTGGGTAGTCTGACGAGAGAACCAGTATGCATCCTGTCTCATATAACTCTTGCATTTCAATTCCGGGTTTTCCTTCTAAGAAATTTCACTATCAGCTCCTAAAAATTATACAAAATAGCTTTCAAACTTGTCTTTCCCATAATCCATGGTCGGATGCTTAACCGACAGCCACCCAGGAGCCCCCTCCTCTACCCCTGAGGTCTTTCTTACTGGAAAAAACAATTAGAAAGAAACATCTCATCAAAGGAGACTTATTTTCAAATGATGTTAGGATTGCTGTTCATCTATTCATATTTACAATGAAATACAAAAGCTAATAATCTTCCTGACACTCTGTTACAACATTTTTTAACGTATCACGGTTGATCCCATTAAATAAAATCAGCCACTACGACTGATGAGAATTTTTAAAGGATCGTGCTTTCACTGTGCTTTGCGGAAGCTGGAGCATGTTTCTCAGAAGACATTTGTTTTACTCCATTTAAATAAGAGAAACAGTCATGAAAATCTAGAAATGATTTTTGTTCACAAGAATCCTCATCAGTTGGTGTTCCCCTGCAGATCTGGGGCGGGAGGGGTTTCTAAAGAAGTGGTTTAAAGGTCAAAAATGTGGGGTGCCTGCACGGCTCAGTGGGTTAGGTGTCCAACTTCAGCCCAGGTCATGATCTTGCAGTTTGTGAGTTCGAGCCCTGCGTCAGGCTCTGTGCTGACAGCTCAGAGCCTGGAGCCTGCTTCGGATTCTGTGTCTCCCTCGCTCTCTGCCCCTTCCCTATTCGTGTTCTGTCTCTCTTTTCTCTCTCAAAAATAAATAAGCATTAAAAAATCTTTTTAAATAAGTAAATGTGAAAAATGTAACCACTCAGTGGACCGGCTACGGTGGTGAGGCAAGCCACTGGGCGTGGGGGTGTACAGGCAGTGTGGGGCACTTGGAAGGGGCAGAAATGTGAAGTAGGAGCCCAGGAAGCCAGGCTTGCCTCCGCTTTGAGCCTGGGTGACTTGGGAAGTCACCAGACTCTCTGGATCCTGTTTCCTTATCTATAAAGTGCGCGGGTAGAGTCCACTCCTACTGAGGCCTTTCCAGCTGTCACATTCTGTCTGCCTTCTCCGAATCGTGGCTCCAGACGGTTCAGACACAGGCCCGAGGGGAGGCCAGCCTTCCTCATGGCCTGAAGGATGGAAAGTCTCCCGCCAGCCACAGCACGGGCACTGACGGGCACTCACCCTCACTCAAGAGGTGCAGGGGTGAGCCTGGCAACTCCACCCACTGCCTGAACGACAACAGCTCCCACCTGGTGGGATTCTTACAAGTGCCAAGTGACTCCTTCAAGAACGGGGCCTGGCACAAAGCAGGCACTCCACAAACGTGGTGGCTGCTGTTCCTCCCGCGTCGTCGCCCAAGCACTTCACAACAGCCTCATGAAGTAGATATTACTAGCCTCATTTTAAAGATGAGGGAGGGGCGCCTGGGTGGCGCAGTCGGTTAAGCGTCCGACTTCAGCCAGGTCACGATCTCGCGGTCCGTGAGTTCGAGCCCCGCGTCAGGCTCTGGGCTGATGGCTCGGAGCCTGGAGCCTGTTTCTGATTCTGTGTCTCCCTCTCTCTCTGCCCCTCCCCCATCCATGCTCTGTCTCTCTCTGTCCCAAAAATAAAAAAAATAAAAAAAAAAAAAAAAAAAAAAAAAAAAAAAAAAAAATAAAGATGAGGGAATTGGAGGCTTCGAGAAGTCCAAACACTTGCCTATGATAGGAGTCAAGACCCCAAACTGAGGCATCTTAAGCCCAAATCCCAATCCTTCAGCCACTGCATCATTCACCCCTGTCAGAGGCTAGAGGCTCACAGTCCTTGTGGACCACAGGGCTCAGCCACGTACAGCAAGGTACGTCACCTCTGACATCTTTGCACCCAGGATCTCCAACAGCTCTAGACCGAAGATCAGCCACATTATACAAGTTTCCCATACATTATGCTTCCCAAACAAGGTCACGATATCTATCAGTCCTGCTCGTAATTCTTCGGCATCTTTCCACCTACCTGTTCTCTTTCTCTGCAACATAAGCATGGATAATTAACACAACGCGCTTTGAAAAGTTAACGTGCTATGAAAAACCTATGATATATAATATATAGCATATATTTGATGGATATTATATATATGTGTATATATACATACATACATACATACATACATACATACATATATATATATATTTTTTTTAAACCGAACCTAAAGAAAGATAAAGGATAATGATTTTTCATTACAGATTCTCTCTTTCCAAAAAGACTGACCACCAAGCACTTTAGAAAATCCCCTGTTGCGGTTCAATTTTTTAAAACTGACCCACTTAGAAATGTTTAGGAGCTCATGTGTGGTTGTTACTATTGTTTGGGGGTTTGGGGGCGCTTTTTTTCTGATTTTCCTTATCGATCCATCCTGGGTACCACTTTGTAAAAGAGAAGGGGGCCTCTCAAAAATGAAAGTGTCTCCTGGATGATTACTTTTTCTGTGTATTATTTCCAACTAAGTCCCATCACAGGCTTCCCCAAATCATCTGAAAGTAAAGGGTTGCATAATCTTTGTGGAAATACTCAAAGCCAAGATCGGGGCTTCTCGAATCACTCTGGAGCCAATTCTCCGCCCAAGAAGGTGAAAGAGAGAAATGCTGGGTACAGTGTTGGTGTCTGGGTGAGAAATGCACCCCTGAACTCCCTGACTAACCTTTGCCCAGCAGTACCTGTGACCTTGAGCACATGGTAGAGGGAAGACTAGTAACATGCCTTCCACGTGCCTCACCAGAACCTCCACTTTGGGCCTGGAAGTAGAGATTCAACTGAGCCAACAAACCCGTCCCAGACACGGATTTCTGGCAGAAATAAATGAGGTCCGAGGGTCACTCGGCAATGCCACCTTGGATGCAAGCCACCCACTCTCCTCTCACCGTTCTCAAAATATATTCAACTGAAATAGGTCGCATTTGACATTAGCAATAGCCGGGGGTGGGCAAAATCAAGCAAAGTAATAGCATGCTGCTGATCTGCGAGGCTCTGGAGCAGGTGGCATTAGCATGGCTCTAAGTGGAGCAAAGATAAATCATTAGCGACCAGTGTGTCCCTCAGAATCGATGCAGTGATTAGGCAAGAGACGAGGGTCATAGTCTATTCATGCAACTGGCCTACTTTCTAACACACCTTCTTAAAAGGCAAACAGGAAAGAAGGGCACAGCACTGCACACTCCTTTGACCCAAAAGTAATCCTACCTCTGATATTCAGGGCTTCCGACTTTTTCTCCTTTTTCATAGTCTCTTCTGGCTCATTCTGGGTGTTCAGAGAATCACCTGCATTCAAAGAAGAAACCTTGTGTTGTGTATAAGTTCTACAAACAAAAAGAACCAATGGACTCAAAAAACAGTTTTTGTTATTTTAAACTCCCACTAGCTCATCAGACCCCCTACCTCTCCCCCCCCCCTTCCCCAACACACACGCACACATATACCAGAATGGTACATTTTGGCCTTGACATCAGCCTTCATTCACACTCCTATTCAAGTTAAAAAAAAAAAAAAAAAAAAAGAGGCAAGTGGGAGCCTACCCCCATCCCCAAACCCGGTAACCCCCAGGGGGACAGAAGAATGGGCAAAAGGGGAGGGAGAAAACAAAGTGCAGACAGCATCTAAGGAAGGGGCAGGGCTTGGGGAGTGTTATCTGTTGCCCAATGATAACGGATTTTCAAGACAATCAATACTCCAAAGCAGATAGAATAAGGGGAAGGGGAAAGAGGCCAAAAAAGAAAAAAAAAAAAAAAAAAAGAAAAAAGAAAAAGAAACTGGAGAATACGATAAGTTAGAGGCAGAGAATTAAAGCCGGGCTGCAGAGGAAGGGAATTAAAAAAAAAAAAAAAAAAAAAAAAAAAAAAAAAAAAAAAAAAAACATGGAAGCAGCATCCGCAGCCAAGCCAGAAGAAGAGGGCGTGAATGCGGAGGAAGGGACGCGCCGGAGGAGGGAAAGGCAGAGAGGTGCGGAGGATGCAACCGAAAGGCACCTGCTACGTTGGAGAACACCGTCGCCCCCCGCTCCTCCTTCCGGTCCGCCGAGGCCGCGCCGCGCGGGGACTGGCCGGGGCCGGGGGCGCCCCGCGGGGCCCCGATCGCGCGCGGGGTGCGGCCCTCGGTCGGCGGCGGCGGGCGGCGGCGGCGGCGGGGGCCCCAGCAGGCGAGCCAGGCGGCGCAGTCCTGGAAGATGAGCAGCCCCAGCACGTTGACGGCCAGCCCCAGCGCGCCCACGATGAGCACCAGCTCGGGGTCGTCGATGCGCTCGGGCCGCGCCAGGCGCAGCACGGCCTCCACGGAGATGGTGAAGCAGAGCGCCGTGAGGAAGACGGCGTTGCTCAGCGCGCCCAGCACCTCGGCGCGCGCGTAGCCGTAGGTGGCCCCCAGGCCCCCGCGGGGTCGCCGCGCCACGTAGCCGGCGCCCAACCCCACGCACAGCGAGATCAGGTCGGACAGCATGTTGAAGGAGTCGGACAGCAGCGCGATGGAGTTGCCCAGGTAGCCCGAGACCAGCTCGGCCACGAAGAAGGCGACGGTGAGCACCAGCATGAAGAGCAGCCGGCACGTCTTGCCCGAGTAGCGGCCCATGTCGCCGGGCCCGCCGCCGGTGGGGGCGCCCCTGCGCGGCCCAGCCCGGTGCCCGCCTCTGGCCTCGCTGCCTGCCCGGCGCCGGGCTTCTTATAAGGCGGAGGCAGAGCGCCCCCGGTCCCGGCACGTCCAGAGTCTAAGGGAGTGGCCGCGGCGGCAGTCTCTGAGGGCCCTCGGGCCGCCTGCGGGGCCCCTTCCCCCTTCCCGCGTCCCGGCCCCACTTGGCAGGTGGCCACGGGCCAATGTCTGGCCTTCTAGGACAGCGCGGGGCAGAGACGGAGCTGCTGGGGAGAGGGGGCGTGTCTGCAGCGCCCTCCTCCCCGACCCCCTGAGGCCTGGGTGGGATTCACCCACCGACCCCGCTTCCCCAGTCCCTCCCATCCCAGTGCGCCGACTGTTGACTCTGGGCGATAAGGACCTTGAGCTGCGGGGTGTGTGCTCTGCGGCGAACGTGGACACCTTCGCGTAGGTGCCCAGACGGGGCTGGCATTGTAGATTCCACATTAACCCAGGGAGGCCCCGGCCAACCCTGCCCAACCTTCAGGGCGCGTCCTGCTTTGCCTGTCGTAAAGCTGGAGCTGAGCCCTCACGTAGCATCCCCACTCCACTACAGCCCGTGGGCTATTTTATTCTCTCGACTTGCGCATCGCCTTCGCGCCAAGAGCGGGTTATCGGTGCTGTCACCCCCTCACGGCACAGTGTCATCCCTGTCCCCCCCCCCCAACCAGCACCTTCACTCACAAGGCCTCCCACCAGGTGAACTGCGGGTGGCCCTGGAAGAGAGCACGGATCATACTTTTGTACGTTTTGTTAAAAAAAAAAAAGTCTTGAGGATCCAGGAGAAAACAAAAGAAACTGGAGAATACGTTAAGTTAGAGGCAGAGAATTAAAGCCGGCTGCAGAGGAAGGGAATTTAAAAAAACAAACAAACAAGCATGGCACCCTACAGCGCTCAGAAATGCGCTTTCCCCGTGGTGGGCACAAGTCCCTTGACCTCCGAAGAAGCGAGGCCAGGCCTCCTCTGTGTACTTGCCTCATTTTCCATTGCAGAGAATATTCTACTCACCCCCATGTGTCCCTCAGAGAATGACCTGGTACTCAAAGTTCAATCGCCTGCCCTCCATGAAGGTTTATTCCAAATAAAGCCTTTCCTGTTGACCACAGGCTCAGTTCCAAGTAAAAGTTATCCAGAAGAGAGCTGTCCCCAGGACTCTGGGAGAGGCCGAGCACCAGAATCCTTGACGAAGGGTGTTTGCTGTTGGGTGTTCAGGGAGGGGTGGTGGGAGAGCCCACGATTTTCTTTCTTGGTTTGTTTTTGTTTTATGTTCTTTTCTCATTCCCAAAAGGATCTGAATGTGAAGTCTGGTGATCTCTATTCCCCCTCTCCTGTTCCTAAGCCCTGAACTTTAACCATTCCTGAAACACATCTGGTTTGGGCTTGGAAAGAAATGTGTCCATTTAGCAGCACGCTCTGATTCTAGCCCCGGTCATTGCCTTAGCCTTATGAAACATGATCTTGTCTTTTAACATTCTCTAAGGGTCTCTAACAAGCATCCTTGATCCGAGGGTGCCACCTTACACAAGATGAGCACCCAAACTCAAGACGCCCATTAAGCATTCCCTCCCCGCCTCCAGGAAAATATCCCTACGCTGAGAACTTGAGGAAACTGATCATTTAAAGTATCTCTAAAAATTAGTATTAAAATGGTCAATAATTTAAAAGAAGCAAAGAGACACAGGTTGATGAAAGTTTTGAAGCTGTCTGGCCTTGGACAAGATCCTTAATTCTTTGGGCTGGTTTTCACTACTGTAAAAAGGGAATAATAATGGGGTCTTCTCATATGTTTGCGAGGATTAAATGGGTTAATAAGTATAAAGTGATTATAACAGTGCCTGGCACAGAGTAAGCACTCCATAAATTGCTAGCTGCTTATTAAAAAGAAAAAAACAACAGGAAGAAAAAGAAGGTGTGGCATGAGGGGGAGGAGACTGGGCAGGAGGAGGACGGAAGGGCAAAGTGGTTCAGGGGGCCACGTTTCATCGTTAGCATGCTAGTATTGACATTAGCATCACGGCAGACGTGTAGCAGACTGTTGAACTACAGATGTCTTACTCTGATACGAAGAAAGATATCCCAGTTTCTGGCTTATACTGTCTTCAAACTATGAAGCCTTTGACACCCGTAAGGCGGGACAGCAAGCAAAGCAGTCAGAACAAGACAGAAGCCTTGTGCAAATCCCTTGAGAGTTCTCCCACAGTCCCTGCTGATTGCATTTCTTTGTCATTCACAACTGAAAGAAAAGCCCGAGGTCAGCAGAAATATATCACTTGTGCCTGTTACCCAGTCGTTCTCCTAACTGAAGGCAGATAAGAAGAATCATGTCGCTGCCCCAGGAGGTCAGTTGATGGAACTAGAAAGCCAACAGGCAACTGAGGAAGCCTTGGGCTTGGAAAGCTGTGTCTGAGGGCCCCTGCCCAGGGCTGGGCCTTCGAGACAGGCTGAGAGTGGCAATAAAATGCACTTAAGAAAAATGTTTTGACTAGCTAACTATGATTAGATGGATGGATAGGTAGGTAGGTAGGTAGATAGATAGATGGGTAGACAGATAGATATAGTTTATATACAGGGAGAATATATATAATCTAAGTTAATTGACAAAAATTTAGGCTGTGTCTTACACTTTCCTGTATATGATGAGGTTTTGAAAGGTTTGTTTAATGGGCTTTGACTGTCCGGCCCTGTGCTGAGCACTTTATAGGCATTACCTCACTTCATCCTCACAACTGACTCATCAAATAAGCACTTATTTTATTGGTGAAGAACCCAGAACCCAAAGATTTTAAGTCACTTGTCCAAGATCACACAATATGTAACTGATAGAATGGAGATCTGATCTAGGCATCACACTCTAGGGCTTACAGTCTTCACCCCCATATTATCCTGATTTGATAATTTTCCACACTCCTTTTGTTCTTTTTAAGTTTTACTTTTATTGGCATAGAACTTGATGCACTACAATTTACGAAGTCAGAGATTGTAACACTAAACGTTCTTCCTACACTGGTATTGACTCAGAAATTAACAAACTTTTCAGGAAATTGAAAAAGCAGCTGTTTTTGTTTTCGTTTTTTTTTTTCTTTGAATTTTTTTAATGTTTATTTATTTTTGACACAGAGAGAGACAGAATATGAGCAGAGGAGGGGCAGAGAGAGGGAAACACAGAACACGAAGCACGCTCCAGGCTCTGAGCTGTCAGCACAGAGCCCGATGCAGGGCTTAAACTCACAAACCTCGAGTTCACGCCCTGAGCCAAACTTGGACGCTTAACCAACTGAGCCACCCAGAAGCCCGTTTTCATTTTTTTTCTAGTTGACAAGAGATGATGCTAGTTTTGAGGAGGAGAACGGACATCTGGTCCGAGGCACCAAACTCCTACTCTTATAAAAGAGGTAGCTCCTTTGTCCCCTAGCTCCTGCCTCCAGATTTTAAATACATCATCAGAAGCTGGATGCTCCTCACCCTTAGCCCAGCTCCAAACCCGCAGAGCATGATATATCATGATGACTTCCCAGAAGAAAATTGCCTCTGTCTCTCAAACAAAACAAAAAGGGGTGGGGAGGCACCTGGGTAGCTCAGTCCGTCGTTGAGTGTCCGACTAGATTTTGATTTCGCCCCAGGTCATGACCCAGGGTCATGAGATGGAGCCCTGGGCATGGAGCCTGCTTGAGATTCTCTCTCTCTCTCTCTCTCTCTCTCTCTCTCTCTCTCTCCCTCTGTCTCTCCCCAACTGGCACTCTCTCTCAAAAAAAAAAAAAAAAAAAAGGAAATTACTTCTCCAGGCAGCTGAGAGATCTTGTGTACACATCAGCTCCTTTTGGCAAATTTATATAACATGTATATTTGTAGCACTTCGTGACACAGATACTTTTTATACCCCAAGATGCACATTTTGCATAATGCACATGTCTCTCGAAGTGTCTTAGAATACAATTCCACTTACGAGATTCTGTACTTGAGGTGACCGCATTGTTTTTGATGATAGAGGCATGCGGTGTGAAAGAGGTAACAAGTAGGTGAGTGGTCAGCTCCACTGTGCCCGGGGCCGTTCGGGGAGGGATTCTCGGCAGCACCGTGAGCTGTGGCCCACTTGGAAGGGGCAGCTCCAACGTGACTCTGGAGCGTGCCCGTCAGCCAGCCGTGGTCTCTCCAAAATGCCGCTTTCTTGCAGCAGAGTGATGTGTCTGCTTCTAGCACTGGGCCCGGAAGTGGTAAGAATGCAAGCCCCATCATAACATCAATGATACAACCTGCTTATTGAATGAACAAACAAGCTCTAGATAATTTTAAGTTTGTATTCACTTTAAGAAAGCTTGAAAGAGAGAGTAGCATCGCAGTTATGACTTGACCTTTGGAGTCAGACTTGGAACCAAATCCCAGCTCTGATGTTCACTCGGGTGACCCGGGGCAAGTTCCTGACAACCTCCCCTTTCCTCGTGTGTGAACTAAGGGTAATAATAGTACGCATCTCACGGGGTTGCCATGAGGCTTAAGTGACCAAACATCTCAATTGCTTAGTGCAGTGCCAAGTTCATAAGAAAGGCTCACTCAATAAGTGTTAATAAAAAATAACTACCACTTTGATTTGTAAATCCAAGTGTAGGGAGGGAGAAACATTTCCTTTCTCCAAAGGATCCACACAGAGTTACTTTTAGAGAAAAATGTGTTTAAGGAATGGTTTGCAACTTAATCTAAGGAGCAGTGAAACTTATGCAGATATAAGATAAACTATTGTTGAGTTCCTACAGCTGGAAGGGGAGTGCCATGGTCCAAATGTTTGTGCTCCCACCCCAAATTCTTATGTTGAAATCCTAAACCCCATAGATGATGGTATTAGGAGGTGGGGCATTTGAGAAATGATTGGGTTGTAAGGTGGAAACCTCAAGAATGGGATTTGTGCTCTTATAAAAGAGACCCGACAGAGCTTTCTAGGGCTTTCCGCCATATGCAGACACAGCAAAAATGCTCTGGCTATGAACCCAGGGAAGAGCCCACACCTGACCGTACTGGTATCCTAATTCCGGACTTTCATCCTCCACAAAGGTGAGAAATAAATTTCCGTTTGTTGTGAACTACCCAGTCTGTGGTATTTTGGTAGCAGCCCAAATGGACTAAGACCTAGTGTAAGAACCCAAGTTACTAACTGTTGAGTGCATGGGTATAAACGAATGACTTTGATTTCTATATCCCAGGGATGATGGGGTTGAGCTGTTTGACACATTTGGCCGGAACAATGCCATGTTGGTTGGGGTCGGCTTGTCTTTGTGGGCACAGCGGCTCTGGTCTGTGTGCTTCCTACCATCTGCAGATCTCAAGGGCTCACCCGGGTACTCGTGGGACGAGCTGTGTGTGAGGTTTGAAGAGGGAAGGGAAGGGAAGTAAGAACAATCACAAGAAAGGGGATCTGGCTATTGGGACGAAGGGGAAAAGGATCAGAGGCAGAACTGGGGATTCAAGAAGCACATCATCCAAAACTCATCACTCACTGACAGTATTTGGGTGTGATTCCTTCTACTTGATGAACAGGAGGAAAAAAAATTTTTTTTCAATTCAAATGGAAGCAAAACCAAAAAACCCTCAAAGTTGCAAGAAACAGGGAGAAACTCTCCCTCGATGTTGATTCCAAACCCAGTAATAGTTTTAGTTCTAAGTTATGTCCGCTGTCACTTAATAATTTACAGAAAGCCTTTACGTGTGTTATTTAATTCCATCTGAAATATTCTCACACACACAGACTTCTTCACTGCTAGATTCACCTTAACTTTTAGACCATAGTCGTTCCACTTTCTACAGACTTGGTCACCTGTGGTCAGCTGTGCTCTGGGAGGTGATCCTCCTGACGCGAAGGTCAATGGCAGCCTGCCACTACGTCTTGATGCCTACGTCATTTACCTGCCTTCATCTCATCACCCAGGCATTTTATCATCTCACATCATCACAAGAAGAGAGAGTACAGTACAGTGAGATATTTTGAGAGAGAAAGAGACCACATTCACATAATTTTTATTACAGTTCATGTCTATAATCTATTTTATTATTAGTTATTATTGTTTATCTCTTACAGTGCCTAATTTATAAATTACACTTTACCACAGATACATATGTAGAGGAAAAAACACAGTTGATATAGGATTCGGGACTATCTGTGGTTTCAGGTATCCACTGGGGGTCTGAGAACCATATCCCTCATGACTACTGTACATGAAAATGAGAAAGTCCATTTGCCCGAGAAGTCATAGGAATAATTGTGGGGGTTTAAATAAAACCTATAAATAATACCTTCGCCTTTATCTGCCAAACGGGGTGGTTCAATATTCAGGGTTCTGTAGTGGAGAGGTGTGGGTTTTGGAGCCACTCAAACCTGGGATACAATCTTGGCTCCATCAGTTGTTGGCAACTGGGCAAGTCACCTAACTTTTCTGAGGTCTATGTTCTCCTCTATAATCTGGAGGTAGAGATATCCTCTCACACAGTGTCTGTGAGAATTAAAAGGAGATAGCATAGAGGAGACACTGCATGATGCTCTCATGGTAGACAGCTGGCAAAGAGCGGATCCTCTCCTTACCTTCTGGCTGTCGTCATTCCCAGGACTACTGTTGACTTCTGACGGGTGCCAATGGGGAACCCCCTTCCCAGTTATTTAGATTACTATTTTTTATAAGATCGTCTATTTCCCTTTGGTTCCAATAATCCATTTAGCTTACAACTAATTAGCTATTGATTAATAAAAGGTATTATGAATGTAAAATTGATTTAATATGATTAAATAAAATATTTTAAGACTATAAACATATTCAAAACAAAATGTTTCATAAACCTAAAATTCCAAACTTCGCAGCTATCATTATTACTACACTTCTTTGTCCATCATGGTTCTATCATCTCTTATCATGTGGCAGAAGGTCAGAGAGAATCAGCATGATGGAGAGACATAACTTTATGACTATCAAAAAATCAGAAGCTATGTTAAATATTACAATGAGGTCTGGAGGAGAACTAAGATTCTTGACCTCTGACACTAAATTACCGTACAACTTAGTCAGCAACTAAACTTCTGAGCCTTAGTTTCCTAATCTGCCAAATGCAAATAAGAACCTCATACTACTTAGGGCATGTACATGTTTTAAACATCAAATAAGACAATGAAGATACAAACATGAAGACAAAGAGAAGGCATAGCTGTTGTTACAATTGTGGAGCCACAATCACCATAAGTTCTAGAAAGCGAGCACTGTTATCTGTAACCACCGGTAATGTACAAGGGTCAGCCAAGGTTTTAGGTTGCCTGACCCCCCCCCCCCCCCCACCACCACTTCCTTCTGGTAAGAAGTTCTGTCCTCTTGGACACAGACCTAGGCATATAACTGAGGCTGAGCCAAACATAGTTCCTCATTCCCTGGCCACCATGCGTGATTCAAAGGATGGGCGCTTGATCCAAGGTGGACGGACCACAGTTCTTCTCTTGAGGTTTTCAAAATATATCAGAGACAGAGAGAGAGAGAGAGAGAGAGAGAGAGAGAGAGAGAGGTTCCTTTTCTTGACTGGTTACTAAGCAGTGAGGAGGTGACTCAGAGCCCCTAATAATCATGTCTCCCCCATGCTGGGCTCTGCGCTGACAGAGCTTGGGATTCTCTCTCCCTCTCCTTCTGCCCCCCCCCACTCGTTCTCTCTCTCCTTCTCTCTCTCTCTAAGTAAGTAAACATGTTTAAACAAATAAATAAATGGCAGACTAAATAGGATTCCTCCCCCATGTTGGAAATTATTCCCACTCCATTTTTCTGTTCTCTCCAAAGGAAAAACTCCTGAAAACACTGTCAGTCTTTACTTCCTCAAATTCCATTCTCTCTGTCACCCATGCAATGCCACCTCCATCTCCATGACACCACTGGAAAGGCTTTGTGAAAGCCTGACTCACGACTTTCTCCTGCCTGAATCCACTGGTTTTCTGTGCTCCTCTCTTGGAACTCTCTGCACCAATTGTTACTGAAGACCTTGCTTTCCTTTTTGAAGACTTTCTCCATTTGATGGCTCAACAATGCAGCCTCCTGGTTTCCCTTCTATCTCACGGGTAGTTCCTCCTCCTCCTCTAAGTCTCTAAATGTTGGTGTGTCCCAGGATTCAGCCTTAGGCTCACTAATCCTGTCTGCCTATGCTCATTCCTTTGGTTATCTCGCCCAGTCCATTCTCCAGGACTTGGCTCATGCTATTCCCACCTCCTGGAACAGTCTCTGCCCTTCTCCTCCTCATGCCTTAAGCCTCAAAAGCCACTTCTTCAGGGGGTCTCCCCTGGTATCCACTCCGTCTGTGGCCCACAGGATGACAGGAAATAAAATAAAGAATAGATTAAATAATAAAAGAAAAAGGGAGGGAGGAAGGAAGAGCATGAATGAAGGAACATGGTTCACACTGGAGCTCACAGCTTCTTGTGTTAAGGAGACTCTCCATTCCCCAAGCTGTGCATCTCCACAGAGTCACCTCTACAGGAGTAACACTCCTGATCTCCTTCTGTCGCTTACCCAGCTTTTCTTGGAAGCAGGGTAACTACTCCGGATTACTAAGTGTGGGAGAAAGACTGGCGCATGCTTGGCTGACCTTTTCTGGCCTTTCTTTTTCAGATTCGCCTTCCCGCAGAGACCTGCAATCCTGGTCTGCAGGTCCAGGAAGGAAACTGCCTGGGACAGACTCTGCCCCGTGGAGGGAGGTCTGGGATGGGGTGGGTGAGTTTAGTTCTGGGATGAACTATTAAGCCTTTTGCTGCTATACATCAAAGCCATAGTCAAAGCCAAAGCCATACCTCTAATAAAGTTGGTATTATGCTCAACTGTCACCTATATCTTACGTAACAATGGTCTCCAAACCTAGGAGAATAAGAAAGGGGTATTATTTATTACTCCCTAAAGCCTTAACATACTGGTGAGTGGGCAGGAGCCTGGAGAAGGATTAAGCTAAGAATGTACAGGCCAAAGTAACACAGGGTGACTGAAGCGTCTGGAGGGACAGAGCGGGCGCTGTAAGGTTTTAAGGCTCCAGTAAGTGTGAGCCTGGCAGCATTTGACCGTGGCAATCACAGGAGCCTATTGCCTACAGAAAAAAAATGGCTGTTGTTATAGCTGCAGGGCTGTTTTAACAGGTCCTCGTGAGCGTGAGTTTTCAAGACTGGTTTTACTCTATGCTTCAGACTTAATGTACAGTGAGTGAGAGGGAGAGCATAGTTTGCTCTCACAAACAGTAAGGCTGCACCAGAGGAAGGGAGTTTTCCTGAAGTGAGATAGATGCAAAAAAGAAAGGGAAATGCACACATATCTAAATATTCTTAAAGAGGGGATTAGCTCAGATCAGGTTCTTTGGTTCCCAAAGAAATCCTTCAGTTCAGAAGCAGAAAGGCAAGATTTCAGACAGCTGACTGGGCTCTGGAATGCTTCCATCACCACCAGAGAGAACCAGATCCAGGGAACTATTAAAAGTCCTCCTCTTAAAGCTGTCAATACTGTCTGAAATAAAAGCAACTGGGGAATATAGGATCTATGTGATATTCCTCACCCACCCCCGTTGTGTGCTGGGTGTGCGGAGAACAGGTCTTTTGTATCTCTAGTTCACAGATTTTCAGATGGAGGGGAAGACACTCAAGGAACTTCATCCGAGGAACCCCATTCACTCGGGCCTTGAGTAAGATGGAAGGAGCCAGGGCCTGAAGCTGATGCCCCATGAGATGAGACTTCAGGGGTCCTGGGGAGTGGATTTTGTACATGGGAAGTGACATGAACTGTTGACCTGAGGGCAGTCTGTGCAGGTTGCTCCTTCCAAAGATGGGCACAACCATATCTTCTATTCTACATGTTTTCCCACAGGGTGACCTTGATGCTCCTTCCATCAGAAGTGGGTTCACGGGCTTGACCTCCTTCTATGTTATCACTTGCACGTAATCTATAGAATCTGAGGTTGGACCAGAAAAGGCATTGAAGCGTCTACCTTGTTTGATGGGACACTCGTGTTTGAGACCCTGAGATGCCACATACAATGTCCTGAGGCCACCCCAGCGTGAGGAAGCCAAGACATTGAGACCTTCCAGCCCACGAGCCAGACAGATGATGGTGCCACCACCTGCCACCAAATCACTACCTCACTTCGTAGTCTTCCCAGCTGAGGCCCCAGACATCATGAGGCAGAAAGGCTGTTCCCACTGGCTCCTTTGCAAGTGCCAGGCCACAGAATCCCAAACATCATAAAATGATTGTTATTGTATGCCACTAAATTTGTGGTGGTTCATTACACAGCAACAAGAACAAGGAACCACTGGGTAAAGATTGGCACAGACTTACAAAGCTTCCACAAAATTCGGAACTATTTGAGAGGAGAAGCCTAGGAAGATTAGAATAGAATATTTAAGGCATTGTTAGATGAGCTTCAAATCAAAACGGTTACTGTGGATGCAAGGGTTTGCTTGTGTCCTGTGGGAACGGGTCAAGAGATAGACAGTTAGGACTCCAGGACAGGCACAGGGAGGATGAGACACACTGAAGGGGACTTAGGGAAGATATGATAGTTTGACCCAGGTCTGGGTTACATTTTTTGTTAAGTGGAAAATGCTTTTCAAATGAGGTGATCCAACTCAGAGAGGTGAGAGTTGACAAGATTTATTTGGACAACAGTTGCTTTTGGCAGACCCAGAAAACAGTGACTTCACTTTCTCACTGTGCTAAGAAAAAAAAAATCTATGTGGGAAAAACAAATGCCTGACCCAAAAAACAATGGCAAAGTAAAAAGAAAAAAGGTCAACAAAAATGCCAGCCTCACATGTGGTAGAGAAGGAAAGGGAACAATTTTAAGCAATTGATTAAACCATTTCATCACTGACAACTCAACTGAGCCTTTCTGAGGAAAGAACACAAAAAGGAAGCAAAACCCCAGAAGCACCTCCCAAACTTCAGAACAGAAGATTCACGGGATGATATGCCACTCAAGGCCTGAAACATCCCACAGCTGTGGAAAGACAGTATCTGCAAGAGCATGAAGTAGGAGCTGGAGCCATGGGTCGATCTTCAAACCTTCAAAATAGCTTCAGCTCAGAGACCCGCTAAGACTGACACTCAGGCTGAATCACAGGTGGAATGAGGGAGAAGCTTCCTCAGGGAGCAGGATTCGCAGGTCTAAGTGGTTCTGAAGCTAGAGGCAGCGGCGATGGTCCCTGAGGTACAGGATGGGAAAAAGCCCACTCACAGGAGACTGAGTGTAAACAGAGCCAGAAACCGGAGGTCAAGATGGAAATGGAATTCAAAATCTTCTTCCCACCCTTCCTTCTCCTCTTTCTTTCTTTCTTTCTTTCTTTCTTTCTTTCTTTCTTTCTTTCTTTCTTTCTTTCTTTCTTTCTTTCTTTCTTTCTTTCTTTCTTTCTTTCTTTTTCTTTCTTTCTTTCTTTCTTTCTTTCTTTCTTTCTTTCTTTCTTTCTTTCTTTCTCTTCCTTCCTTCCTTCCTTCCTTCCTTCCTTCCTCCCTCCCTCCCTCCCTCCCTTCCTCCATTCCTCTCTTCCTCTCTCCCCTCTCTGTCTCTCTCTCTCTTACACACACACACACACGCACGCACACACACACGCGCACACACACACACACAGATTAGGAAGAAAAAGTGCCACAAATAAAATATGGAGCCTAGGATGTCATTGCTGCAAATTTCTAAACTCTGTGAGTAGGCAGTAATATTTTAAATGTCACTCTCTGGGAAAGGATGCAGTGTGTTTACCAGATATGGAAATTTTAGTACATAATTAACCTCTTGTTGTGAGGTCTCTATTAGTGGAGTTAGGTATGCAGGTCTGGGTCGTGGCCAGTCTGGCACCATCTCTTTGGCATCGTGGAGACACAGAAAACAGGAGGGTGCCCTCTGTCTGCCGTCCTTTCATCTGACAGCCTTGAGTCTCTGCTATGGTCCTTACGTGCTAATAAGGGCCTGGTTTATCCTAAGTATTGAGTTCTGAGAACCTGAATCTATCTATATTAAGGGCTCTAGGTTTGGGTTCTGTAGTTCCATTATGTAGTTCTGTCAGACTTCTTTGAACTCTTCAAAAAGTGTGGCAGGAAATTAAGAAAATACTCAGAGGCCAAAAATGTAGGAAAAACCAAAATCCAACCAGAAGAGTTGAAGCCAGAATCTGACTTAAAGATATCTTTCTGACAAGAACAAGTGATTTTAATAGCCATATAGACACAGATGGCATAAGAGACAGAACTTACATCCATGCAAATGGGAGAGTTGGACCAGAGATCCCCTCAAAGATCAATCACTTGGTGAAAGGTTGAAGTGAAACAAAACCATCAGACAAACAAAAACTCACCCCTTGCAAAGAAGACAACAAAGAAAGGGCATGTTTCAGACTTGGTTATGGGTGAAGAGGAAAAGTGGAAACCACACCGTGGCCTTCATGTGAGAATGCAGTCTGAGTTTACATTACCTATGTTGATAACAATATCTCAAGCAAAGAACTTTTTATGTTCTCTCAAGTTGGTAATACCCTCAGGCACCCGACAGAAACAAATGCATATTTGTGTGGAAGAATGTACATCATCTATTCCTCAAAGAACTCCCTCAGAGAAAGTTCCATTGAACATGAGTGAGTTCACACTAAAAAATAATGAAACACTTAAAACACAAGAAAGGAAGCCACCTTGAGAGAAGCAGCAAAAATAATAAACAGCAAAATGAGACATGTAAAAGTTGCCAATGTTGAAATATCAGATACAGAATATAAACTAAGTATATTTAATACACAGGAATAAAGGAAGATATGGAAAATGCGAGTAAAGATAAAAGCACTATAAATGAAAAATAGCTAAAATTAAGAACTCAGTAGAAGGTGCCCTTCTCCTCCCAGCCAGAGTGTTATCAGTCAAAGTCTAATGGTGATCCTGGACTCTCACCCCTGCCCAGTGTCAACAGAGGCCAGGTGGGAATGTGGATTTCTATTCCCATCTTATAATGACAAACCCCTTCTTCTACCAGCACAGTGTCAGAGGACTGCTCAAACAGAAATTTTATTTATTTTTGTACTGTTTGCTTTTGAGACAGAGAGAAACAGAGCATGAGCTGGGGAGAGGCAGAGAGAGACACACACAGAATCCGAAGCAGGCTCCAGGCTCTGAGCTGTCAGCACAGAGCCCAACACAGGGCTCAAACTCGTCAACCACAAGATCACGACCTGAGCCGAAGTCAGACAGCTCAACCGACTCAGCCACCCAGGCGCCCCACAAACAGAAATTTTAAATAAAATCCA
Organism: Felis catus; assembly: GCF_018350175.1. Classification (NCBI taxonomy): domain Eukaryota; kingdom Metazoa; phylum Chordata; class Mammalia; order Carnivora; family Felidae; genus Felis; species Felis catus. Next base: position 56,902,759 of record NC_058384.1, read on the forward strand.
CAGTCTCCTACTACCCCAATGTTCAGGAAGGACTCAACTGAGAATATTTCATTATACCAACACCAGGGAAATTTGTGCTTGAATAAAAAATAATACCAATGCTTGGATAACACAGATGTTAGTATGAGCTGACAAGGATTTTAAAGCAGCCATCATAAAAATACTTCAACAAGCAATTACAAATATACTTGAAATAAATGGGGGGAAAAAGGAGTCTCAACAAATAAAGAACTAAAAGGAAATTTTAAAACTGAAAAATACAATAACCAGGGGCGCCTAGGTGGCTCAGTCAGTTAAGCATCCAACTCTTGATTTCAACTCCAGTCATGATCTCATGGCTCAAGCGATTGAGCCCCACGTCAGGATCTGTGCTGACAGCGTGGAGCTTGCTTTGGATCCTCTCTCTCCCTCTCTCTCTGCCTCCCCCCTGCTCATGTACTCTCTCTCTCTCTCTCCCTCTCTCTCTCTCTTTCTCTCTCTCAAAATAAATAAGTAAACATAAAAAAAAGAAAAAGAAAAAGAAAAATACAATAACCAAAAGTAAAAATTCAGTGGATGGGCTTGACAGCAGAGAGGAAAATACAAAGGAAAAACTCAGCAAACTTGAAGATAGAATAACAGCAATTACCCTACAACAGAGAGAAAGTAGGGGGAAACTGAACAGGATCTTCTGGGTTGGTGAACACATCAAGATGCTGGCAAAATGGTGCACCCCAAGAGGGCATGGAGGTTCTGCACACCTTCCCCCATGCCTTGCCCTGGGCATTTCTTCTCTTCGGCTGTTCCTACATTGTATCCTTTATAATGAATGGGTAATAGACCAAAAAAAACAAAAGACAAATCTCAATGACTCCTGTCTGTTTGCATCTGCTGAAGAGTTTGACCACCTACTGGATGAAAATGTGGAATCAAAGTGTGATAATGGTGTGAATGCCATGGCTAACAAAAATAATGCAAGTCTCAAACAGCTCAGAAGAGAAGCTGAATGTAAATACTGGCCACACAACAGAGATGGGGGGGGGGCGGGGGAGAAAGACACTTCAAAAAGAGGAGACTGAAAACCACTCAAAAAACTAAAAAGAGGGGCGCCTGGGTGGCGCAGTCGGTTAAGCGTCCGACTTCAGCCAGGTCACGATCTCGCGGTCCGTGAGTTCGAGCCCCGCGTCGGGCTCTGGGCTGATGGCTCAGAGCCTGGAGCCTGTTTCTGATTCTGTGTCTCCCTCTCTCTCTGCCCCTCCCCCGTTCATGCTCTGTCTCTCTCTGTCCCAAAAATAAAATAAATGTTGAAAAAAAAATTAAAAAAAAAAAAACAAAACTAAAAAGCAAAGAAAATAAATGTTTTCAAAATAAGTCATGGATTAAAATTCTATTCACTCCTAAAAAAAAAAGAGTGAACAAGGTCTCAGGAACTAGAGTAACTATATCAATTATAAATGGGGGGTGATAAACAGAGGTTAGGTTTGTACACTTCACTCAAACTGGTAAAATGCTGACACCAGTACTGACACACTGTGATTAATTAGGTATGTGTAATGTAATGATGACTATTAGGTATGTATAATGCAACCACATTAGGTATGTGTAATGCAACCACGAACACAGCTATGCCAAGATGCCCTCAAAAACTCAAAACAATAGGAAAATCAAAATTGAGTTCTAAAAAATGTTTAAGGAAGATAGGAAAAGGAAAACAGAAATGAAAGACAGAAAGAACAAACAGAAAATAAAGATGAAATGGTTAAGCCCTAACCTCTAATAATTGCATTGAACATAAATGGTATAGATATAACAATTATAAGGCATAAAATTGGCAGAATGGCTTAAAAAATATCCAACTACATCCATGCCATGGAATACTACTCAGCAATACAAAGAAACCAACTACTGATATGCACAACTTGGATGATCTTAAGGGCATTATCCTGAAAGAAAAAGGCCATTTTTAAAGGACAAGTATGTATGATTCTATTTACACAACATTTTTGAAATTATAATATTATGAAAATGGAAAACAGATTAGTGGTTTTGAGGGCATAGAGTAGGCACTCAGAGTAGGAATAAAAAAATAAAATAAATAAAATAAAATAAAATAAAATAAAATAAAATAAAATAAAATAAAAGGCAAGAGGGGTATCTTCATGGTGATGTAATCATTCTGTATCTTGATTTTGGCGGTCACACAAATCTACACATGTGGCAAAATGGCAAAGAAGCACACACACACATGTTGTACCAGTATCAGTTTCAGAAAAAGTGAAGACAAATCTTAAGAATTACCTAGAATCTAAGAATGCAACACAGAACAAGAAGAAGTGGGAAATATGACAAAGCATATACAAAATAACGGAGGACAGAGTAAGAAGATCTGATATTACGTAATTAGTGTCGCAGAAGGAGAAAATAGAAGGAACAGGGGAGGGACAAAACTAGAAGAGATGGTATCTGAATGTATAAAAGATTAAAATGCTTAGATTTGGGAAGCACAGTGATTCTCAGGTGGGATAAATGAAAAGAAATTCACGTAGGGAAATATTGTAGCAAAACTGAAGAAAACCAACGATGGAGACCTTTAAAAGGCGGAGTACATGGAAGTCTTGGTGCCAAACTTACCCAACTTGGATGTCCTGAAGGAATGACATCCACCCCAGTGGAAAACAATTCAGGCTGAAACTACTGGAGGAGCCCTGTGTCTACCAGGCAGGACTACACTCAAACAGAGACTGAGCTCAAAGTGAAGAAGATTCGGGGTTTTATGGTTTCATTTTTTAAAAATTTTTTTTAATGTTTATTTTTGAGAGAGAGAGAGAGAGAGCATGAACGGGGGAGCGGCAGCGAGAGAGGGAGACAAAGAATCCGAAGCAGGCTCCAGGCTCTGAGCTGTCAGCACAGAGCCCGACACAGGGCTCAAACCCACGAACCATGTGATCATGACCTGAGCCGACGTCGGACGCTCAACCGACTGAGCCACCCAAGCGTCCCAATTATGGTTGCATTTTGACTTGCCTTTGGTCTGTCCTTTAAATTAATAATCACAAGCTTTGATTTCTCTGAATAGTAACTCAGAAGGTCAAACATACCTAATATGGAATTTTAATTTTTCTCTCATAATTTGATATTGTGAGGAGAATCATGTTTAAATTGGGGGCATTTTTACATTGTTGACATTGAATTCTTAAAATATCTCGATGCTATAATTTCATGTCACAATGTAATTTCTGAACACCTGTGGAGGCTCAGAGTTGATTTCACTAATATGCTTATTCTTCTAATCCACTTCAGTCATTGGGGGCAGGTGGGATCAAAATTGCCAAGCCTTTGTCCCAAGAAGAATACCCAAAGAAAACATGGTTGGTATTGGGAGCACACAGCTTAAGAAAGTGGGCCACACAGACCTGTTCATCTAGTCCTTCAAGGAGAGTCATGAGTGAAGAGAACACATAGCAGCTGAGAGTAGGGGGAGACCTCCATTCCTCTTGTCTCATGTTTCCATGAGAGACACTCTCGGGTGGTCTATCTGACCCCCTTCATTCCCTCTCCAACTTTCAGGTAAGAAGTCACTCCTGGAGTGGGAAGTTCTTCTCTCAGTGGTAGGTTTAGTTGAAAGAATGGAAGAAGCCTGGCCCAGCCCCTCCTGGGCTTTACCCTTCCAACTGTTTGCCTTCAGAGAATGTACATTCTCTGTGTGTAGGGGCCCACCTCTGCTCCCCAAGTTGTTGAGCTCTGCTTGCAAGAGGAAGGGTATGTTTACTACTGAGATGAGTGCTAGGAAGTCTATTACGATACTGAAGGTACCTTCTCCCATCCGGCTTTTATCAAGAACTGGACTACTCTTTTTATTGCTATCTGACCATCTTTGATTCCTTCATCCTCACCTAGCTCAAGCCTCAAGGTAGAAGTTATTTATTGGCTCTATAATGTCCAATCTCCTCAATTGACTCTAGTCACCAGCTATAGAGCTGGATGTTGGTTCCGTTCTTACTCTGTCCTACGAAATCTCAAGGCAGTTTCTTCAGGTAAAGAATCCTACAGAAAACAAGTGGACCCTCCAGACAGTACCTCCTTCAAACCTGACTTCTGTGCCGCTCCCCCATAAGGAACAAACCTCTAGTTCTCATTGGTCTGAGTTAGGATCATCTTTTTCCTATTGTCTTTTGGGTTGATACATTTTTAGTGTTGTCACTGCAGATAAAGAGCAAGAGCATAGATAGGCTTCCTCAAAAATTACTTCCGGGGCGCCTGGGTGGCTCAGTCAGCTAGGCGTCCGACTTCGGCTCAGGTCATGATCCCACGGCTGGTGGGTTCAAGCCCCGCATCGGGCTCTGTGCTGACAGCTCAGAGCCTGGAGCCTGCTTCGGATCCTGTGTCTCCCTCTCTCTCTTTGCCCGTGCCCTGCTCATGCTCTCTCTCTCTCATCCTCTCCCTCTGTCTCTCTCTCTCTCTCTCAAAAATAAGTATTATTAAAAATTAAAAAAAATTACTTTCCTCAAAATTCTCTCAAGACACCTTCTCAAAGGTAAACAATAAATATCAGGATGTGGACTTTGGAAAACATTCTAAGAAAAAGGAGTCACTAGATTTATGGCCACTTATAAAAAATGATGGCACGTCATAGTCATCAGAGACAGTTACACATAATGTTTTCTAAAAACTGTGTTGACTACTGTCTCTGTCAAAAGCCTAAGACAAAGGAGAAAAATAACAAATATGTCCTTTACATCCTGTAAGCATCTGGCAAAAGAAAACCAAAAGAGTAAGTTTACTCTCACCCCACCTTCTTGGAAAATTAGGCCTATGAGCAAGGTGAAGGGGTATGTCATTACTCACTAGTCAGAACTGTAGGGCAATGTTTAAAAGGCAAATCACCTTATGGCAGGATAAAGGTATGGAAATGCAAAGTCCTGGTTCCAGCATCAACTGTGAGCTAACATTAAAACATTTGGTGCCTCGGCTTCTTCATTTGCAACTTGGAAATATGAACTACACTTGCATTATTTTCATGAATGTGATAGTCTGATGTTAATACCATTACAAAGGTTTAAAATATATAATTGTTTGGAGCACCTGGGTGGCTCAGTCGGTTAAGCATCTGGCTTTGGCTCAGGTCACAAGTTTGCGAGCTCGAGTCCTGCCTTGGGCTCTGTGCTGACAGCTCAGAGCCTGGAGCCCATTTCAGATTCTGTGTCTCCTTCTCTCTCTGTCCCTCCCCAGCTCATGCTTGCTCTCTCCCTCTCTCTCTCTCTCAAAAATAAACATATTAAAAATATATTTAAAAATAATATAATTTTTAACAGTTGAAAAATATAACCAATGCCCTTCTACAAAGTGTTATCTTGAACACTGAAAACGAGGAAAGTAACATTTACAAGAACCCTTTGAAAAATCATGCATCATGAAGGTATTACTTAACAAAAGAAAAGCATATTGATTCTTTAAAATCGGTGTAATGATACATGAGATGAAGCTCAAAATGGTTAAGTATCTTCTCCATTATCAGACCCAGTACATGAGGGAAGAAGTGCTAGAACACGTGTTTTCCAGTGACTGGTCCATGTTCCCTTTGGTTCATCCTAGTAAGGATGCTACTAACTTGTCATCAGTAAGATACATGTTTTGTGCGGTTTTCCAGGAGTAGTGATGGGTCTGTATTGGTCAAATGCATAACTAACAGCAAACAGTTATGAGTGTTGGTCCAGGATAAGGTAGGCTCTGTGTCATGGTGTGAAGTAAAGCAAGGGACTTGTCCCCAGGGGGGTGTTACTAATATTTCATTCATTCTTTGCCCTTCAATCCTTGGACAATCAGTACCATCCACTACCACCAAGCACTATGTCGACAAGTTCACACACACAATATAATTTCATCCTTGCAACATCTTAAAAGATAGACACTACCCACTTTACAGACAGAGAAACTGAGGTTTAGAAAGTTTGAGTATCTTTCTAGAGGTCAGTCAGCTACTGGGATTCAATTTTTAGTGTATTAATTGGCACTTTTTGACATGTTATTTTGTGATTATTGCTGAGCAAATTTTCAGTGTTTTTTTGTTTTGTTTTTGTTTTGTTTGTTTGTTTGTTTTGGTGAAGCAGAGTAGGTCTTTAATTAAGGGTCTAGACTCAACCTTGTAATTTCTTTGTGCCCTACCATGAACTACCTGTATGACCATGGACCTGACTCAACCTCTGTTTTCTTGTCTGTAAAATGGAAATAGCAAATATTCTGTCACAATACATACAATTCTGCAAATCAATGCAATACGTTCTAATTATTTCATAAGACATGCAGCTCTCCAAATGTATGCCACACAGTGCCGTGACTATTGTCTGTACACTTCCCGAGTGCCCGACAACCCATGGATGTCAATAAACACTTGGTTTTCATTAACATTTAACTCAGATATCAGAATAGCCTCTGCATGTTAGAAGAAAATGGCTGAGAACAAGGAACTGGTTTATCCTTCTTTTTTTTTTCCCCCTTCAGTTGAATTTGACTTCACAAATGTGAAATAGCACCTATTTTTCAATCTTTTGTTAATCTTTCTTATTCACTCCCTAGAACTGACCCAGAACGCTGTAATTGGGCAAAAAGAGAGAGAAGGGGCTCACCAAGCTGTCATGAACACATGGAAAGAGATGTAAGGGAATATAAGGAGCATCTAGCATGGGAGAGACACTGTAATCTACGATAGGTGTGTGTGTGGGGGGGGGGGGTGTACACTTACCACTGAACCCTCACATGGAAGTTAATTGTTCAAAATCCAACACAGTGCTTGGAAAACAACAGCGTCAGGTATGGACAAGTGGCAAAGTAACAGGTTCGGGAATTAAGCATGATTCTTAAAATGATGTAATAATATTGTAAACTCCCAATCATTCCTGTGAACTAGACAGAGAACTCAGGGAAGCTCTGCCCAGAAAACTTTCCCTTTCCAGTTTGAAAAGCTGTGTTCCACGGTACAGTTTCTGACCTCTTATTCACTCCCCGGTATTCGCTACTGGGAGATAGGAAGCCGATTCCCCCTTGCCTCTCCTAAAACTCTCAGAGCCTTGCTTATTTTGCTGGTTTCTGGATCAAATTTGCTCTACAAGGAAAGGAAACCAGATTTGCTTTCAGGGTCTACAGGACTGTCCATGTGAAAGGTTCCCATCAGGCTATGGTATTGAGTCTTAACTAGTACTGAGTCTAAATTAGAAGCTTGCGAGAACAACCAATCAGCAGTGTGTTACAACCTTCCACAACAGCGTGTCTGGTTGATTACTGTGCTGTCACTGCCTCCAGCGATTTGGTTGGAGAAACATAATGCCAGAAAGGTGGCTAAAGGGACAGGGACAGAGAGGGTGGGAGGAGGAGGCTGGGGGGTGGGGGGAAGAGGAGAGAGACAGAGAGAGAGAGAATGAGCACAATTTGGACTCAAAACGAAAACAATTTAAATAAATTCAAAGCAAAGGCATTTTGTAAAAAAAATAAAATAAAATAAAATAAAAGTAATAAGCAGATATTTCAGATATAAATTGTTCCCCTATAAATTATATAAATGGCAAGCCTAATATATCCCAGACAGATCTACACAAAATTGTCTTTGGTTTAAAATAAGGCCAATGTATATAAAGGTATCTGTTCAATATAGGGCGAGTGCATAGAGAGTTACAGTAGTTATATTTTAAAGAAAACTCAATTTCTAAAAACAAAACAAAACATAAAAGACAATGTGAAAGTCAAGGAAAATCAAGGAAACAAGGAGTAGGAAAAACTGTAAGCACAGCAGATTTAGTCCTTAAGTCTAGAGAAAGAAAGCTGGTGTCACATATTTCTTGGGATCTGAACCTACATGTTGTTTTAACCCCTTGCTCTTTCCCCAAACACACACGTAACCATCTACATTTCAGACTTTCCCCCTTGTTTGTTTTTTCTTCCATGCTTGTGATTTTTACTTTTTTCATTTTTGCCTTTTACTTTAGCCAAAAATACCTGCTCCCCTATCACTTTTCATGTCAGGGATGGACTCATGCCAGCGAGGGATTGACTCAGGGTTTCCGGGGTCCTTCAGCTGAATCTTCTACATTCTTTTCTCCCAGGGTTTTTTGTTTTGTTTTGTTTTGTTTTGTTTTGTTTGTTTTATTTCATTGTTTAATTTCTGGCTCCATCTGTCTGATTTTCCAAACTTTCTTATTCCTTGAAACTCACAGATATTTTAAAGTCTTAACAGTTTAGACAGTCTATTCTATTAATATTTAGAGTTAGTGATCTTATGTTTTACTTTCCTATGACCTCAGACAGCAGATGTAACTGATACAATTCCCACATCAGACGGATCCAGCAGAACCAGTTAAAGATCCACAGAACCAAAAGAGACTGAAGACTTGCTAAGTAAAAACCCTTTCTGGCCACAGATCCCACAGAAGCAGTGATAGATTATCCTGACTCTGATCACTAACCCAGGAGGGACCACAGCACTGCAAGCTAGAGTTCTAGGCATACAGAAATCCTTTATCCTAAATGGACGTCAAATCTTCTGAAGTCAAGAGTCATTGTTCTCTCATATTGTATACCTCCTGGTATCAATTAATGTGTATGGATTAATCAATTTCTCCTTGAAATGGAAGACAATTAAAATGGGTTAATGTCAGTTTCTGAGATTCATCCAAATGTTTACTTTAAATTTATTTAGGTAATGGGAAAGATACCAAAATGTATGTTTTACTAAAAGTGCTAAGTACATAACTCAATAAATGCAAAACAAAGTAGCTATCCTAAAATTACTTGGAGGGTTTGCACATTCTAAAATCTCTACCAGAAGAATGCAATACCAAAAGCTATCAAAAGAAAGTGAACACAGAATGTGGTTCTTAAATCATTAGCTCTATGTGTATACCTATCACTGTACTTAATTATATAAAGTAGAATATTGTATAGCATCTAACCCTTCAAAAGAAGGTAGATATTCTGGAATTTAGGCAATAGAAACTGATATGATCAGGGTGAAATATTTGTCTTAAGCCTCTTTTTGTTGTCTTAGCATGGACATAAACATTAGAAAGCAGCACTTCCCAAACAAGAGCTAATCTAAGACCTATATGACAATAATTCAATTTATAATAATAAAATTATACTTGTCTGTCAATTCTCACATTGGTGAGAGTCAAACCTTTTGCCTAAAATTTTTTTATTGTATGTATATTTTTGCCTAAAATATATCATATGTCTGAAACACAATGGTAAGTTTAGTGATGATGACAGCTGAAACTAACCATTTGTTTGAAATCCACTTCCTTGCCTTAAAATTATACTTAGCAATAAAAAATATATTTTTCTTACATCAGATATGTGAATTTTAATAATCTGGAGTCTCAAGTAATAATTTCTACATGATGACTGATGTAAACAAGGCTTAGGGTCTCAAATTAACTAATTGTCTTTTTAAAAGGATAAGGTTTTAACTGATTCATTAAATTGAATAAAGATATAGGTTCTATTTTCTTCTTTGTTCCCTTTTATCCTTAATAAATGCTATAGGTGCTCTCATAACATACATTCTACTAATCAGGAAATTTAGACAGAGATAGCATAAAAGACTGGACCTAGTGGACATAATTTACACTGGGAGCAAAGGCAGAAGGAATAAAATGAAAAATGCAAACCCAGAGAAAACTGATCAGCATCAAATAAGGAAAATCTTAAAATTTCTTCAAATCCAGATGAGCAATTAGAATTCAATAATACTGGATTATTACATAATTCAAAGGCTTGCATTGTGATTTTTTCTAAGTTTATTTATCTTGAGTGAGACAGAGTGGGAGAAGGGCAGAGAGAGAGAGAGAGAGAGAGAGAGAGAGAGAGGGAGAGAGAGAGAGAGAGAGAGAGAGAGAGAGAGAGAGAGAGAGAGAGAGATTCCCAAGCAGGTTCCACACTGTCTGCACGGAGCCCAACACAGGGCTTGATCTCACAAACCATGAGATCATGACCTGAGCCAAAACTGAGAGTTTAACCGACTGAGCCGCCCAGGCGCCCCATGCATTGTGATTTTTTAAAAAAACAAGTTATTCTTTACCAAGTGTCTGTTAAGTGCTAAACACTCAGGATCTCACTTGGTGCTTCCTACTTTCATATTACCTGTGGGCAGACAGGCTAGCTGAGCTAACTCGAATGCTGCCCTGGGGTAAAGCCATGATTTGAACCTGGTCTGTTCACGCTATGGGACTCTTAAAAAGCACTGGAAATTTCTCTCTTCTGCAAGAAGCTCTGTTTAATTCCTACTGTAGGAATAAAGAAACATTTTCATCTAATGATTTATCATTTGGATTCATTGCTTTAGAGTCAACTGCTCTCTCCCAAGATTTAACTCCATTTTTTGACAGATGGCCCAATGAGTGGTACCCACTCTTAAGCTCTTCCAAAAGTTTCATGTGTAAATAGTTTTTCTTTTTGTTAAATAGAATGGATGCATACAATAAGTACAAATATTTCCATCTTGAAAAGAACTAAGTTCACTAGATCATCTCCTTTATTTTTTCTCTCCCCATTTTCTGTAAATTCTTCCAGTATATAGTCCTATGAATTTGTCAGCCAAGACACTTGTTTGACCCTTTGCTTGATATCAGCTGGTTAGAGGGCCCAGTATTTTCTTAAACATATTTTATGGGGACTCTAAAACATTATTTTTAAATTCAAACACAGCCGTGTCGCATCTGGCCACTAATTAAAGGAGACTGTTTTCAATGCCACATCCACTTTCTTTCAAATTGCTCCCTTCATGGCCCTGCTCAGTACCTTTACTCCCTGTCTACCTCTCTGAACACTTTTCATTCCTGGTGACTAAAAATTAAAGCCCCCAAGATGAAAGCGGCTTGTGGCCACCCAGCTCACCAGCAAATTTGGCCTGGAAGCAACTCCTTTGAGAAAGATCTTTTGTGAAGTCATGGACACGAGGCCGACCAAACGAGCTGGGCCTGTCTCAAAAGCACCATCAGAGGCCCCCGCAGACAGCACCAGCCACAAGGCCGACCACATCTGCTATAACATCTAAGGAGCTATTTACCTGTTTCAGTGTCTCCCTGGGGCCTGTGTGCCGAGCAGTAACAGCAGTCCAAGGTGACATAGTTAAGGACACTGAAGAAGAGGCCAATAACTCCAGCACTGAGAACCAGCAGTGGCTCCTCTGTCTTCTGGGGATCGATATACCTTTTGACAGCTTCCACCAGGATGCTGAACATCAGAGCCACGGCAAAAATGGAGTTGCCAAACGCTCCCACCACATCTGCCCGGAGAAAGCCGAAAGTGCTCTTCCTGTGCCGTTTTATCCTGCTGGCCCTCACGCCAAGCCAGGCGATGATCATGGAAACAAAGTGGGAGAGGACGGCGAAGGCATCGGAGGCCAGGGAGAGGGAGTTGCCTATGTGGGCGATCACCAGCTCCATCACGAACAGGAGGACGCTCACCGCACACAGGAGGACTAACCGGAAGCTTCTTCCCGAGTATCGCCCCATGGCGCCCCGCTCTCGGGCAGCTCCTCACCCCTCTCTTGGGAAGGGTAACTCTCCCCTTCAGCCTTGCAGCACTTGTCATATTTGGAAATCACCTTTTATAGGCTGCTATAAAGCCATAAAACAGTTTAAAGGGCAATTAAGCAAGAAACGTCACGTGAGCTGGGACTTACGGAAAGTGAAGGCACGGGCTTCCGATGCAGACTTGAGGGTCTTCTTTCATTCATTGTGTGTTTATGCACAAAAGCCAGGAGCCTCCAGATCTTTGAATTGGGCAGAAGTTCATCTGTGGCTTTGGCCTTTCCAGCCTCGGTGTGTGCAATAGCTACTGTGGTGGGTCAAGCCGTTTGTCATAAACAATCGGGTCTTGTCTGCCTGGTGGGTAAAAAATATGAATTCTGTTAACCACATGGAACAGGGAACATTCTAGGGGTCTCTAATCCACAGATCAGAGCTACAAGAAGTCAAAGCCAAAGAGGCAAGGGTGATTTTTCCACTGTCGTGTCCACTAATCTGGAATAACAAGCACCCTACTTCCAAGCATTCTCCACAAATAAGACAAGAAAAACATTCCTCGTGTTCAGAAAAGATAAAACACCGTTAAACCGAAGGAGCTAAAGCCATGATCCCAGTTAGCTTCAGGAAGAAAGCTAAATTAGAATAACTCAATTTAGCCGATGCAAGCAAATTTTTTTGTGTTTAATCTTATCAATGTGTCACTTATAAATCATAACGATTTTCCAGGTCCCGAATATCTAAAACAGTAGCGGCCTCTATTGTTTTGAGTCGACTCCCTACAGTCAATCCTATAGAGGAACGCAGATTAAAATTACTACACCCAATCTTATCTGAATTAAAAAAGTCTGACTGTGATGGTTAATTTTATGTGTCTGTTTGACTGGGCCACCAGGTGCTCAGACATTTGGTCAAACATCATTCTGGCATGAGATTGGTATTCCAATTGGTAGACTGAGTGCCACAGATTGCCCTTCTCTGATGTAGAAGAGCCTCATGCATTCAGTGGAAGGAATCAACAGAACTTCCCCCCTACAAGTAAGAGAGAATTGGTCCCGCGACTGTCTTCAAGTGGGAACACTTGGCTTTCTCCTGCCTTCAGGCTTAAACCCCTACATCAGCTCATCCTCAGTCTTGAGCCTGTGGTCTTTCACTGGACCTGCTCCAGTGAGTCCCCTGGTCCTCGGGCTTGCCGACTCACCTTGCAGATCTTGGGACTTCTCAGCCTCCGCCATCGCATGAGCCAATTCCTTTTAATGCATCTTTCTATTTATATACACACCATATTGGTTTTTTTTTCATCTGGAAAACACTGACAACTTAGATGCAGCCCTAGTAATTTCCTCAGCATCTCAGAAATAACCTCCTGGTCAGCTGATACTCTACCATTGGGACTTTGAATGAGATTATGAAAATTACTGCACTAAGACTACCTCACTCGTCCATTCACGCAACAGATACTAAGTTCCTACATGTCACACATGATTCTAGACCCTGGGGAGACGGCAGTGAATAAAACAGAGGAAAGTCTCTGCCCTCATGAAGCTTACATTCTAGTGGGGGAGGCAGATTAATTAACAAATTAATCATAAAATCTACTGAATGTCAGATGGTAATAAGAATAATGGAGACAAATGAAGCAGAGAAGAGGGATACAGTGTTGATATAGAGGTGGGGGTGTTATTTTAAATAAAGTGGTCAGGGAAGAATTGACTGAGATATTCTCGAGTAAGATCTGAATGGGGAACATGGGTGGGCTGTAAAAAATAAATAAATAAATAAATAAATAAATAAATAAATAAAGGAAGAGACTGAGCCATGAAGATGCCTGAAAGCAGTTCTTTCTTAGGCAGAGGAAGCAGAGAGCATGGGAAGTTCAAGGAGCAGAGAAGGAGCTCAGTGGGGTTGGAGAGCAGTGACTGAGGGAGAGAAACGGGATGTGGGGTCTGAGAAGCAATGGTGGGGGTGGGGGGGAGGATCATGTAGTATCCTGAGATGGGAGAGCTGAACAATGACAAGGCCGAATTCACGTTTTAAAAGAATCTTTGGATCCTGGGTTGAGATGACATGAAAGCCAAGGAACCTGTTAGGAGACTGTGGCAATAATCTAAACAAAAGGCCGGTGACCTGGACCACGTGGGAAGTGGGAAGACCCAGGCAGAACTGGCCACATAATCCATGGGCTTGGGTACCAAATGAAAGCGCAAGGCCCTTTGTTGAAAAATTACTAGGAAATTTTAAACGGTGTGGTCACTATGAGAAATAGTATGCCAGTTCCTCAAAAAATGAAAAATAGAATTGCTGTTTGACCCAGTAAGTCTACTTCCTGGTTATAAAACCGAAGGAATTGAAAGCAGGGTCTGTGCATCATAACAGCACTACTCCCAGCAGCCAAAAGACGGAAGCAGGCTACGTGTCCATTGACAGATGAAAGGATAAAATGTGGTGTGGGTGTGTGTGTGTGCACATACATATACATACAATGGAATATTATTCCACCTTAAAAATGAAGGGAATTCTAACACGTTACTATATAGACGGGCCTTGCGGACACCAAGCTACGTGAAATAAGTCAGGCACAAAAAGACAAATATTGAAGGAGTCCACTTTTATGAGCTATCAAAGGCAGTCAAATTCATAGAAACAAAAAGTTAGAATGGTGGTTGCAGGGGCTGGGGGGAGGGGGACATGAGGGAGTTGTTTAATGAATATAGCTTCAATTCTGTGAGATGGAAAAGTTCTGCTAATTGGCTACCCCAAAATGCAAATATACTTAACACTGAAACATACACTTAAAAATGGTTAGGATGGGGGCGCCTGGGTGGTCCAAGTCTATTAAGGATCCGACTCTCGATCTCGGCTCAGGTCTCGATCTCAGGGTCATTAGAGCCAATAGCATTTGCTGGGCAATTGGATGTGAGGTATGAAAGAGAACAGTCAAGGTGACATTAGGGCTGTGGCCTGATGTTGCAAGTGAGATGGAAGTAGGACAAAGGTGACAGCTGTAGGATTGGGGGTGTAGAGGAGCAAGGAGCAGAAATGACATTGTTTGGTGTATCTATTAGCCGGGCTGAAATGCTACATAGGGTGTCGAGTAAGAAAGTTTGGAGTTCAGGGGAGATGAATAGGCTGGGAATATATGAACTTGAATGCTGACAATATACTGCAGGAGGTCACCAGGGAAATGAGAGAAAATTGTAAAGAGAAGACAATGCTAAGAGATGAGAGAGAAGGACCAGAGAGGCGGAAGGGAAAATGGGAGGGTATAGTATTCTCAAGGCCAAGGAAGAATGTGTTTCAAAGAAGAGGAGGAATCAGCCGGGCCAAATGCTGAGAGTAAACGGGAGGAGGACTGGAAGTGATGGCTCGTATTTCACATTACGGATGCCACTGGTGGCCTGAACAAGAGGGCAAATGATGTGGGTTCAGAACAGACAAGGGAAACAGGAGCTGGCAAGTACAGACAGCTTTATTTTCAGGCTAAAGGGATAAGGGAATCGACAAGTTGGGGAAGATGACAGCATGTACCCACACAAGAGGGTAGATGCAGTGGTGGGAGGTCCTGGTGGGTCCATTTTTTTTTTTATTAAAAAATTTTTTTTAACATTTATTTTTAAGACAGAGCATGAGTGGGGGAGGAACAGAGAGAGAGGGAGACACAGAATCCAAAGGAGGCTCTAGGCTCTGAGCTGTCAGCACATAGCCCAATGCAGGGCTCGAACCCACAAACTGTGAGATCATGACCTGAGCCAAAGTCTAACACTTATCCAACTGAGCCCCCCAGGCGCCCCTGGTGGGTCTATTCTTATTGTCTCTATCTTCTTGATGAAATCGAAATCGAGATGACCAACTCGAAGTCAGAAAGGGGAAATCTGGAAAAATTGAGGGGAAAAATGTAGGAAATAATTGTCCAGGAGAGTGAGAGAATGAATAAATGAGGGAAATACAGTATAATGACATTTTTACCACATAATTCTGTTGTTAGCACCGTCACCAGCCTGTATATCCCCCAAGCTCCTTGCTCATTCAACACATTCTTCCCAGTCACAAAGTTTGCTTTCGGGAACATAACTAAAATATATTGTGAGATATCCCCATTACATGAGACTCCTTTAAAACAGTTTTATATCATTTCAGCACTACGGATGTTTCAAAATCTCGAATCCTCCAGTAAAGTGAAACGGAGGCACCGTTTTCACATCGTCTGCTGAGCCAGGGGAATGTGTTTGTCTCTGTGATTTCAAGCCTGAGGTGTGGCAGGATCGGGTGGACCTCATTCTCCAGCTATTATCATCTTGAGTACAGGGGTTGTTGTCAGCACACTGCTGTGGGCAGGGATGATCCTGCCATGTCTCCGTGAGGGTCACCAAGGCAATGCCCCCCTCTTCACAGTGCTCAGCCCCAGTTCCCTGCTCCACCTCCCTGTCCACTCAATTGCCTGCTTTTGCAGCTGAACTAGAAAACTTCAAGGAGATAGAGCCAAGAAGAGGAAAACTCATGTTTGGCTCTACTCGCTGCTGTCTGCTTAGGCACTTTGCACAAAGCAGGCGCTCAAATTTATTAAATAAATGGCTGGAGTTTTCTAGACACGGCGAAAGTAACAAGCAAAAGGCCGAAGATTTGGTAGCGGTAGCTGCCTCCCCAAACTTCTGATGCTCCTGACACCCCCTGAAAACCACAGCTTTATGACAGATGACTAATATTTATAACTACAATCAGATACCAAATAGGGGGACAGGCACAGACTCTCCAGTCAAAATGCCTTCTCTCTGCTTGTTGCTGATCTCAAGCCTCAAAGCCTCCCCAGCAGGAAGCCAGAGAAGTTGCTGTTACTAATTTTCATGAAGGTGTCAAATGATTTACTGGCATTAGGAACTATTTTGAACAGCCATGGATGAACCTAGAAATTGCTATCCTATAATATACACTAGCAGGTCCTAGTGAGCACAGCCAGCAATAATATACCTTGACCTATTTGTTTTCTTCTTGTTGGAACAAATACAAGGCACACGATCACTTTTGTGACTGTTGGTCATGTATCTAATTAATGGCTGTCATCTGCAAGTAAAATACTGATCATTTCTTAAAGGATATCACTTGGATTCAGGTTTAGCACCCTCTTGAAAAGCACCACCACTCTTCAGATGTTTGAAAAAGTTTTGGTATTTTAGTTGAACCTCAGTTTGAGAAAGAAAGCAATTTATCACAAGCAGATTTTGGAGGAAGGATTCCTTCCTCAACATAATTATTTGGAGGTTCCTTTAAATAGTGAATACCTTTAAAGCAGCAAACTTCAAGCTTTTCTGTGATAAGTTCTACTCATCTGAAGCTTCAAAAAATAGCCTGGGGTTTGTCTTTGCTTCGATGATTGCCACTTCCTCCAAAATGGCCTTGGGCTATGGGACAAAATGTGGTTATTAGTTTCTGATCTACTTTTCAGGCTTTTGTCATGGATCCACTAAAAAAACCTTGTGTTTTAAAGCATTTATGTTTGCAGGACAAAAAATCAGAGGCTAAAGTAATTATTGTTAATTAAAGCTACAAATTAGGAGCAACTTCCAGTTGATTCTGTAAGGTCATTAACTAACATTAGCTATTATTTTTTAGTGTGTGTTAGGCATTGTGCTAAGTACTTTATAAGGTAGAGTAACTCTGGTGAAGCTATTAGACGTCTCTCCATTTTATAAATGAATAGGTGGTTTACACAGCTAATGGTAGAAAAACAAGATAAAGCATTCTGTATTGCCACAGCTTAATAAGAAATTGATTCTGACAGAAATGTGGCTTATGTATTTATCTCATTAATTTTTATGAATACATACTCAAAACATCAGTCTTGAAGATATGCTATATTTAATCTGCTTTGATAATTTCCTACCAACTTAATAACAGTTTTGCTGTGTTCTCACACATAGCATATACCAAAACCATGAGGTTTTGCATATGCTGTTCCCTCTGCCTGGAATGTCCTTCCTTTTCTATGTATTAAAATTCTACTTATCCTTGGCACAAGAACAGACACTCAGATCAATGGAACAGAATAGAGAACCCAGAAATGGACTCACAAACGTATGGCCAACTAATCTTTGACAAAGCAGGAAAGAATATCCAATAAAACAAAGACAGTCTCTTCAGCAAGTGGTGCCGGGAAAACTGGAGAGCGACATGCAGAAAAATGAAACCGGATCACTTTCTTACATCATACACAAAAATAAACTCAAAATGGATTTAAGACCTGAATGTAAGACAGGAAGCCATCAAGATACTCGAGGAGAAAGCAGGCAAAAACCTCTTTGATCTTGGCCTCAGCAACTTCTAACTCAACACGTCTCCGGAGGCAAGAGAAACAAAAATGAACTACTAGGACCTCATCAAAATAAAAAGCTTCTGCACAGCGAAGGAAACAATCAACAAACTAAAAGGCAACCGACAGAATGGGAGAAGATATTGGCAAATGACATATTAAAAATAGAACCTACGACCCAGCAATTGTACTACTAGGTATTTATCCAAGGGATACAGGTGTGCTGTTTCGAAGGGGCACAAGCACCCCCATGTTTACAGCAGCACTATCAACAATAGCCAAAGTATGGAAAGAGCCCAAATGTCCATCGATGGATGAATGGATAAAGATGTGGTATATATATACAATGGAGTATTACTCGACAATCAAAAAGAATGAAATCTTGCCATTTGCAACTACATGGATGGAACTAGAGGGTATTATGTTAAGCAAAATTAGTCAGAGAAAGACAAGTATCATAGGACTTCACTCATATGAGGACTTCAAGGTACAAAACAGATGAATGTAAGGGAAGGGAAGCAAAAATAATACAAAAACAGGGAGGGGGACAAAAATGTAAGAGACTCTTAAATGGAGAACAGAGGGTTAATGGAGGGATTGAGGGAGGGGGGATGGGCTAAATGGGTAAGGGGCACTAAGGCATCTACTCCTGAAATCATTGTTGCACTATATGCTAACTTGGATGTGAATTTAAAAAATAAAATTAGAATTAAAAAAAAAAAACATTATAAATGGTATGCCTAGTAATCTTAGACATGTAAATATGCAATACTCAAATAGTAATTTATCTGGGTTTTAGAATTACCAATTGACTTTTATGGTCTTATTTTAATTTATATTTTCTTTTTTAGCAATGAGTATGTATGACTTTTCAATAAGCAAAATTATTTCTTTGAAAAAATAAAACAAGTTCACCCAGAAAAAAAATAATAAAATTCTACTTATCCTTCAAAACATGATTCAAAATTCAAGTCCTTTTGAAGCTTATTCCTTTTATTGGTGTACTTATTACTACAAAGTGGGAAAGTGTTTTGGAATGGAGCCCCAGAGAGATTTACCTAGTTGACTAGAAATGAGTAAAAGGCATTCCAGGCAAAGGGACAGAGACAGAGACGGGAAATGGCGCATTGTTCACAAGAAACCCCAAATGGTTAGGTTGCATAGGACTTTGCTGGATTGGTTGAAGAGGAGAGACTGGTCAGATAGGCTGAACCAGACTTGGCTATAGCATTAATATTTTATTCTGTTACTGATGGTGAGCCATGAAAAGCCTTTTAAGGGGAAGAGAGACATCTTGGTACATTGTACATTAAGGAAGAAAACACCTGTGGAAATGTGGGGCCCGCCTGAGACAAAACTCCGGAGGCCAGTGTAAGTAACTGACGTCAGAGGTTAACAGGCATGAGGCAGTAGAGGCATCTGTGAAAGGGGAGACCCAGGAGACACGAGTGGGAATGGCGGGATGTTGTGCTGGCCAAATGAACACGGCAGACGGTGTGTTGGAGAGGCTAAGATGACTCCGGTTCTGGTTTAGGTTACCAGGTACATTTTGGAAATGTGAAGCCCTTTAGCAGGAAATACTGTAGGGAGAGCAGGTCTGGGAGTGGACGGTGAAACGAGGGTTTGGGACAAATAGCCTGAAAATATGATGGGAACATTCGAGAGGCCTGAGGATGCAGCTGGAATAAGGTCTAGAGCTGAGACCTAGAGAAAGAATGTTGGCTGGAGTCATCCTATTCGTGTTCTCTCAAACCATGGGATTAGAGGAGGTAGACTAGGCAGCACCAGAAAAGGGCCAGGTACAGAAGTTTAGCCTAGGAATGCCTAGGGAAGAACTAAGAAAAAGAATCAGAGTGGGAGGGCAAGTCATAGGAGTAATTTTAGTAAAAAAAATGTTTTATAGCAGCAGAAACGCAGCAGAGTGATATGGGAAGACAAGAGACTGAGACGTTAGCTTGGGTCAGAAGTGGCATTAGGGGTCGCAGGGAAAATGGCGGTGGGGCGGAGGCAGGGCGGGCGCAGACAAGTGCAAAACAAGAAGCGGAAGTGAGGGGGTTATGCCTCCTTCAGAAACCATGGCCTGTTGGTGAAGACCCCACAGAAACTAGCAGTAACGAGAGGGAGGAAGAAGCTCACGGGAAAGGTATGGGGTTTCTTTGTTTTTCGGTCCATTTGTGGTTTTGTTTTGTCTTCTAAACAGAAAGATTTAGCAGAATTTTAGATTCAGGAGAAGGAGTGTAGGAAGAGAAGGACTTCAACATACAAGAAACGAGAGGACTGCTCGTTCGAGGTCTGAAACATGAGGGAGACTGGGTTCCCAATTTTCTTCATCTCTTTGTAAGGACGTCCTGTGGTACATAAATCATGTATTTCAGAAATAAATGAATACATAAAACAGTATTAATTCATGATATTTATTACTGGGGTTGTTTACAGAAAAGCCTTTTTCCCACTGTTAATTTAGGCCTAAGAAGAAGGGGTCTGTGTCTCATGTGACCTCCTATTAGAACTTTTATTTTAAAAAATCATAAAACTGTCTATATCTGGGAAGATATTAATATCAATTTTTTTAAAAAGTGGGGAGGGTTGGAGATAGGAGTTTTGCTTTATCCCTTAGTAACTACGACCAAACAAGGTATAGAACTTGGCAGGGTTCTTGCCACAGACGCATCTGGCTCCCGGCTGCAGCTCACAGAGCGGTGTGAAGGGGATGCAAAGACTTTTAGCTCCCATGGATGGAGCCCCAGGTTCAAGATCTTGATCTCTGAAATTAAAAACAAATTAAGAATTCCACTCATTTATGCTCTAAATTCCCATTCTTTTTCACTGCAATACTCACAAGTTCTGTTAACTACATTTACCTAGCAGTGGTCTTTTTGATCCAGTCTTCACAGTCAATTTCCCCACAGAATGGAATCTGAGCAATCTAACAGAAAAGAAAAAATATTCTGGGTTTAGAATTCCATTCCGTAAAAGGAATACCTGAGTTGAAGCAAAAAGGACACGTCTCCCATGGTACCTGTTTCAGGCCACGGTACCTTTCCAAACCTGCAAGAAACTCTGCTCAGAGGCGTAAGGGATGGGAAAATGTTTTTGTCCCTCTATCCAAAACCCATACACTGTAAAGCAACACGACAAAACATCTTTGCCATACACGTCAATGTCCAAATAAACTGGCTACAACACAGTGCCCGAAGAGAGGAAAGAAAGGATCGGTAGACCTGAGTCCAGCCTCTCACTGTACTGCTCTCATTTCAGATCCGGACACTACCTGCTCTGCCTCGGTGACCAGTTACAAGTAAGACAGAGGAAAGATGACGAATAATAAACTGATTTTTAAACTGCCGTTAACGGTAACAATGAACAATCAGGTAAACCTCGCTTTATGCCATAATGCGATAGGCAAGTGAATCACTTTTAAAGTCCAAGGGTACTCAAAGTCAAAAATAATTTGTATCAGAAAAAAATAACTTCTCAAATTTTCTTTTATAGGTCATACAGAATAACGGGCAGAATCAAGAGAGTTGGGATTTTACCCTAATTTTGAAATTCATTGCATATTTGAAACTCTCTAGCTCTGAATCTTCTTCTGTAAAATGCGTGTTGGACTAGACAAGAATTAAGAGTTCTCTCAGCTGTAAACCCTAAACTTTTCATAGCATGTCTACTTCAAAGTGAGGTTTGTATGCAAGAACAATTATGTAACAATCCTACAGAAAGTTCCTGGAGATCAAGATTAGCAGCGGGGAGATCAAAGATGCGGACAATCCCCAGACATTAGTTTAAAAACAGAAAGTTATCCAGCTCCCTCATCAATTTTTTTTTAATGTTTATTTTAGAGACAGAGACAGACACACACACACACACACACACACACACACACACACACACAGAGAGAGAGAGAGAGAGAGAGAGAGAGAGAGAGAGTGTGTGTGTGTGTGTGTGTGTGTGTGTGTGTGACCAGGGGAGGGGCAGAGAGAGAGTGGGGGACAGAGGATCTGAAGAGGGCTCTGCAATAACAGCAATGAGCCCAAGCTCAACGCAGGGCTTGAACTCACGAACCGCGAGATTATGACCTGAGCCGAAGTCGGACGTTCAACCAACTGAGCCACCGAGGCGCACCCCCTCATCAATTTCTGATCAACTACTTTGAGTCACACATTCCATACTCAAATCATGACCCTCTTGCAAACCCCTTATAAGGCACTGGGAATTTAGTTAAACATACTTTAATATTTTATTTTTTCAACGTTTATTTATTTTTGGGACAGAGAGAGACAGCGCATGAACGGGGGAGGGGCAGAGAGACAGGGAGACACAGAATCGGAAACAGGCTCCAGGCTCTGAGCCATCAGCCCAGAACCCGACGCGGGGCTGGAACTCATGGACCGCGAGATCGTGACCTGGCTGAAGTCGGACGCTTAACCGACTGCGCCACCCAGGCGCCCCTAGTTAAACATACTTTAAAAGGTTTCTCTAAGAAGTAAAGTGAAAGTAACAGTAGGAAATTATAAAAAGAACAAGTAATTCATCAGGTGAACATTCTGCAGGATAAGGAATAGTTATCTGTCTCTTATTCAACAAAATGTGTTAGCCTAATTCCCAAAATTGATCAACTGTTATTTTGATAATCTGCCTTAAGACAATAAAGAAGTGATAACTTGCTAGGAAAATCCCGGCAGGGTAGTGGGGGGGGGTGGGAGGGAATGAGTGGGTGAAGAGAAGGTGTAAGGAATGGTATTAGTAAGAATTTTGAAACATTTTAATAAAAATTGTTTATGCGATGTAAGTGGAAGCAAAATAAACTTAGATATATAAGGGCTGAAATAACCCAAAGTTACCCCCCTGTATTGAAATTTGGTAAATCATTAGCATTTGTACAAACAGAAAGCATGAAAAGAATGTACATTCATAAAAGTATTGTTTAAAATTCATTACAAAAAACAGAATGGGAGGAAAACTTGGAACCATTGTCACTGTGCAATGATAAAAATATTAAGACTTAATTACAAAGAGGGTCTTTGGATTATAAATTTAAATTTGGTCTCTTAGAAAATTTTGCTTTTATTTTTAACCCACAACACAACTATATTTTCATTACTTTAACAAATTCTACAGTAAGTGGTCTTATTTTCTTTTTCCCTAAGAAAAAATTACTGAGCCTTGAGAAGGGATTTCTAAAATAATTTTTAAAATTTAAAAATGCCATAGTATGGAAAAATTCAACTGAAGTTATTTAAACTCATAAATGATAATTTTTAAAAATGCATGTTTTAATTCTTTGTAGCTTCAAAGTAAAGTGTAGGTGATAAGACGTGAAATTTCTGTTTATGCATATAATTCA
This sequence comes from Felis catus, assembly GCF_018350175.1. Classification (NCBI taxonomy): domain Eukaryota; kingdom Metazoa; phylum Chordata; class Mammalia; order Carnivora; family Felidae; genus Felis; species Felis catus. The sequence continues at coordinate 56,925,899 of NC_058384.1, forward strand.
TTAATATAAAAGGAAAATATATATTTTTAGCCTATTTATTCAACCACAGAAAAGTTTTTAACTTTTATTTTTTATTATTTCTATATGCTTTAAAAAGATACAATTTTCCACAATGTATAATATTTTGAATTCTGAAGCAGAAAATGTTAATGATGAGAAATAGCAATACTCAAAAATCATAGTGATCAACAGATGAGTAACATACATCAAGACTAAAAAAACTATATATAAATAACATTTGTTTTTCATTTAATTATACTTTTGAAAAAATTTACTGAAGTTCTATAAATCAGATCTAATTTTTTTTTCATTTATACCAACAAAGAGTAGAAAATCAAACTTTCACCTACATGCAAGTTCCAAAGATCCCTTTCTCCTTCTCCCCACCTAGCAAATACAGTTTTATTTACAAGAGCCTCAAAGGTTGCTTGACGGTCAGTCAACACACAGAAGGTGACCAACATGAGGGGAGGTGGGGGATAGAACTGGCTACTGACACAAGAAACAAAATCTAATCTCTACGTGCTCTTTGGACATACAACTAACATCCCACTTTGTGCTTTAGAATAGATGTTGAAATCTCTAATCTGATATTAGAATAAAAGATATGACTCTACTGATATCTGCTGAGATTCCTTTCTTTGAAAGCAATGGATTAACTGATAGTTACTCTATTGATTTATTAACTCTTACATAATGTCTTTACCAGACTGGACTACAAAAGTGACTACTATATTTCCATAATAAATGAAACATTATTTTATTTTTTTTATATATTTAAAAAAACATTTTTTTTTCAATGTTTATTTATTTTTGGGACAGAGAGAGACAGAGCATGAACGGGGGAGGGGCAGAGAGAGAGGGAGACACAGAATCAGAAACAGGCTCCAGGCTCCGAACCATCAGCCCAGAGCCCGACGCGGGGCTCGAACTCACGGACCGCGAGATCGTGACCTGGCTGAAGTCGGACGCTTAACCGACTGCGCCACCCAGGCGCCCCTATTTTATTTAATTTTATTTTTTTTTAATTTTTTTTTTTAACGTTTATTTATTTTTGAGACAGAGAGAGACAGAGCATGAACAGGGGAGGGTCAGAGAGAGAGGGAGACACAGAATCTGAAACAGGCTCCAGGCTCTGAGCTGTCAGCACAGAGCCCGACGTGGGGCTTGAACTCACAGACTGTGAGATCATGACCTGAGCTGAAGTCGGACGCTTAACCAACTGAGCCACCCAGGCGCCCCTATTTTATTTTTTTTTTTAAGTTTATTTTAAGAGAAACAGAGAGAGAGAGAAAGCAAGCAGGACAGAGAGAATCCCAAGCAGGTCCTGTACTCTCAGAGCAGAGCCCGACGCTGGGCTCGATCTCACAAACTGTAAGATCATGACCTGAGCTGAAACCAAGAGTCAGATGCTTAACCAACCGAGCCACCCACCCATGTACCCCAATAAAGGAAATTTTAAAAATTCAGTAATTAATGGAATAAAAACAAAATCATAAATAAATTACAGTGAAAGAAAAAATAAACATTGAATCTTTAGCCTTCTATCGGAAGTATGTAGTCTGAGGGGCTCCTGGGTGGCTCAGTTGGTTAAGCGTCCGACTTCGGCTCAGGTCATGATCTCACAGCTTATGAGTTCAAGCCCTGCGTTGGGCTCTGTGCTGGCAGCTCAGAGCCTAGAGCCTGCTTTGGATTCTGTGTTTCCCTCTCTCTGCCCCTTCCCCAGCTCTCTCTCTCTCAAAAATAAACAAATATTAAAAAAAAATTTTTTTTTAATTAAAAAAAAGAAGTACGTAATCTGAATCAAGTGACAACTTCCAGAAACCAGAAAGGTGGAAGATCACAAAGGCAATAAACCAAGAATAATAGAAAACTACTGAAGAATCATGGATCTGAAGGGGATTTTAAGATTATCTATCTTGTACTCATTTACAGATTAGTAAACTGAGAGCCAGAGAGATTAACACATTGTCCCAGCTCATGCAATAAAAGACATATTAAGAGGTTATGACCTGGGGCACCTGGGTGACTCGGTTAAGTGTCCCACTTGATTCTGGCTCAGGGCATGACCTCACCATTTGTGAGTTCAAGCCCTGCATCAGGGTCTGCGCTGACAGCGCAAAGACTGCTTGGGTTTCTCTCTCACCCTGTCTCTCTGTCCCTCCCCTGCTCTTGCTCTCTCTAAAAATAAACAAACTTAAAAAAAATAATACATAAGAACAAAAATATACAGAAGTGCATTAAACTTAGTCAAAATGACATCTAAATTTTAGGACCAAGTTTGCCTCTGTAGAGCTCGGGGTAATTCATTTAGACTCTGGCCCATGGTTTTCTCATTTATAACCTGAGAACACAGGATTGGTTGTAAAATCAAGCATGAATACCAGAATATTAAAGTTCACAAGTGATTCATTGCAATATTAATAATTGTGCAAATCAGGACACCTCTTTTCTTTGAAAATTAGAGAAGTTTCAGCTAGGAACATCTGCATACTCACAACACATAAAACTGATAAAATTCGAAAGAACCACTATGTACCCACCTGATTAGAAAGACCTAGGTTTTTTAAAGGAGCGTGAAGTACCCATTCATTTTGAAAAACAGCCTTAGACATGAGCAATCTTTTCCCCCTTATTATTCAGAAAAGCTCAATCAATTAAGATCAGGGAATTGAAAATTTTGACATGGATTTTTAACCTTATTTTAGGAACATGCACATTATATTTCAATATTACATTATGTTAATGCTTACTTCAGGAACTTAATTCAAGATGAAAAACACCTTCCGTAATTAAAACATTAACGGTCATACAGAATGAATGCTGTTTAGCCAGTGTTTAAAGTGAGAGAAAAAGTTTCTACATAATCAGTTCACAGTGTTATCCAGAAATGATGTAATGCTGTAATGCTTTAGGAAAGCCAATGGAAAACAGGATAAAATGTGGAGTAATATATAATCCTGTTGCGTGACTGGCCTTATAAAAGGGATTAATATCATGCAGAAATTCAGTGAGTCTTAAAATACCATTACTGAAATATTTTATATTCAAAACTTTCCAGAAGTCTCTTACCTTCCCAGAATCTAGCATCTTCTGAAAGTCTTCCATTGTATTAGCCACGACCATATGAGTCTTAAGGTCTTCAGAAGCCCTATCAAAACATAATTGAAAAAGAATATATTTTTTCTTACAAATATGACAAAGTTTTCTTTAAAAAATAAGCATAATCTAACAAAAGAGCAATTACCTGGAAGTGAGAACTTCTCAATTTGAATCTCAACTTTGTCACTAACAGCAACACGCAGTAAGTCTCAGCCAACTCATCATTGCATTACTATTAACACTAAATGAAAGGGGAATTTCCCAAGCATACAACAGGTAATACTTTTTTTTTTTTTTTTTAAGTTTGATTTATTTAAGTCACTTCAACATGGGGCTTGAACTCATGACCCTGAGATCAAGTCACAGGCTCTCCCACTGAACCAGCCAGGTGCTCTAATTACTTGTTACTGCCATTAAATTTCTACTCACCAACATTCTATTCCTGTCTATACCACTACCATCTATGAGAGTCTGTATCATTTTTTAAACCTCTTTGGTCTTAGTTTTCCCTTCCACAAAACTGGAAAAATACTCAAGTAATCTAACTACCATATAGGATTATTGTAAGAATCGAACACAAAGGCATGAGCATGTTTTAAAAAAAGAAAAACAATAAATACACAATATTCGAGCGGTTATCGTATACTACGTAACTTCCTTATAAGAAATTCTACACTACATTTAGAAATGGAAATAAGTATTTATTCTCTTCCACATTCAAAGCCACACAATACATGAGGACCACTCATGGGTGGTGACAAAGAAAGAGAAAGCATACACTTCTTTTCTGACTCTCAGGTCTAAGACCATGTGAACTCTGTGCCAGTACCTGCTAGCTCTCCACCAAATCCCCTCCTGTGGGCTTCTTCATATTGAGATAAGCTTATGTGAGTAAGTTATAGCCAATGAGATCGAGAAAAACGAATACACGCTTCCCGGGCTTAAGACTTAGGTGGGGAAAAAATGCACCTTTATGCAACCTACATTGTTAACAAATTTACTGAATAAAAATGCCAATGAAAAAAACTGCTTTTTAGCCACTAAAGCAGTTTTCCAACCAGGCGTGTGCATCTGAAATCACACAGAGAACACTTTAATACTACAGATAACCAGAATCTATCTTAAAACCTGTGAGGCTCAGGTATCTTTCTGTTCCCAAAGTTCCCAGGTGACTCTGAAAAGAATCCCTAGAAAAGAACCACTGTCCTAAATGCATTACTTACTTACTGACTTTTTAATGTTTTATTTATTTTTGAGTGAGAGAGTACGTGTGCTGAAGTGGACGGGCAGAGAGAGACTGGGACAGAGGATCTGAGGCGGGCTCTGCACCGACATCAGAGAGTCCTATGCGGGGCTCGAACTCACAAACCGTGAGATCATAACCCAAGTCAAAGTCAGACACTTAACCAACTGAGTCCCCGAGGCACCCCCAAATGCACAGCAGCATTAAATGGCAGCAACAGAGACAGGCAGCTTTGTGATCTTTCACCTCTGACAGTATTACCTGTTCTGAGTTCAGATGGACTTCAAATGCACTATTCATTAGCTGGTTAAGTAAATCCTTGAAGTCAAGAGACTCATTATCATTCCATTTTAGGGCAAGCAAGCCCAGAGAAATGAAACCACTTGCCCAAAAACGTAAGCAAGCACCAATGCCACAGCTAAAATTAGTTCTTTCCTTAAATGCATGATTTATGGGAGCCTAATGAGTCCGGCACAAGGCATCAGAAGATATAGGAATAAACAAGATGCAGGCACTACCTTCCCCCAAACTGAACCTCTATCCCCAGGGGCAGTGGGCCTTTCTCTCTGCCTCGGGTGGGTCGGAGAGAAAATAAGGCGCCACACACACACACCAATCTTCTAGTGCCTCTGACTTGAAACCCCTGATTCTAGAAGACCCCTCTCCACAGGTCAGGGCAGCCCTGAAGCTTCCTCTCATCCCGGACCTACAATCTCAATCGAAAGGTTCTTAGCCTTGGCTACAGGTCATCATCACGTGGGGAGCTTTTAATACTACAGCTGCCAGGCTCACTCTAGACCTACTAAATTAATATTTCTAGGGAGGGTTCTAGGCACTGGTATTTTTTAAAGCTCCCTGGCTGCTGCTAATGTCTACCCACACAGGTGACAATCAGTGCCTTAATCCCCCAAATTCATATGTCATAAAAGCCTGCATCTAAAGTTAACCCCAATTAGTCCATGGGACAGAGAGGTCACTGCTGCAAACCTATTAAGCAGAAAACTCTTGGAAAAATCGTCATGCTACCAGTCAAAAACACAAAGAGAAACGTAAATGAAGAACCATGGGAGCTCAGAGGGAAAGATGGCTTCCAGTTGGGGCGCTCAAAAAACCCTCAGTAAGTTCTCAAAAGCTGAACAGGATTTCAAGATCAGAGACAAAAGCAGTTCTAAGGACTAACTTTGTAAAAAGGTTCACATGGATGTCTTCCAAAACAGCTTGAAGTTTGGTCTCAGCCTCATTATCAGCAAATGTCAGCTTTTCTCCAGTATCTCGTCTGACAGCTACAAACTGATGGCTCTTCATATCACGTGGCCCAACTTCAAGTCTGATCGGAACTCCCTAGAAAACAAAAGACAGTTAAAATGATACATGCATGTCTCCACTCGAAGATAAAGAATTATTTCATGGCTTTATCTACCATAAATCATAAAAACCCCAAAATCAAAGGCATTAACAAATAAAGGCAGCAGGCAATATTCCTAAGATACTAAGGTGGTCTCCAATAAGAACGTATGAACCTAAGAAAAGATGTAGTGCCCAAGTGGTTTTGAGCTAATAAAGTGTTTAATGGAGAAACAGGAGGGTAGTGCTGTCTAGATCAGTATTCTTGACTCTTCTCAAATGACAGCACGCACAGAAAGTCACATTTGTGTGGCACGAGCTGGTAAACAGAGAAGGCTTCTTGAACCTAAGGCCACCAAACCATTGATTAGCATACCTTGGCACATCTGGGACTCTTATGGGGCACAATGGTATACTCTGGTTGGTCTCAGGTCTGGACACTCTACTGTGCAGCAGAATCTCTGAAGGCTTGTTAAAGCAGAGACTGCAAATTCTCTGCCCCCCAGAATTTCTTATTACACTAGGCCCAGGAATGGGGCCTAAAGATTCATATTTCTCACAAGTTCTCAAGTGATGCTGGCACTGCTGGTCCTGGGGCTACACTCTAGGAACTACTCCCCTATTCAATACCTTTGGATTTTACAAAGACGCTTAAGGACTAAATGCAACTTTAAGCCTGTGAATGTTCAACCCTCATGAATGCTCCAGGAGGGGATTAAGGCTCAGGGAAACCTTATTTTTAGGGTAGAGTACCTTACTTGATAAACAGTAGGGTTTTTTTTCAAACTTTTTTTTTTTTTTTTGAGTAAATGAGCTCTAAAACTAATTTGGGGTTTTCAAATTTAAGTTAGGCAACCTTTACATATACGGTTTTGCTGATAGTAGTCCTCCAAATCAAAGCCACAGGAAAATTTTAAATGTTATTCTAGAAAAAATGATTTACCTTTAGAGAAGACTTGTTTTATAAAATAATGAACACCATCAAATTGTTGTATACTAAGTATGACATTATTTCATTGTTTTCCTTTATTTACCCAATGTACATGCATGTGTAGCAGTGTTGAGTGTAATGAGATTTACAAGAGGGATAAAAAACAGATCCTGTCCTCCAGGAGCTTCCCAGTTGCCAGGCAAATAAGGCACGCATACAAACAGTAAGTACAGAAAATCAGAAGTGGGAGACCACCCTCAGCTGGAAGAGAGAAGAACGTTACTACAGAAGGCAAAAATTAATGAGGGATTTCATCAAAACTGAGGAACATTCTATGAAATAACTGACCTATATTTACAAAAATGCCCATTTCATGAACGGCAAAGAAAGGCTGATGAACTACTCCTGATGAAAGGAAACTAAAATGACACTGACAACTAACAGCAATAGATGGATCCTATACTGGACAAGGAGAGCCGTGGCAGCCCAGGGCAGGGCGTCCGAGCCTGAGTGGGGCGAGAGGGCCTGAGAAGAGCCTGGCATGGAGTGACGCCACCCTTGCGGGATGGGAAGGGCATTCACGTGGGGAGTGGGTGGCAAAGGCAGAGAGAGACTGGTTGCATACAGAGGGGCTGATCAAATAAATCAAGGTATTAAGGATAACTGGAGCTAGGTGTTTCACTGTCAGAGAAGGGAGTGAAAACCTGGAATGGGAGAAAACTAGAATGAGTCCTGTTTTTTTACTGGAATTGAAAGTATTAATGTGAACTCCCGGTTATCAAATTACATAGATATAGAAACACAGACGTAAATTTGTGTGTGTGTGTGCGTGCGTGTGTGCGTGCACATCCCCAGTCTGCAGCCCCGTCTACTGAGAAGGTTTGGAAAGAGGGACAGCTCAAAAGTGATGAGTGCATCCAGCACGAAATACCATCTCTGCTCAGAGAACCAGGGCTTCTGTGAGATACGACTAATTCTAGTACCAGACAGCAAGGAAATGCTCAAAAGTCAGCTTTAAGGGATTTTATGAGTCGTATCAAAGATACTTTGAGCCTCAAAATAATGATTGTAATAGATTATAATCCACTGAATGACATGAGAAACCATGGCTCCACAAAAATATTTTTTTAAAAACAAAAATATGTATTATTTAATTGATTAAAAGGTGAATGTGGAATGTGCTGTGTCAAGATCGTGATAATCAAAGAAAAGCCTAAGGAATTATTCCAGAGTAAAAAAGACTAACAAGATGTGGTAACTACATGTAGCTCAGTTTTGAACCAGATCCTTCTGCTATGAAAGACACTAGGGGACAACTCAGAAAATTCAATGGGGTTCAAAAACTCACTGGTAATGGATCAATGTTAACTCTCCAATTTTATGTTCATAGAGTGAAGAGGCATCAGGCTAGAATCTTACTTTCAACTGGTTCAGGAAGGAAAAATTAATTTTTTGTACTATACATGCTTGTCACAAAATTGAGACTGTCTGGGGTGCCTGGGTGGCTCAGCTGGTTAAGCGTCTGACTTCGGCTCAGGGCATGATCTCACGGTTCGTAGGTTTGAGCCCCGCAGCGTCGAGCTCTGTGCTGACAGCTCAGAACCTAGAGCCTGCTTCGGATGCTGTGTCTCCCTCTCTCTCTGGCCCTCCCCTGCCCGTGCTCTGTTGTTCTCTCTCTCTCTCTCTCAAAAATAAATTAAAACATTACAAAACACATTAAAAAAATTTATGATTGTTTCATGATAGCAAATTTTACAACCGAGGTGGAAGAAATAGCACAAGCAAAGACACAGAGGTGGAAAAGAGACTGTCTGAGAACAGAGACAAGGATGTATGGAAAGGAGGTTAACAAAAAAATAACAGCTAGAAAGATAATATGAGGCCAAACCATAGCAGAGACATAGATTTTGTTAATAGTTTTTTCTAAGTAACAAGTTACGAATTTACTCATAAAAGGCTGTTTGCTTGTTTTTCTTTTCAATAGCAACACAACATGATCCAACACAGTAAAAGCAAAAGTACTTAATTCACTCATATTATTTTCCCCCTTTCTATTTTCCTACTACAGGAAGAGGTATTAAGGAAGTTGTGGGGGGTCGCAGGGTCTGGTCTCACCACCAAACCGTATCCCCAGTTATTCAACTGAGTCTCACAGTACATATCCCGCACCACCCCCACTGCCTCTCTATATAAAATTAATTACTACCAAGTGAGTATGAATCTAGATCTTTCAAAATACTTTCTTTTCTCAGGAATTCTAGGACTAAACGGAGATTAAAATGGCATTAAAAAGTGCCATCAATACTTTTCACTAACTGGAGAACTCTCTTGGTGTTCCTTAGTTTTCGGAATCATGTTTGGAACACAGGGGCTTTGTTTTCTTTCCTGAGAACTGTAGACAAGGAAGCTGTGGGGGAGCCAACTCCTACTAAGAGGTCCCCTTCACGGTACAGGTTCAGCAGGATATGAAAAAGAAGAGTGACGGGGACAAAGTCAAGTCGGTTCTAAGAGAAGAAGGGAGACGAAAGGGGAACAACACAGAAGGGAGAAGTGAATACGGATGCCTTTTTTTTCCCCTTTCAATCCAGCCAGCAGCAAAGAGTAAGTTTCTCCTCTAAGTACTCATGGGCTCAGACGAGCTGCCACCAGAATCACACAACAGTTACTTCTAAGTAAGCAAAAAACACTGCAGGTAAAGGCAAGTTATGCAGAGAAAACATTTATCTTTAAAGTCTTCATTAAACGGAGAGTAAGTAAAGGAAAAAGCATTTTACACAGAAGGGAAGCAGAATGAATATAACTACTAATTTTTAGCACAGAAGATTTACCTTAGGGGCCAGTTAAAATCAACTGGGCCATTAATAGCAATTTGGGGAACCCTATGTGTGTTCACACCGAATAATCCCCATACTGCTGAGCTTCCACACTTGGGACCAGCTTGCAGCTGCAGTGTCACTACATCTTCTCGCATGTTTCCTGGATTGTAAGTTTATAAATTCTCGACTCCTCACTGCTAAATCTAATATGATTCCCTTGTTAAATAAAGCATACGAAATCAAGTTAAATCCCAGAAGTTTACAAAATGGAATTAACAATATAGATTATTCTACTAATGACAATGTGCAATAAATGAAATTCGTATTAAAACATTAAGCCAGAATTTAGCCTTGAATATACAAAATAAAAACCAACAAATTGGTGTTGAAAAACAATGTGGTGTGAAAAACCAAATACGATAATAATCTCTGATGTTTTACAATGTCAGCTAGGTGATAACCATGCACCATTATTCTGACAGTCTTACTGTTTAAATAGCTTAAATATTTAAATAGCTTATTATTATATGAATTCTTGGTGTAAACATTTTTGTATAACAGTCTTAAGTTTATTAATCATATAGAAGGTCTTTCAGATCATTTTTATTCTAACATAATAAAAATAAGCTTCCACAGAAAAGATTTTAAATTTAGAAAATATGTAAGCTTTAGGTATCCCTTGCTGTAACAAAGACCTGGACTTTGTCTAAGTGAAGTTTAAGTGAAGAAGAAAAAAAACAACTATCCAAACAGAGAAATGTAATGAGAAGCCTTATGTCTCACAAAAGCATATGCATAAAGCAGCTCTAACTCCAAAACTGGGAGTGTGGAAGGGAAAGATACAACTGAAGAATTTACCTTGAGCTCCCAGTGGTTGAACTTCCAACCTGGAGAATAGTTATCTCGCAAATCAACTCTAACTCGAATATTAACACTCAGTAACCGCCTTCGATAATCGTTGCATTTCGCAATCAGAGCATCTCGGTCTTCTTCAGAAAGTGCATTTGTAATGCCACAAGGAATAACCACCACCTAGAACCAGCACAATGTCACAAATTTTTACAAAGCAACAGTGTACAAAGGTAATGAAGTCTTACCACTGTGGGACACCCAGATGTCAAAACCAACTAGGGACTATAAATTTTAACACGGATCAACTTATGTGATTTCTCATCTCCACTGAACGTGTAGCACTCAGCTGCATTACTTTTCTATGCTAAATGCATTTTTACCTGACCTACTATATTTCATTAAACCTATTGTAAGTCATTTCAAAAAATGATTTCTAAAAGAGTTTTACCTAAAAAGCAGCTAAAAATTAAGAGCAAAGAAAACAATAACAGAAATGATACACGTAGTTACACAATACTAACAGATCATACTCTATGTTGTTTCTATATTAGCAAAATCTACCTGAATGAAACTCAGAAAATCACCCTTTCAAATTTCCTTTAGTAAACAGGGCTTGTATTTTATAAAAGGAATGATAAGCAGAAATATTTTCCTTACCTGAACACAAGCTACACGGGGTGGTAATACTAAGCCCATGTTGTCCCCATGAACCATGGTCATAACACCAATAGTGCGAGTTGTCAGGCCCCAGGAGTTCTGATAGGCAAACTGCTTCTCTCCTGGTGTCTTTGGATCTTCAAAAATAATTTCAAACATTTTGGAAAAATTCTGCCCTAAATGATGTGATGTTGCTCCCTAAAAATAGAAATATAAGCTTTAATTTTAATAACCCCAATCACGCCTCTGAAAATGATTTCTATAAGATCACACACCCAAAATGACACTAGATATATAAACTTAGCTTCCTTGATTTTTTTCTATTAAGTAAATTCTTAAAGCATAAATGATACAACAAAGAGACTAGGATTAGTCAAAAAACCACTACAGAAGTGTATTTGCTGGGAGCAGTCCCTTTCATAGGATTAATTTCAACTACAAAGGCTAAAAAAAGAATCCATGCTTTGGTAATTCAGGATACAAGCCTTTGCTTAACTAAGTGACCTCAGAGATTTAGAGAAGAATGGGACAGAGAAGCCTGAAATTATATGGTCTAGGAAGCACATGAAATGTACTGATTTGTTAGAAAATGGTCTACTTCTCTGACGACTTGCAGTCTGTTGGATGTGCCCAGAGGCTATGCTCATAGTCCCTATGAACTGCTTGTGCACTTTGTTGATACCTGGATGGCTCTTCCACTAGCAGATATAAATGCTTCTACGGTAGTTGTATAGTCTCCTCCTGCAAATTTTTCTTTTTCAGTCTTTCTGCCTTTTACAACAGGAATTGCCAGGAGTTCTTCGTACACCTGAGCATATAAGTCAAGTATCTGCAAGACCTGTAACAACATTTTAAATGTGAAAGCGATCAAAATTCATGGTGTATTTATTTCTTAAAGGTCTATAAAACTGTACTATTTAAAACTAAATGTGGTGGAACAAGCATCTCAAACAATAAATACCTTTTTTTTATGGGAAGGCTAAAGCAGCTAGTGTGTATTTATTATGGAAAAACATTCAACCAAGTAGTGTAAAAGAAACTGAATAATTTTTTTAAGATGTTCATAAGTTTAGAATATAAGAAAAATAGGGGCACTGGGTGGCTTAAGCTTCCAACTTCAGCTCAGGTCATGATCTCACAGTTTGTGGGTTCGAGCCCCGCGTCGGGCTCTGTGCTGACAGCTCAGACCCTAGAGCCTGCTTCAGATCTGGATCTCCATCTCTCTCTCTGACCCTCTCCTGTTCATGCTCTGTCTCTCTCTCAAAAATAAACATAAATTTTTAAAAATTAAAAAAAAATAAACATTTATGAAAGATAAAAAAATATATAGTAACCAGGGTGAAAATCTTCTGAAGAATAATTAATTTCACCCCTGGGATTATAATTTCCTCTATACATGGAAGTCCAAAAATACTTTCATTTGAAAATATAAGGGCTGCCTGAGTGGCTAGCTGGTCAAGCATCTGACTCTTGATTTCCAGTGAGGTCATGATCTTGCAGATCGTGAGATCAAGCCCCACGTTGGGCTCCATGTGACAGCACCGACGCTCCTTGGGATTCTCTCTCTCTCCCTCTCTCTTTGGCCCTCCCCCACTCGTGTTCTCTAAATAAATAAGTAAATAACTTGCTTTTTTTTTTCTTTTAACAATACATAAATTTTAAGTAACAAAACAATTATACCAGGAAATTATCTTTTAAAGTTATTTTGAGATCAGATTATATTTCAACTTATATTTATTTGTTGAATGATTTCTATACAAATAGATAGCACTGTATTACTTACAGCTGGGGGAAAATAAAAGCACAGCCTGGACAAAGAAATGGAACATAATTAATATGGAAGATAACTTTTTATACCTCTTCTGCTGCTTCTTCAAATGTAGCAAATGCACTGTGCCCTTCCTGCCAAAGGAATTCACGAGTACGTAGGAAAGGTTGAGGATGTTTGAACTCCCAACGCTGGAAGAGGCAGGAATATAATTTCATCATTATGGAGAGCATTTCAATTTTTATTAACAATTTCATGTGGTAAGTAATCAGAAATCATAATTGTAATCCATAACTGTAATAAAAAAATACTTCCATTCTCCCAATCCCTTGAATATAAAAATCAGGAGAAACAAAATGTGCTTTAAAAAAAATGAGTTAAGAAGAAGAATGAAAGAATAGAAGAAAGAGTGTGTACCTACCACGACATTACACCACTGATTGAGCCTGATGGGCAGATCTCTGTGTGACTGCACCCATTTTGCATACGCAGGATACATTACTAAAAAGATACAGGCAAATACAGGCAGAGTTAATCACTGAAGATTTTGTTTCTCTTTGAAGGCTGCTAACAGTTACACCAACAACATAATTACCAGAAATTAAAATGATGTTTGTGTAAATGTGTATCTGACGTGAGTAATGGTAAGTAAAAGGTATTGTTATATTTTGCATAAAGCAGATTAGTCAAGAAAATCTATCTAAACTTGACCTTATTTTATGTTCTTTTTACATTGGGATTTACATTTGACATTAAAGTTGACTGCTTTTCAGCTGTTTTATTTTCAAAAACACTAAGTGAAGATCTTAGAGTATATATCATGTTCTATGTCATGTTCTTTGCATCATTATACTGTTCAATTCTCATTCAATCCACAAAGTAAATACTTGAATCTCATCATTCAAGATGCAGAATCTGAGCATAGAGAAGTTAAATAACTTGCTGAATCCAGCAAGTTAGATTTCATCTATTTAGAGTAAACCTATTCAATGCATCTATCCAAAGTATGGAAGCTCTTATCATGAACTGCTAATTTAAGGGAAGGTGTCGGTCTTATTATAGGTACTCACGACTACCTATAATTCCTAAAATAAAACTCTGCCTATCTGAAAACAGTTGGGGTCATAATTTCAATAATGCATCCTTATATTATACAAGAGTTATCCCTAGAAGTATGAAATAAAGAGCAAACAATCCCTCATTCTAAAGATGGATAATCACTTCGCAAAACACTGACAAGCCCCAAAACTCAAAACCTCCAAGTGGCACTCCTACTCACTACATGTAACTTTAGAAAAACCACTCAACCTCAGAGACCTCTTTTTACCTCCACAACTGAGACAACAGCTGCCTCCACCTCTCCCACTCACTACTTTAAGAATAACACACCATGGAAATGAAGTCACTTAGGAACCTATAAAAACCTATACAAATATGAATGTCGTGTTAAAATGACTAAAAATTCCTAAGAAAATATGGAACATTAGTGCTTGCAAATTTATTATCAATTCCAAGAGAGGCGCATGGGTGGCTCAGTCGGTTAAGTGTCGGACTCTTGATTTTGGCTCAGGTCATGACCTCATGGTTCGTGGGTTCAGGTCCCATGTCGGGCTCCGGACTGACAGTGAGGATCCTGCTTAGGATTCTCTCTCTCCCCCCTCTGCCCCTCCCCTGCTCATACTCTCTCTCAAAATAAATAAATAAACATTAAAAAAATATTCCAAGAATCAAATTCTTGGCAAGTTCTGAAAAGTTACAGCATCAAATAAAAAATGATTAGTGTTTTTTATTTTTAAAAAACCACCTTCGTCCTAATGACTATTGCACACAGAATAAAATTCTACGCAACTTCAGTATACATTCACCTTTATCAACATTCGTTCAACTCTGTACCGTCAACAAGAATTATCACAGAATAGACACTGAGATTCGACTCTAGAAGCCACCTCTAGTGTCCCAGTGAGTGCCCTCCTGCTCCAAGGTCCGTCCTCACCTGTTTCACTAGTAGGACGAACGGCAATTGGTTCTGCCAACTCTGTTTTGCCAGATCGTGTAACCCAAGCAACCTAAGAAGAGAAAATCATTTTCCACACATTTTTTAAACAGCAGTTTAGAAAAACAGCACTAATGCAGGCAAATCTCTACTTCAATTTTTGCTAGAGAAATTAAGGCAAGTTAAAATAATTCCCACTGTTCATGGCAAGAAAAGTAGACACTTACTGTCCTTATAAATGTTTAGCAAAAAGTAAGAGCCAGTTAATGTAACAAACAGAACTGTAACTTGCCCCGAAGACAGAAATATATATATATATATATACTTTTAAAAATGGCTGTATATTTATCTAAACTGGTTGTTGTAACTTGCCATTTAGATTACCATTCAAGTGTGAACTGAAAATACACTTTCGAGTTGATGAGAAAACTGTAAAAATAAATAAAGCAAGCTGACTTACCTCAGGGGCAAAGTCAGCTACATGAGTCTTCTCTTTCTCTAATGCACCTTGAGACACAAACATGGGGAAATAGCAGTTTTCAACACCAAGTTTCTTGATCTCAGCATCAAAAAAGTCCTTGATGGATTCCCAAATGGAATATGCCCAGGGACGGAGAATATAGCAGCCACTTACATCATAGTATTCAATCATTTCTGACTTTGTGATGACCTTTTTAAAAGAAAATTATAGTCTGTGAAGCCTAAATTAAACCAAAATTACACTATAAGTGCCAAGTGAATGATAACCAAGCTTCAAATCTGAAGGCTTCCACTGTTACTGTGTCCGTAAAATGGACTTTCCTCGGCTGAGAAACACCAAGCCCTAAACTCTTAAGATCTGAATTCCAATCTTGCTTCTCCTGTTTACTATCTTTGTGACTTTGGATTAATCCCTTTACCTCACCATTAAAAAATAACAACAGGGGCGCCTGGGTGGCTCCGTCAGTTAGGCATCCCACTTCGGTTCGGGTCATAATCTCACGGTTCGTGAGTTCGAGCCCCACGTCGGGTCCTGTGCTGACGGATCGGAGCCTGGAGCCTGCTTTTGCTCCTGTATCTCCCTCTCTCTCTGCCCCTAACCCACTCGCATTCTGTCTCTGTCTCTCTCAAAAATAAATAACATTAAAAAAAATTTTAAAGCCTAAGTGCCCCATGGGGCGCCTGGGTGGCTCAGTCAGTTAAGCATCCAATCTCAGCTTAGGTCATGATCTCACGGTTTGTGAGTTCAAGCCCTGCCTCGGGCTCTGTGCCGACAGCTCAGAGTCTAGAGCGTGCTTCAGAATCTGTGTCTCCCTCTCTCTCTGTTCCTCCCCCACTCACACTCTGTCTCTCAAAAATGAATAAACGTTAAAAAAAAAAAAAAAAAAAAACCTTGAATAATGACTATCTCATAGGGCTACTTCTCAATTCAATGCTTTATGTGAACATGCTTTGAAAACTGGGACACGTTAAAGGACTATACTATTACTAATGACATTACACATTATTACTTTGTCTGAACGTTAGAACCTAAATACAACGTAGTCTTTGAGAAATTTAAAACATAAAAATCAACTGAATAAAATACTCACTTGAGAATACCAATCAGCAAGATTTTCTTCTTTTTTTGCCTCAAGGCCCAACCTGCAGGCATGAAAAATAAAATATGAATCCCTTCGTTCATCAATTGCTTATAGGTTGAATGAAAATAAGCCTCAAAACAGATTAGTTTCTCTTCAGTATGAGTTATTTCCATATGTATCTCTCTTGTATATTCATTCCCAAAATAAAGTTTTTAACCTAGAAAACAATTTCACCATCTCTTAAAGGTGGTAAGGTACTGTCCACAAAGAACTAGGAAAGTCAAGCCCAAGAACAGCTATGATTTTAATGCAGACATCTCTTTTACAAAGTCCTTTATAATTTATAAGGCAATGTATCTGTAATAAAGAATCAACTTACATGGGATTCTCTCACTAAAAAGAAGAATCTCTGACCAACCTCAATCCAGAAAAAAATTATAATTAGCAAGATCAGTGTCCCACTGAAAGTAACATACAAAAAGTATAAAAACCAATAGCTGTCTGGGTATAAATAAGCTTTACATGGTCTTTTTTTTTTTTTTTTTTTTTTTTTTCAAAGAGACAGAGCACATGAGTGGGGGAGAGAGGCAGAGGGAGACAGACTCTTAAGCAGGCTCCCAGCTCAGCACGGAGCCTGACACGAGGCTCAATCCCAAAGCCCTGGGATCATGACGTAGCAGAAATCAAAGAGTCGGACACTCAATGGACTGAGCCACCCAGGTGTCCCTACAAATTTTTCTTTTAATTGCAGTAAATAAAAGTTGCAGGGGTGCCTGGGTGGCTCAGTTGGTTAAGCATCTGACTTCAGCTCAGGTCACGATCTCGCAGTTTATGAGTTTGAGCCCCGAGTCAGGGTCTGTGCTGACAGCTCAGAGCCTGGAGCCTGCTTTGGATTCTGTGTCTGCCTCTCTCTCTCTACCCCTCCCCTGCTCATGCTGTCTCTGTCTCTCAAAAATAAATCAATGTTTAAAAAAAAAAGTTGCACAGACAGATGCTTCTAAAATAAGTTAGATCTGAGATTTAAAAAAAAAAAAAAAAACTATTCCAGATGAGAATCCTTTTCTTGGAACATCAGTAATTATTCAAGCACTGTGGCTTATGATCCACATAGGAAAATTCACCCATTAGTTACATTTTAGAGTTACCAACAAAGCTTACTGGCTTAAAATCTTAATGTATTTATATCTGACTTCTCTGCTGTTTCACTTTTGACACAGCTCAACAAGATGCCTACATGAAACTTGACCCTTTCACAAAGAGGTAAAAGGTGAGAGATTCTGTTCTCTCTTCTATTATTTTATAATCTATAAATCTGACCACCCAGTCAAAAGGCAAGAAAAACCACCGTTATATTCTGTTTAAGGAGATACTGCATGGGGGCGCCTGGGTGGCACAGTCGGTTAAGCGTCCGACTTCAGCCAGGTCACGATCTCGCGGTCCGTGAGTTCGAGCCCCGCGTCGGGCTCTGGGCTGATGGCTCGGAGCCTGGAGCCTGTTTCTGATTCTGTGTCTCCCTCTCTCTCTGCCTCTCCCCCGTTCATGCTCTGTCTCTCTCTGTCCCAAAAATAAAATAAAAAACGTTGAAAAAAAAAATTTAATTAAAAAAAAAGGAGATACTGCATGTATGATGTGAGAGCTAAGAGGCAGAATTTTAAAATCAGCTAAACAAATCTAAAACCAAAAGATCTCACAATAGCAGTTGCTAATGGCAGCTTTCTCCTTTTATTAAGCCATGAAAGGAAGCTGGCACAAAGTTCACTCTAATTTTGCCATGGGGATCACAGACAGGGGCATCACATTATTCCTACGAACTGGAACATACTGAAACACCATCTATGCCACTGTTTTGTCTTTAAAACACCTTCGTTTTGTATTTAACCAACCAAATTTAAAATCCTATTGAGAATGATGTTGTCATTCCATAAAAGATTTTCATTCAAAAAATTTGCTTAAGGTAAAAAGCAATGACTACTGTCAGGCTACCAACTGTGTTAAAAGGGAGGAAAAAAGGATTGTTTATATATACTTGTTTTTACTGTGTGACCAAACGAACACTTGTCAGTGGTTACAGAAGAGACTAGCTGTGGTTACCAACTCGTTATGGCAGTAGGAGAAACTGGGAAGAAAGGACAAAAAGTGTAAGAGTGAGACTTCACTGAGCTTTCTATATTCTGAGATTCCTGAACCAAGCAAACGAATCTGTTACCTATTTAAATAAACAGAAGATCGACAATAGCTATCTGCTGGCACTATACTTCTAGCGTTCTCCAACCTCATGTGACAGTTAAACTAAGCAAAATTTGTTTTTTAAAAAAGCCATTTAAGAGCTGAATTCATTCAAAGCTTTGCTTCACTCCTACTGAAGCTTCCACGCTTTATTACCTGGTCTGTTTCTTAGGCCCTTGCCCTTCTCCTGCTCCACTTGATGACAGTCCACTTCCTTGGTTTTTTAAGGAGTCTTTCTTTGGGCCGTCACTTTGTTTCTGAGGTTTATTCTGCTTTTCAGATTTATTTTCTTTTTCTTTCTTTCTCTTATCTTTGTCCTCAGCCCCAGTGGCAGAGACAGGCTTATACTCCACTCCTGTCAGAGATCTGTACTGTGCCTTCAGCTGAAGGAGTTCTTGGACAGCCGTATCTACCTGCTCCTTCAGTTTAACAAAAGAGGAAAAGAGAAGATAATATTTAATTCAAATCACTGACTAAGCACCCATCTCCGAAGCTTCATAAGCAGATTTGAAAACACAAGTAAAGGTAGAGGGGAATAGGGTAGGGGTGGCGAACATTAAATATGCTAACTACTGAGAACAAAAAAATATGATAAACAGGAACAGAATTATGCAAAAGAGGGACTGAAAAACAGTATTATAACTGCACTATCTGAACGGCAGTCACCAGCCACACACGGCTATTTAAATGTGAAGTAAATAAAATTTGAAACTCAGTTCTTCAGTCACAACAGCCGTATTTCAAGTCTTCAATGGCGACACACGGCTAGTGACTGCAGTACTGGACAGAGCTGCTACACAACACGCCCACCATCAGAGAAAGTTCTGTAAGAAAGCACTAGTAGGTAACAAGCACTCCACTGCAATTTAAGTTAGGAGCCATTAAACTATACATGTTGAGCATTTCACAATCAGAAAAATAACAGTAATCAAGTTTCTGTACTACTGGTTAAAATTCAAAACCTGTAATGACTTACTGTTTCCCACTCACAAATCTGTACCAAAAAAAATCCTACTCCTAGGAAGTGAATATAATTAGCACAAACTACACCAGAGCTCAAAATAAATAAAACCTGCCATCTGAGACTGATTCAGCTTTAGGAGAATGAGTAAAACAAAGAGCAGACATCAAGGGCCTACAATGGGCCAGGCACTGCTAGAGTCTAGGGCCCTATTCTCCAGGATCTCACAACCTAGAGAGAAACGGACAATTGAACCAACAGCTAAAATACACAGGGTTTAAGTACTATGCCAGAGAAAGGCAGAGTCTTATATAAGAGACTGTCCAGTCAAATCTAGTTGGGGAGAGAAATGGTCAGCGAAGGCTTCTCTACTACACAGAATTGAGAACTGAAATACATGAGCAGAACTTAGATTTGATGGGCCAGAAAGTGTTCTGGGCAAAGAAAATAGCCTGTAATGTAAAAAACAAAAATACAAACTAAATATCCCACGAACCTTAGAAGCTTTTTCAGCTTTAAGTTTTCGAACTACTTCTCCTTGAGAAGCTACTTTGTCAAAAAGAACTTTGGCTTCTGGTGTTTCTGGACCCCTAGGCTCGGAGCTGTTGGTTGCACTTGAGTCTGAACTTTGAGATAATGGGGGCTGACCAGGAATGTACTCCTTCCCAGTTTTTTCCTTGTACTGAGCTTTCAGGGAGAGTAAGCATTCTACAGCTTCATTTACTTTAGCCTGAAATGAAAGACAAAAAACAATTATTTGAAACTTTGTGAAATTTCTGAAAATTTCAATGATTATTAAAAATCATTTGTTCTATCAAAGTATTCCTATAAATAATCATGGAGAAACCCAAGCAACAAAGGAGCTCAATCATAAAGTAACAGATCAAAGCTAAAAAAAAAATGTTGAAAACATAAATCAAATTATAATCCTCTATACAAGTCATAAAAGTAAACACACACACATATAGTACCATAATTTCTCATTTTACATATGTAAACAGACAAATAAATAATAGAATATCCAAGCAAACTGGCAGTGTCCAAGCCCTGGGTCTATAAATAGTGGAGTCAGCATTTACAAAATCAGAACAAAGATCAGCTCAACGGCTTTGCTACACAAACCTTATTTTCATTAGCCTAGTAAACAAACACTAAATACAGCATTAAAACAAACAAACCAGTTTGGGCCCAAGTAAAGAACAGTTACATTATTCTTTTAAAAATTTATAATACAATGGGAAGGTGTGCTGAGGTTTTAATTAGACATTAACCTATATACATCATCCTCTGATACTTCAACATAATCAGAATGAAAAAGAATGAAACACTCAGCCCAACTGAGACACTTGTGATGCCAGCAGAGGACAACACAGGCAAAGGGCCCAAGCTGGACGCCTTACCTGAATGGTAGTACTGTCTAAACACAGGCCAAGATACCACTGAAAAGGCAAAGCATCTATCAATCAGAGAGAAAAAGGGCCTCTAAATTACCCTAGCCAAGTTTCACGGCTACATTATGACAATGCTCCAGACAGCTAAAAGCAACACAACAGAAACCAGGAAACTGCCACAACTGGGGTCAAAGGCGTACAGGAAGCACTGGGATACCTTTAAAGAATTTGCATCTATGAATCAACAAGTGACATTTCCTCGTCACTTATGATGCAACGTTTTGGTAGTCTGTCACACCCAGTACCACACAGGAGGAGTAAATGGAAGAGGAGAAATCACACAAAGAGAAGCCGGCAGCTTGCCTGATTTGTACCCCTGACGTGTCTCTTGCTTACATTCTGTCTTTAGAATTAAAAGCATCTTGGGGGCACCTGGGTGGCTCGGTCAGTTAAGCGTCTGACTTTTGGTTTGGGCTCAGGTCATGATCTGACAGTTCACGAGTTCGTGCCCCATGTTGGGCTCCACACTGGTGATGCAGAGCCTGCTTGGGATTCTCCTTCTTTCCCTCTCTCTCTGCTCATGATCTCCCTCAAAATAAATAAATAAACTTAAAACTAAAAAAAAAAAAAAAAAAAAAAAAAAAAAGAGTTAAAAGCATTTTCACAGCAGAATCTACCTGTCCATAAGAAGTAAGACACACTTAGTGATACATAAAAGAAGCAAGAAAAAGAAACTTCCATCAGCTGAAAGAAAGAAAATGGGAAAAAAGTTGAGGGACTTTCCTGCAACCACTTCTACAAAAAGAGGCCTTTGAAAGAAGTTCCAATCTACACCATAAGCAAGTATTGACCAGAGTCTGAAGTCAAATGGCACACACTTCATGAAGAAAAACAAAAACCTTGTTGGGCAAGATTACAATAAAACCTTGTTGGGCAAGATTACAATTCAAAATATTATAAAGAAGAAAATTCTAACGTGTCCATCACTTCATTATTATATGATATTCTAAAAATAGACTAAATTATATATACTTATATCCCCTCCAACTGAGAAATGGAATACTGTGGGTAACTAAGTTTTCTATTCAGGTTATTTTTCAAAACAATGAAATTATACTACTCTCTATGCAGTTTTATCTGATGACTTAGAAGGTATCTAAAGATTCTTGAATTAGAATTATCAACATAAAAAAATTAGCACTATCATTTGATGGCCTATTTATTTACTGCGCACTAGACATTATGCTTAGTGCTTTACGTGGATCATTTTATTTCTCAAAACAACCCTGACTCATTTTATACAAGAAGTAAAGCTTAGAAAGACTAGGCACCTTACCCAAAGTTACACACTAAGTGGCAGTGGAGCCGGGATTTCATCTAGGGTTTATTCTAGAGTCTGTGATCTTGACCCTCACAGTTTGCCAAGCATCACAGAAGGTATGAAACAATGATCTAAGTGTCCCGTTCACTCCTGCCATGCCACAAAAACGGCATTTTCAAAAGATATCTTTGATTCTTACTTGATGATGACTCCTACAATGAGGAAAAAGTGTCTTTTAATATTCTAGTTTTCTGGAATAAGAGGCATTTACAAAGGGAAATTGGATGGTACTACTCCATACAAGAGTAAACAACAGAACCCTACAAAGCGTATGCTGATAAATTTTAAGTTCTTAGTAGACAAAGATCATTTTAAACTTATCTAACGTGTGCCAAATCAAACACGAAAAGTTTTCAGTAAATAATTGTTGATGCAGATGAATGAGAAAGGAACAGCCTACACATGAACACTTCTGTGAAAAGTTTAAGATGGGAATTGGAGGAAGTAAACATGATCTGCAGATGAGAGCTGACTGCAGATTGAGAAGTACCCAAACAGCCATGTAGGCAGCAGCCACTAGATGGAACCTTTCTCCATGGGGAATGAAAGAACTTTAATAAGAAAAACCTAGAACTTTACCAATTTAAAATTCTAAGAACAGAACCTTTCGAAAGGGCCTGAGCACTTTAATTATCAGCGAAAACAGTTTTTTAAAAAAATACTTTTTTCCAACTCTATAATAAACGTTTTCCCACTTTTTGTTCCTTTCTAACATAATTCGAGAGAACTACACCTGCACACATCAGTGATAATGACTCCGGAAGCAGATTCTCACTTGGTGGGGGAGGATGGATGACAATCCAAAGCAGGAATCCTCCCAAGTTGAGGAGAGAAAGAAATGAAGCCGGTCTCATACAAAAAAGTCTGCTAGGAGAATTAGCAAACTAAAAGTTCACAGGTTTTCAAAGAAGGGTCTTTTTTTCCTAAGTCAACTAATTAGAAACCTGTATTTAGCTTAAATAAATTTTATTTAAATCTACTTAAATTTACTTAAATCCCAACCAGCCCAATTATGGAACCCCAATCCCAGGAGCCAATCCAGCACAACAGAGGACCCAGACTAGAGTCGGGTTGGAACACCTGTTCTGCTGTTTCTCAGCTAATAGTTCATTTACCTAAATCACAATGTATCTGCTACTTTTCTCTGACACAAATCAATCAATACAAACTCCTCAGATTTTCCTAGACGATCCCTAAGCTGCAGTCAGTCTTGTGAAGTGTCAGGTCTCACAGACAAGATGGATGGTTTTATATTTGTTTAGAGCAAAAGCAAGTTTGCATCAAGTACCAAATACAGATATAGCAGAAACCCACCACATACAAATCCTAAACAAGAAGCTCAAAATCTGTCAAGAAAAAGGATGGGTTTGTTTCTTCTTATATTCTCCCCCTTTAATCTTTATTTTTTGGCCTTAGAATTCTTAAGGCTATTTGGGGTAGGGGTGAGGGGCAGTGGTTTCCTAGAATAGCCTGTTTACCAGACAAAGGGGTAGAATGATAGGGTTTCCTTTCCTTAAGCTAAATACAGATAAGCTATGATTTGGGTTTTAAGACCACAAACACTGGTGTAAAATATAAAAGAGCACAGATGGGTGGGATATTGAAGATGAATTACTGGGGGCATAAAAACATGCCACGAACTGAAATGCTGTAAGTGCAGAAGTAAAAGACGATCAACATCTGTCCACTGGGACGGGATTGGACAAAAAGAGGCTGTCAATGACAAGATGAAACAACTGTGAATTGTTTTTGTTTTTTTAAGTTTTTCTTTTATTTTTGAGAGAGAGCATGGGCAGGGGAGGGGTAGAGAGAGAGGAGGACAAAGGCTCCAAGACAGGTCTGTGCTGACAGCAGCCAGCCCAATGAGGGCTTGAACCCACAAACTGTGAGATCATAACCTGAGATAAAGTCGGACATTCAACCAACTGAGCCACCCAGGTGCCCCTAAATTGTTTTTATTTAACATGATAATCACTTGATTTTGCTGCCATTTATTACTTCAATTAAAAAAGTCATTACCATAAAGCTTCTCAAAACTCTGTCCTCTAAGAGATGGGTCAGCTGACTTTCCAATAAAGGGCCAGGTCAATAAAAAATACTGTAGGTTTTTGAGAGTCTGTTATAACCACTCAACTCTGCAATTATAGCCCATAAACAGCCTTAGACAATATGTAAACTAAAACGCATGGTTGCGTCCCAGTAAAATTTCACTTACAAAACACAGGTGCAGACTACAGTTTGCCAAACCCGGTTCCAGAGTTTAAAGTGTTGTTAAGTATTCCATAAAGCCCTTAATTTTCTGACTCTCATTTCAAGCAACACTGTAATTTCATGTTCAAACTGCATTCATTTAGATTTCAAATTAGAGAAATGTGTTTTATTATTTATTAAAGTTTTATTTTTTGAAGCTATAACTTTAGAGCTTTAAAAGTTAGTATTTCAAATCTGAAAAGTGACTTCCATTTTTAAATAACTCAGCATGCAGAATTATTTTATCTTTGGTGTATTCTCAGACATGCAACTCGCACTGTATCTGCCTGATCCACTGTTTTGTAACAACCTACTGAGCAGGAGAGAAAGGAAAAGAGGAGCAGAAGGTGGACTTGAAGGAGAAACTGAAGGTAGGTTCTTCCAGGTTTTCATTCCTTGCCTACCCGTTGCTTATACTCTGCCTTTATGCTTACAAGTTCCTACACAGAATCACGTATCTGATCCTCAAGTGGGGGGAGGGAGGCGGGGGAGGAGAACAGATGGATGGACAAACAGAAAAGAAAAGTCTAATTGAAGCTTGTAACTATCGCTTACTTAGCCACTGAACATGACTAACAGAAGAACTACTTTTGTAGGAAATGGAATTAAGAGGCTTAGACAAGTTATTAATGTAAAATGTGTACGGACTTGCTTAATAAATTAATAAACTGGTAAAACCAGAACTCTCTAGTGTTCCTAATGCAATACACCACTCCCATCACCTCTAAAGGGAAGTAACTTGGAATTTGACTGCCAAATTAGAATCCAGGCTTTGTAAACTTCAGGAAGTTACTTTCAGATCCAGTTTCTTACTGGTTACTAAAACGAGCCAATAAAAAAGGGAGCATTATCTAGACACTCTTGAACAAAGCTGTGGGGAGGAGTCAATGCAAGAACAGCACCAGTGTGTAGTCCACAGTGCCAGATGTGGTCTAAATAACACCGTCCGTTCCTAGCAACTGGGCTGATTCTCTGGAACAGGAAAGAGCACTATGTGCCACTGTTAGCATTTAGAGAAGAAAAAACACAAGCAGTATTTTAAAACACTGCTATGGTGCATTTTAAGCATTCAATTAAAACAAGGTTAAACTAAAGTCAGCTTAATTTCAGTATCACAGTCACCATGATCAAAAAGCACCTAGTAAAAGTATCTGACTAATTACCAAAGACACAGATTTTTTTACCCATAGGTGGACTTTTCATAAGCTTGACAATGCTGTGTCAGGAAAGTATGCCATAATCCATTACTCAACGAGATGGGAGGTGTAGCTGGCTGTTGCCCTACATATAACGGTTACTGCTGTTACTACCCCACACATAATTAGCTGTCCAAGAATCAGCACAGAATCTCAATATACTCTACTCAGAATGAAGGAATTTAATTTTTTTTTAACGTTTATTTATTATTAAGAGACAGAGCATGAGCAGGGGAGGGGCACAGAGGGGGGAGACACAGAATCGGAAGCAGGCTCCAGGCTCTGAGCTGTCAGCACAGAGCCCGATGCGGGCCTTGAACTCACAAACCGCGAGATCATGACCTGAGCCGAAGTCAGACACTTAACCGACTGAGCCGCCCAGGAGCCCCTCAGAATGAAGGAGTTTAAAGACCAACGCTCTTCCCCTCAAATGACATCTAGAGAGGGGTCCACAGCTTGTGTCTGATCTATAGAGTGGATCACGTACAGAGTGGAAATACTCCTAACCTTGCCAGAGGGTGGGAGATATCAAGGATTTACATCCTAAGCTCCAGGATTTATTCCTAGGAGCAGAGCTATTTTAAGATCGTCATGGCTCTGCAGGATTTCCAACAGGCTCACTAAAGAGAAAAAAGAGATTTATCACACTTCACAATAGAGAGAAAAACATTAACTTCTGGACCAAAACCCTAAGACTTCCCTAAAGCATTTTCTCTCTTCAGCAGAGGTCAAATGTCCATGAAAGAAAGAAACTTAGGGGGACAGTTTCCAGTCAGAGGCCTAGCAACTGTTAATGAGGTGAGGAACCTCCTATTCCATTCTTCTCCAACCAAAGCCCAGGACACTGATGGGACAACAAATCCCCTCCAGTACCAGAAGTCAAGTCCAAGGGTTCCCCATACCTCTCTGTGTTCTTGTCACAGCCCAGAGCCTATAATTTTAGAAGTTTAAGAGGGACTGAATTATATCCAGTTACAGCACTACTCATTCGGTCACGTTTTAGAACTACACTACTGTTTGAACAGAACTGTACATCTTGATTATTAAATATGGCCCTTTTCTACCACAGATGCCACTCCTTTCATCTCTCACAGCAAACAATCCTGTTCCATACTCAGTGCTACCATCCATTTGGCTAAATGTTTTGCCTAAAGATATCATTAAAACAAGAATAATATGTATACTTTAGTCAAAACTTAGTATCACTTTAGGGTTCCCCTGAGAAGAATGAGAAATAGTCACTGGTCCAAAACCTCTTGACAACCCATTACTCCCCTGAAGACACCTTGAACCTTCATACCTCTCTGCCTCTGCCAGTGTGTGTCTTCCACACCCGGCCCCAGGCCAGCAGCACGAGCATCCCCTGGACAACTGTTTACAAGTGCACATTCTCTGCATACCGTGAACTTCCTGAGGCAGAAGTTCAAGAGGTGGGACCCTGCAATCGGTGTTTTAGCAAGCTCTCCAGGAATTCTGATGTACAGTGAAGCTTGAGAAGCACGGACCTACACTTAAAGAGTACCTTCCCTGAACTTTGTTCATCCATAAAGGGCTTCCTCTACCTCAGGACTATTTTAAATATCCTTTATGAACTGCTTCCTCGTTCCCTGCCACTTAACAACCACAAACACTTGGGAGAACAGTTTACACGTCATACAGGACTACAGTCGCGTCACATGAGATACAACGTGTATGTTTCTTCCCTGACACCTCTCCCAACTAGATGGTGAGCTGCTGCTTGTTAGTTATCTCGAGCTTGGCGCACAGCAGGCATCAGTAGGTGTTAACCGTTCCGCCAAAATATTCAAGCAGAGGGTCTATACACAGTATGTCTTCAAAGATGAGACGCGACCATCCTAGACCATCTGAATTCATGAGCTTCCTCACAATGCTGTCTCGACTCATTCCAGCATACTGACCTTGGGGGCTTTTTCAGCTTTCAGTTTACGAACCACCTCTCCTTGGGCAGCAACTTCATCATACAGAGATTTACTCTCCAGAGGACTTGCTACTGATACAGAAGAAACATTCTGTACCACTGTGGCAGGATTTCCAGGCTTGTACTCCTGGCCAGTTTTCTCCTTATATTCAGCTTTCAAGGCCAAAAGTTGTTTTACAGCCGCATCTATATCTTCCTTGGCTGCTTTCTTGGCTTTTAATTCACGAACCACATCCCCTTGAGCAGCCACTCTGTTGTAAAGGACCAAGGAATCCTCAAATGTAGCACAAGTATTATCCAAAGAAGGACCTGGTCTTTCCTTAAAAGGAATAGTTGGCTACAGAGACAGAAAACCAAAAGTGAAATAGTTAATTCATGTTAAATGTCTTCCCACAAAATTATACACATTGTCTTATAACATTCCATGCTAAAAAATTTTTAAGTTTTAATCCCTTAAAAAGTTTAAGTAAATAACCTCACTCCTAACAATTCATCTTAATGAAAAATGACAGAAATAAAAACAGAGGTAGGTAGATATTTCACTGGAGCATTTTTATCACAGTAAAAAACTGAAAATAACCTAAATCTTAACCATTAGAGGATTAAAGAAATTATGACACATCCAATATATCTGAGAATAAATCATTGTTCCACCACATACTGCGACCCTGAATTACTTACAAAAGCTGTTTCTGATTTTAACTAAAAGACAGGAATAATTGTACTGAACCCAACAGTGTGATGGGAAAATAAAGGTAATAAATATGTGTAAAGCTTTTAGTTACAAAGCCTGAGAAAAAGTATCACGAAGTTTTAGGTATTAATTTTTTAAAAGAGGAGACAATATCTCGATTACTGACAAGGAAGACTTCCACGAAACACTGATACAAATTTAACTCAGTACTGTGGAACAACTCCATTTGTATCAAATTACATACTTATGGGCAAATGGTTATATAAAGGTGTATGCAATAAACCTAGAGATATGTTCTGGATAGTGAATAACTATGCTATTTTTATTCTCAATGTCATACTTCTGCCTAGGATGCTTTCTACCCTACTGAAACCTTTCCAAATTTAAAACCCAGCTCACATCATACCTTCCCCATGACTTTTTTCTTTAATGGTCTTCCACTTTTCAGAATCTCATTCATATTCATGAGTCACATGCATTACCTCTAAAATGTTTCATCTCTAGGCCAGGACTCTGTCCTGACCCCAGACCCAGCATTCTGAATGGTCTTTAAGACATCTTTACCTGGATAGCTAAGAAGCACCTTAAGCTACATCAGAGTTGCATTTTACATGGGGGCTAAGTTCTGAAGTTAGCATGTAAGTCAAAAACCACATACACGTGGAGCACCTGGCTGGCTCAATGGGTACAGCATGTGACTCTTAATCTCGGGGTCACACATTGGGTGCAGAGGTTACTTAAAAAAAATAATAAAATCTTAAAAAAAAACCTACATACACTCAAAACTACCCCTTCAAAATACACAACCATGAACGTTAATATACACATATAAATGCCTATTATACAGTAAAGGAAAATACACAAAGGGAGCCACTCTGTGCCAAAAATACATACATTCTGTTCTGTTCTACTTATTTTTGATAACATGAACTAACTCAATCATGCCTGGTAAACAAGGAAATAATATTAGGGTAACACTGAAAAATCACACCACCTGGTGGTCATTTCTCCCAGTGTGTTCGTTCATGTACATGAGACAAAGAAGCATTCAGGTCAGGGAAAAGCTTTCTCACTATTAAAAGAGAAAGCTTTAGAAGTGGCTTGAGTGCAGGTGGTACTTTAAAAACACTGTTTACCATAACATTAAGCCATCAAATGAAGGTGCAAGTGTAAATGAAGAAATTTCAAAAAACTATCCTCCTGGGCTTTAAAAAAAAAAAAAGAAAAGAAAAGAAAAGATGAAGCAGGGTCCATGATGAGTCAGACTTTATTTTTGATGACACTGATCTCTACTAGAGGCAAATACCCTCAAACCTACATATCAAAGGACAGGGCATTAGCTTTAAGATTTAAGGCTGCAAACAATGGCTGACTGCAGTGTTGGACACCAATGCCAGTCAACTGTTCTTGAGTTTCTATGAGGGTCTGTGCAGGTTCCAAAGCATATCCACAAACGTTCTGACACTCCTTCCATCAAGAGGTGGAGTCTATGTCCCCTCCCCTCGAAATGTGGGCAAGCTTACGAGTGCTCGGTACAACAGACAACAGCAGAAATGACACTGTGTGAGATTTTCAAAGTTAAATCATAAAACGCAATGGTGTTTCCACCGTGTCTACTGGACATTCACTTCTGAAGCCTCAAGCTGTCATATACAAAGTCTCACTACCCGGACACTACCAGACTAAAGAGGTTTCTTGCAGCTGTTCCATTCGATACTTTCTGAGTGAGCCACTGTGATGTCCAGGCCTAGCTGAGCCTTCCATGACTGCTAACCAGCCACCACTTGACTGAAACTACATGAGATGTACAGGTTCTTATTCTTAGTGTTTTGCCCCAACTCTATTTTCCCTAATAAAGCAGCCCTGTTATTTTTAGTATGCCATTTTGCAAAACATAAAGTTTTTCAGGAATACACAAATTTCTGAAACCAATATTACACTATATGCTAGTTAACTAAAATGTATATAAAATTTTGAAAATAAAAAAGGAATACATAAACTTATAGCATAACACTAGCATCGTTATAGGATATGTAAAAGGTGAGAGGTACAGGTAGAAACTGGGACCAATGAGAGAACGGGTAGACACATTTCCCAGTTCATGTTTATTTCATTACAGATACTAGTGGTTCTCAAAGTGTGGTCTACGGAACCCAGAGGACTTCTTCCTTTCTTTTTTTTTTTTTTTTTTAATGTTTACTTTTGAGAGATTGAGCACGAGCTGGGAAGGAGCTGAGAGAGAAGGAGAGATAGAATCCCAAACAGGTTCCATACTGTCAGTGTGGAGCATTGCGGGGCTTGAACCCACAAACCATGAGATCATGGCCTGAGCCAAAGTTGAAGACTTAATTGACTGAGCCACCCAGGCACCCTGAACCCAAAAGAGTTCTGAGATCCTTTTGAAGGAGGGCTGCGAGCCCACAGTTATTTAATAATAATAC
Source organism: Felis catus (assembly GCF_018350175.1). Lineage (NCBI taxonomy): Eukaryota > Metazoa > Chordata > Mammalia > Carnivora > Felidae > Felis > Felis catus. The sequence continues at coordinate 56,956,646 of NC_058384.1, forward strand.
TAACACGTAGTCTGTCATTTTGAGTCAGTCCTTCATGTGGGTACAATGCAATGTCTTGGAGGCTGTTAAGTCAGACACTAAAGAGAAATTTAAAAGTGCTGGAGCGCCTGGGTGGTTCAGTGGGTTAAGCACCTGACACTTGACTTTTAGCTCAGGTCATGATCTCACGGTCATGGGACTGAGCCCTGCATCAGGCTCTGTGCTGACAGTGCGGAGCCTGCTTAAGATTCTCCCTCTCCCTCTATCTCTGCCCCTCCCCCGCATGTGCGCACTCTCTCTCAAAAATAAATAAACATTTAAAAACAAGTAAGTAGGGGCGCCTGGGTGGCGCAGTCGGTTAAGCGTCCGACTTCAGCCAGGTCACGATCTCGCGGTCCGGGAGTTCGAGCCCCACGTCAAGCTCTGGGCTGATGGCTCAGAGCCTGGAGCCTGTTTCCGATTCTGTATCTCCCTCTCTCTCTGCCCCTCCCCCGTTCATGCTCTGTCTCTCTCTGTCCCAAAAATAAATAAATGTTGAAAAAAAAAAATTTTTTTTTTTAAATAAAAACAAGTAAGTAAAAGTGCAAAAACCACACCATTCTAATTCACAATTTTGTTTTGGAAAACATAGTTATTTTTCATAAAAAGTGTTATTTATATAAACATATAATTGGGTTTATAATTGTCATTTTAAAATGAATATGTTCTTTAAAAACTTGTCAATTTTATTTTTAGTGTAGCCAATACTAATAAACATAACTCACATAAAACAAAAGGGGTCCAGTTTTAAGAATGTAAGGGTCTTGAGACTAAATAGTTTGAGAGCTGCTGGTATATACTTATAAAAAACAGAACGCAGATACTGCCCCATTAAAATTCTTATTTTTCGGGGTGCCTGGGTGGCTCAGTCCATTAAGTGCCTGACTTCGGCTCAGGTCATGATCTCAGGTTCCTAAGTTCGGGCCCCGCGTCAGGCTCTGTGCTGACAGCTCAGAGCCTGGAGCCTGCTTTGGATTCTCTGTCTCCCTCTCTCTGCCCCTCCCCCACTTGCACTCTGTCTCTTTCTCAAAAATAAATAAACGTTAAAAAATTTTTTTAAAAAACCTCTTGTTTTTCTTCCTTTAATTTTCTTTTGGCTGAGATCCCACAATATTTGTGTAAATTAAAAGCTCAAGCCACGACATCATCACTGTAAACAGTTCCAAACTCACATCTAATAAACTTTCATATTTCTGTCTTCCTTAGCTCAGCTTATTTATCTTTATTTACCTAGTCAACCCAACAGAATTAGAAATTACTGTCTCAACAATTCTACTTCCCAAATTCATGTCTTCCTTTACATCCTCCATGCTCTCACCCTCTGGCTTCCTTACCACTCATAACATCTTCTAATCCTACTTCCAGTCCACCCTCCAAAGTATCTTCTACGCTGATACCAAATCATCAGTGTTTACCCAATTGCCAACATCTATGGATCCCAAACCAGGTATCAAGGTGCTCCAGGGTGCCACAAAATATTTTATGTATTTGAGGTAAACAGTAATATACCCAACATCTCTCAAACATTACATGTTTGTAGTTTGCATGTACTACAAGCTCAAAGTGGTTCAGTCTTTACAGTATGCTACATTTTTATCAATGATGTCATATCTTCGCAAAACTAAATTTTCCACAACTGCTGTGTGAAAATCAAGTACTACAGGAAAATCACTGTGGAACAGTAAATCAGCATGGCAGTGTCCAATCTGAGTCCAAGATTCAAGAAAGAAACCTATCGCCCACAACATGGCAACTCCTATCCATGTTCTCTTTTCTGAACCTTGGTCTATCAGGAGCTCCTCTCTCAGAGGCACTGGAGTCTGACAGAAAAGTACAGATAGGGAACCATAAAACCGCTTCAATGTCCTAACTCTGTCAATAACAACTTTTGTTATCTTGGGCAAGGGATTTTTCCTTTTCTTTCCATGTGTAAATGAGTAGCTAAGAACAGGTAGTCCTCTAAGTACTCTTTAGCTCTACACAACGATCCTAAAGTAGACAGGTTATTAAAAAAAAAAAAAAAAAAAAAAACAAGGGGGGCGCCTGGGTGGCTCAGCTGGTTGAGTGTCCAACTCTTGATTTCAGCTCAGGTTGTGATCTCATGGTTCTGAGATAGAGCCCCATGTCAGGCTCCACGCTGGGGGTGGGGCCTACTTGATTCTCTTTCTGCCCCTTCCCAACTGGTGTGTGGGTATGTGAGCTCTCTCCAAAAAAAAAAAAGAAGAAGAAGAAAAGAAAAGGATTTGGGGCACCTGGCTGGCTCAATTGGTGGAGCATGTTCTTGATCTTGGGGTTGTGAGTTCGAGCCCCACATTGAATGTAGAGATTACTTAAGGTAAAGAAAGAGTGTAAACCCTGGGGCAAAAATATCATCGACTAGAGCCATATCCATAAAAGTCAATATTTACCTCACTTTTTGTTGTTTCTACCTTGGTCTTTTCCTTTGACCCAGATGTTGGCATTTCCTTAGTATGTCCATCTGGAATGTATATCAAAACACATGGGGCTTCTTTGCAGCTATAGGGGCTAAAGAGAAAATAGAGGGTCAAATAAAGTTTATTTGAACAAAATTATCTGACATCAATTAAAACTGAATTCCTAGATTAATTCAATGGTACCATCTACGTTAATGTTTTTCAAAGTATAAACAGTCCATTCTCTTATTATTCAAATCGGAAGCTCTTCAGAGTAGTTTAAAACCGATAAATACACAAATAAAAATTTGCAGTTCTAAGTGCATGCTTCCAATTTAGGAACTTTTTATAGATATAAACATGCTAACTCCTGGACAAAAGCTACTCTGTGACCAGAAATGGCACTAGTGGCTGCTAATGGTCTCATTCTTGATTTAGAGCAAGTGCGTCTACATACCACACCTAATCTGCTTATAAACAAGAATTTCTGTAAAACATTTATAAGAATTTCTCAATTCTAAAAGTATAGTAATTAGCAAGATCCACTGTCCCCGAGACTATTCATAAGCAAATGATTTCTTCAAATTTTATAGGAAAAACAAAAAGAATTCAGTAACAATAGGGTCCTGTATCTCTGCAATGTTTTTAAATAGTCTTATTGAGATATTATTATAAATCAGCCTTCGAAAGTACACAACTCAATGATTATACGAAACTGTGCAACATCACCACCCTCTAACTTTAAAACATCTACATCACCCCAAAAAAGAAATCCTGTGCCCTTTATCTACCACTTCCTGGTCCCCCATGCCTCTAGCATCTGGCAGCGACTAATTTGTTTCTATGGATTTGTCTATTCTGGTATTTTGTTTAAATGGAGTCACACAATACATGGTCGGCTGTGACCAGCTTCTTTCACTTAGCATACGTTTAAAGGTTCGTGCACGCTACTGCATGAAGGGTACCTCATTACTGTTTAGGACTGAATAATGCTCCCTTGTATGAACATACCACATTTTCTTTATCCATTCATCAGCTGAGGAACATCTGGGTTATTTGTAACTTTTAGCTATTACAAATGAGGCTACTCTGAGCGTTCCTGCCAAAGTTTTTTATGAACACGTTATTATTTTTCTGGAGTACACAGGCAGGAGGAAATTGCTGGCTCAAATGCTAACTCTATGTGTAACTTTTTGAGGAATTGCCACAGTTTCCAAAGTGACCAGATCATCTTAAAATTCATAATCCTATCAGCAGTGTATGAGGTTTCCAATTTTTCCACATCCTCCACCACTTGTTACTGTTGGTCTTTTTGACTATAGTCATCCCAGTGGGTGTGGAGTGACGCCTCATTATGGTATTGATTTGCATTTACCTCATGACTAATGATACTGAGCATCTTTTTGTATGCTGACTGACCATTTGTATATCCACTTTGGAGAAATATCTATTCAAATCCTTTGCCCATTTTTAATCTGTTTTTATGAGTTTTAACAATTCTTCATTTATTCTGTACACAAGTCCCTTATCAGATACACGTGTAAACATTTTTCTCCCATTCTGTGGGTTTTTTTCAGTTCCTTGGTGGTATCCTTCGAAGCACAAAATTTTTTAATTTTGATGTAGTCCAATTTATGTATATTTTCTTCGGTTGCTTGTGCTTCGTTTAAGAAAGCAATGCTAAGGTACAAAGACTTACACTTAATGTTTCTCCTAAGTGGTTTATAGTTTTAGCTCTGATATTTAGTTCTTTGATTCATACTTAATTTTTGTAGATGGAGTGAGGTCCAACTTCACTCTTTTGCATGTGACCATCCAACTGATCCGGCACATTTGTTTAAACTTGGCAATTTTTTTTAGACTAAGTTAAGAACCTACTCTGTTCGGGGCATTACTCTAATTGTGGTACCGTCACCACCCACACCACTACCACCATCATCACTAAATGTGTGACAAGGGTTAGTAGGTACCAGGCACTGTACCACACTGTTTACATGTATGATGTTATATGACTGAATGCAATGTGGCATCAAGGAAAAAAAAAAAAGTATCTGTCCCTGATGAATGAATTCCAGTAGCGGAAACAAGACAGATTCAATAGCGTGTGATAAACACTCTAAAGAGGAAAAGTGCTAGATACTATGGAGATACATAGGTTGGGTGCCTATCCAGACCAGAGCTCTGGGAGAAGTAACACCTGAAAGGTTACCCAGATGAAGAAAAAGCAGGGCCGTTCCAGCAAAAGGCAGGACAGGAGGTTCAAAAGCATTTGATGCCTTTGGAAAGCTCCAAGCTATCCAGTGTCTTGAACAGAATGGATACGTGAGAGGGTAATTACAAAAGATATGGCTCAGGGGGGTAGAGAGGCCACAACATAAAAAAATCCTACAAGTCACACTAAGAAGTTTAGATTTTACCCTGAAATCGAGAAGAGTTTTTAAGCAGGGGGGAAATGTGATAAAATTGTTATTTTGAAATTTTTAGAGTTGGGCCCATGTGAAAAGTGGATTAGAAATGGACAGAACTGGAGGCAGGGACGCTACTTTAGAAGCTGTTTTGGTAATCAAGAAGAAATGCCCAGGAGGGGCGGGCAGGAGCGGAGGGGCTAACACAGCAGAGCAGGGGCCACACAGAGATAGCCTAGCCTAGACTGGCAGTGCAAGCACTAGAGCTTACCAACTGGAGTGAGGGGATGAAGGAGCAGAGCAGAGATGGTACTAAGGATCTCGGAATTTTGAAGATATGGAGTTTGACATATCTATTCAAGGATGTCTAAAAGGCATCAGATTCCCAAGTGTAGCGCTCAAGAGAAAGGTCTGATCACGCAAGAGATGACAATGAAAAAACAGCAGAGACCAAAAAGAAAACCAAAAGGAACACGGACAAAAATTTAGAAACTAAAAGTTTTCCTAATAATCCCATTAGTTCACAATTTAAAAAGCAACACAGGGAGGGGCACCTGGGTGGCTCAGTGGGTTGAGCATCATACTTCTGTGCTCACTGCTCAGAGCCTGGAGCCTGCCTCAGATTCTGTGTGCCTCTCTCTCTCTGCCCTTCACCCACTTGCGCTCTGTGTCTCTCTTAAAAATAAATAAACATCAAAAAAAATTTTTTTTAATAAAAAAATAAAATAAAGAGAAACACAGGGGCACCTGGGTGGCTCAGTCGGTTAAGCATCTGACTCTTGATTTCAGCTCAGGTCATGATCTCATGTTTTGTGAGTTCAAGCCTGGATGGGGATTCACTCTAACAGCACAGAGCCTGCTTGGGCCTCTCTCTCTCTCTCCTCTCTCTCTGCCCCTTCCTCAGTTCATGCTTTTTCTCTCAAAATAAATATTTTTAAAAAAAATTTAGGGGTGCCTGGGTGGCGCAGTCGGTTAAGCGTCCGACTTCAGCCAGGTCACGATCTCGCGGTCCGGGAGTTCGAGCCCCGCGTCGGGCTCTGGGCTGATGGCTCAGAGCCTGGAGCCTGTTTCCAATTCTGTGTCTCCCTCTCTCTCTGCCCCTCCCCCGTTCATGCTCTGTCTCTCTCTGTCCCAAAAATAAATAAAAAAACATTGAAAAAAAAAATTAAAAAAAAAATTAAAAAAAAGAAAATACACTATGAAAAAAGAGGTAAGAGTGATAATTTTCACCCAAAGGTAAGATATGATGAAACTTTTTTGTTTATACTTGGACTCCATGAAGATGAATTATAAGATGGTTTAATTTTAGAAATGAATAATTTGTTATTAGTAATTAATGTTTCAAAGTTACCCCTTATTACTATAAAGCCTGAAATACTAAATATAAAAAAAACAAATCGGACCGAATAGAGAATTATCAGGGATGGTACTTAAGTAGAAACTTGATTTTTAAAATATTATTTACTGTAAGAACTTTAAGCATTTTCATTTAAACACTCAAAGACAGGCGTGCCTAGGTAGCTCAGTCAGTTGAGCATCTGACTCTTGATTTTGGCTCAGGTCATGATCCCAAGGGTTGTGGCATCGAGCCCACCATTGGGCTCCATGCTGAGCAGGTAGCCTGCTTAAGATTCTCTTTCTCTCTGCCTCTACCCCTTTTTCCTGCTCACATGCTCTAAAATAAAAAAATTTTTTAATTAAAAATTAAAAAATAAATAAACACTTAACTACATTTACTTACCTAACAGGTTCATATGGTTGATCACAAATAAAGAACCCTCTTCTCTGGAGTTGTATAATGTCTCCTTTTTTCAAATCCTTCAGGCAGGGATCCCCCAGCATTAGTTCCTCATGCTGTAAAGAGGACAGAAGACGAAAATACACCTTCTCAGAAATCAGAGCACTCAAAAGAACTCTACAGTACAAGCTGTTTTTCCAGAGGCTATTTTCAACAAATATGTTAAAAGCTTTACTACTTAAGCAGACACCGTGAAACAGTGAAGAATTAAACAATTACATTTATTGTATTTTCAAAAGTCAAAATCTATAAATTGACAAATTTCAGAAAACCTTTCAACTAACTTGATTGGTGTCCCTGAAGATATATAAGTAAGTTTCCCACCATAGGTAGGAGCCACAGTGCAAAAAGCACACTCAGACCTGGCTGAAACTCACGGCAGCCCTCAGCACTTAGGCACAAGGGCTCTGCCTGTCCTCAGGCAACTTACTCACCTTCAGTGTGCTTCAGCTTCTATCTTCCGTAAAATGGAAACATCACCCTTTTACATCTTTTCATTTTAATAAAATTTTACAGATCTTTTCTCCATTTTGTTTGAAAACCAAGTACTTAAAAGTAATTTTTAAAAATTCTTAAAAAAAAAACAAAAAGCTTATATGACAGGGAAAAAAGAAATACGATTTCTTTCAGGGGTCTACCTTACTGTTCTTGTTGACATACTGCTTAAAGTCTTCATCTTTTCCTAGCACGGGCTTTGTGATCAAGTGCTCATAAGTGACACAGACTGCCGGGACAGGAAGAGCTTGCGTGGTCTCTGCAAGCCAAGTGATCTTAGTGGTTTTCTTATAGTCTTTGTTCTCCAAATTCAATTTTGCATCAAGAGACACAATTTTTCCATCTGCATTTCTAGATGTAAGATTGAAAAGTGTTTAGAGAAAACAAACCATAATTGCCATGAATGCATTATTTTGTTCTGTGATCTGCAATAAATGGCTAGAAATTTTCTTTGGAAGAGTGTCAAACATGTATTTGAATGTCTAATATTTGATGAAAAACAAGAATATATTTACAAATTTTAAGGTCACCAGCACCAAGTATTAAAAAATGTGAAGAATTTTAAAACATGTAACAATTACTTGAAATCATATGCAATGACTGGACAATTAAGATTTCTGAGTTCACATAAACTAATTTTACTAGCATGCTATGTTCCATTTACATAATCTTAAGAACTGACAAGTGTAGCACACTATAATAACTGGACAGTAGCATACTCATCACAAAATAATTTTAAAGCAGATTTTAGGATAAAGATTATGTTACATATACAAATTCTGTCCAAAGGGTCCCTCCCGCAGGCAAACTGTATAATGAGAATTAATGACAAAAAGGGACCCTGTAAACATTAGAACTTTTTTATATTCAGATGTAGTAATTTTCAACATCACAAGCAAAACATATCCCAATATCCAATTAATTAATTGGAACACATATGTAAAAGAAATTTGTTATGTGTCCAGAATTGGCAGTTTCTACACCTGAGCAAGTTAACCAGTTGGGAAAATGAATGAGTCGAAATTAGGTAATTTTTAATAATGAAGAAACTTAAGAATTTCCTTTCACATTTATTTGAAAATAGATGAAAAGTTCTTACTTGTTTATTTTAATAATGTTGATGTTGCCCCAATTTATGAAGGTAACCATCTCACCCTCTGATAATGTCTCTGCATCAGCACCTTCAATGAAAACTTTAGGACTGTACCACACTGGCTTTAAGCCAACATCAGGATTCTGATTTAAAAAAAAAAAAAAAAAGAGTGTTGATTGAAACAACTTATTGAACCCAGCATGCAGATTTATATATTCATTCATTTTATTCTTTAACCAAATGTATTACCTATGCTAGTCCGAATCCCAGCTCTATGACAATGAGTAAGCCATCTGACCAATAATGCTAAGGGGAGTCAGAGGAAGTGACCTGTCCCTCTAAACTTACTTCCAGCCTAAAATTCTTTGTTTTTCAGAGCTAAGCCCATATTATTTGTCCTTGGTGTCCCTCCAAACAGAATCTGCTTTGCTATCCTCAGAATGTCACTAAAGCTTTTTCAGCAAAGGAGAAAATAAAGTCAGTCCTGATCAGTGACTACAGAGTATTACAGGACAACAGATGTCCCCACAGCAGGAAACTGTGGACCTTTCATATTTTAAAAAACAAATTTTAACAAGTATTATATTTGCATACAGATAAATTTTCTGCCTTGTCAGAGAATGTGTTATGTAAAGAAGAAAAAAGACCTAAGGAATAAAAAGAATGCTGTTAACTTTCAGTTGTTTCACTTCAAGAGAAAAAAGTATAAGAAGATCCTTTGAAATAAATCTTACACAGCATGTGTTTAATAACTGTTCAATGAAAGTACCAATATATCTGAGAAAAATTAGTATATTGTATCAAGCTATATTCTGCTGGGCTCAGAACAGGATGCTAACAGGCTAAATCTATAACACTTTGTGAGGGTAATAATAATGAAAATTCCACATATCAAACTGAGTAATCCAGTCATCATTTAAAGTGTATTTCCAAATCAATTAGTTCCTAACTTATTACTTTCCTTTATCACTTACTCTATTAACTAAGCTATCTGAATACATTTAACCATCATTTTAAAAGCAGCAGCACCCTTAAAAAGTTTTATCCTCACCATTCAAATTTCAAAACATTCAGTTAGCTTCACAATTAAGCTAACAGTAGTGATATATCAGATACTACCACTCACCGGACTGAACCAATAAGATGTAAGATAAAGGCAAAGCCAAATCAATAACAGACACACACACTTTCCACATCTTATCAGGAATCTCCTTAAAATAACTCAAATCTTTAAAGTCAAAAATAGCCATGTCATAGAAAGGCAATCATATTAAGGCTGCATCTTAGAAAATCCATAGCTCTTCGTGATGCATATTGTTATACGTGAGTTAGTCTGTGAATGTAACGTAATTATGAGTAAGGCTATGAGGGTAGTGAATCGGTCTATGAATCTCCATCACACAATGAAGGTATTTATAGACAACCCCCAAAGCTGCAATACATGGACCTATTTTTGCTTCATGACTGTCAACCAAGCAGTCATAACTATCTAAGACAACAACCATGCTTTAACTTAAGAGGAATTCCCCACTATCTACATTTAAGATTTATATTCTCTCTTTGCTGATACTTTCTACAACAGAGTAAATGATACTGTGATAGATCCTGGACTAAAATCGTAATTCAAAGGGCGCTTGGCTGATTCAGTTGGTAAAGCATGTGACTCTTCATCTCAGGGTCATGAGTTGAAGCCCCTTATTGGGTGTGGAGTCACTGGGTGTAGAGACTACTTTAAAAAAAAAAATGTGATTAATATTACTAGGTCTAATGTTTGGCTTCAGGACAAAGAAAGGTAACGATGAATAACCTCGTTAACAGTGAATGCACCTCATCTTCCCTACAAAGATAAGAGCATGAATTGTAATACCTCATCTTTCAAAATGACTCCAGAAAGATCAATCTTATTTATATACTTCCATACTATCTCTACAGAATAAGAAAAAGAGGCACAGAGGGTAGTAGTTCTCTGAGAGGTGTTGTGGATTATTACTAGAAAAATTTTCTTCAGCAGGAAACCCACAAAAATATTGACTTCAATTAGTATCAACCCCTAACAAATAAGGTTGAATAGAAAATGATCCCCAAACCACACTATTACCACTAAGCCACATTGTCCCCTCTTTAATCCTGCTCCTTCTGAGAATAACATTGGTGGAAGTGAAGGTGACCTTTGGGTGTTTGGCTACTTCCTTCATCTCCTCCTGAGCCTCAGGGACATTCACCGGAATCACTTCTTTCTTCAGTAATGCAACATATCGCGGAGCCACCGGGTCAATAACCTGCAACAAATGCACCCTCGTTTTAAAACATTCAGACATTTTAAAAACTTCATAAATAAATAATAGCACAGGAATACTAACTGGCTTTCTTTGTTACTGCATTTACTAATTTTTTGGTTTACCTGCTAACTCTTCTAATATTTAACTGTCAAGTAGAAAGAAAGAAAAAAAACAATCATGAAATTTAGAGTTCCTTTCCAAGAATTAACTACTAACAGGTAAAAAAGAAACCAATTAGTTAAAGCAAAATACTTCTTTTGAAAGTCATGTTTTACTCTAGTATAAGAAGGTGAGGAAAAATTATCCTGTGGGGTTATGTATCAATCCTACAGGTAAATGTGTTACGTAATTTTGTATTGTTGGGCAAGTCCATTTTGAAAGAATATAGATACATGTGTTTTAGTACCGTTTTCAGCGTTTGGCAACACAACACCATCAAAAGCAAAATAGCATTAGGTCACTATAATAAGGCAATTCTATAAATCTTAGTATAAACAAGACATTTCTACTGGTCTGCAAGCCATATATACAGGGAACGCTGTGTTCCCAGTACTCAGCAAGGGCCTGGCACACACAGGTAATGAACAAGCATTTGCGGGCTAACTGAACAAATGGTCGTGCTCCCGAGGCTCTAAACTAACTCCACCTCCAAAACGTGAGTAGCCTGCCCTTCTAGGTCTGATGTCTTTTCTTCACTTCACTGTTCAAAATTTAAAATGATCCATGATGACCACATATAACAGCAGTGTTTAGACACTAAATAAAGCGTATGGAAGAAAATGTAGATAGAGGCATGTGTAGAGTCAAACAGCTAAGTAGAAGGATGCAGGAAATAGTGGTATGGCTAATTAAAGTTGGCTGTTTGGTTTGTTTTGTATTAACTTTGTCGTTGCCACTGTTGGGTTGGTTTTTGTTTGTTTGCTTTGAGACTATTTTTCAGCTTCTGAAAATTATGAGTGACTCGAAACATCCTTAGAGAGTCCCTCAAAGAAACTAGAAAAGCTACTGAACTTCCCCTTGTCTGCTACTCCTAATGGCTTATATTCCATGTCGGTAGTAGATCAACACCAGCCTCTCAATTATTTCATTCTTTGCTTCCCTGAGTTAGCTTACAGGTCATTCTTACTCGTTTGGGATTTCTTCATTCAGCTACAACTGGGCTAGAATGATCCAAGATTTAATTAGTGACTACTCAGTTCAGTATTTAAGCCAGGAAGACAGATGAAATTTCTTTAAAGTTACAACCAGACAAGCCAACCTGACAAGTCAGTTTCCTCAACTGATGAAAGGAGTAGAAGACGGCCTCCCATAGCTGACTACCTGAGACGCTCACTCAGGGCACTGGCCGGCACTGTACTTGGGCTACTCGACACTAAAAGATTATCAAGGTAATGGTCTGAAGTAAAGTCTAGGAATCTACATATTTTTTAAGTTTATTTATTTTGAGAGAGAGCATGAGCAGGGGAGGGACAGAGAGAATCCCAAGCAGGCTCTGCACCATCAGCACAGAGCCTGACACGGGGCTCGAATTCACAAGCCGTGAGACCGTGACCTGAGCCGAAGTCAAGAGTCAGATACTCGACCGACTGAGTCACCCAGGCACCTCTAGAAATCTATTTTTAATAAGCATTCCATAGATGGTCAGGATCAGACAAGTTTGGGAAATCTTGGATTAAAAGATTTAAATCTTTTACAGCTCTAAAATTATAGTTTTATTTATCTAAAGGTTTGTAATTCTAAAACTTTCTGGATCAAATTACTCTAAAGGGTCCCAGGAATTTCAAGGAGTTGCTCTAGCAGACACCACCGAGTGGGGGAAGGACAGGCCTCGGACTGGGCAGAAGAGGACTCCAGAACCCTCGACACACTTCAACCAGGACACCCTTTCACTGACTGGGGTTTACTTGAAAGTTGTTCATTTCAAGGAAGACTCTGCTTGTTTCGGGTTGAAGAGGGAAGTCTTTACGTAAATTTTCTAGCTAGGAGCACATGAGGGTAAAGATGAGATTTGGGGAAAAAGCTATTATATTATCATACCACTGAAATACTAACACAGATTTTAAAATTAAAGCACTAGATAAAATTTGATGGAAGTAAATACTATTCTGAAATGAACACCTTAATAAAGCTTGTGACTCTTCTGCTTTGACTGAAGACTTCAAACCTTAACATGTAAAACCAAGAAGGAAGTTAGAGAGGAGCTGGTGAAATGTCTATCAGTAATAAGGTAGATCATTTAATGGAAATGGATTCTATTTAGTTATTCTGTATTAGTTTCCTTCTGAGATGAAAAGTCAGGCTAAGAAAATACAGATTATAGTAGTTGCAGAGGGATACTAAGATTATTACCACCCCACATGTCGCTGTCTCCTTCATCCATTTCTCCTCTCTTCTCTTTACTATATATACCACACTCTGTAAATAAAGCTCTTTCCCCAAAGGAGAATGTATTTAAAGAGTTCCAGCTAATCCAGAGTTAATCCACTTGTCTTGTAGCAGGAGATGCTTTAACACAAATGCTAAGTTACTAAGAGTGGGAGAGTGTCCAAAGAATGACATTTTCTTTGTCCTTAATAACTGCTTCACAATGCCAGAGCATTAAATTTAGTTCACTGATGCTTCACTTACATTTTATTTGCAGAACTTGGAAAAAAAGAACAAGCCACAAAAAAACAAAGCAGTGATCAGACTGAATGTGACATGAGCCCTAAACAAGAGATCTGTACCGCAAGGGTCAGAGAGAATGGCAAAGTGAAGGACATGTGGGAAGATGTCAGGAAGGCCAGCAGTAGAAACAAAAAGGAAAAGAAATCCTCTGGAAAAACTGCCTAATCCAAGAAGTGAGATATAAAGTTACTGACACAGAGGCTGTCCAACTAACTGACTCAGCCAGGTCATCCTACAGTGAGTCTCAGCTGAAGGTCCAACTCCTCCCTTCAGGGCTTCTAACTGCTCCCTTAGTCCTCCATGTTACACGTGCAGATGACCAAGACTAACCAGACATCAGAGATGCCTCTGATACGCCTTTAACAGCAAAGAATAAGCCTAAAGAAACAATCTGCAGGAAAGAGAGGTCATGAGAAAAATACTCCTAGTGATGTTAGCATTCTAAGCAGGAACAGAACAAGAAGCAGAGAATAAAAAAGGAATCTTAGAAATATGATACATAAATGAAAACCTCAACAAAAAGGTAGGAAGACAGAGTCAAGCAGATCTAGCGGAAAGCAAAGGCAAAAGAGAGAAAATAAAATTAGAGGACCAGTCCAGGAGGCCCAACATCTGCTCAAGAAGAGTTCCAGAGAGAAGAAAACATAGTAGAGAAAAAATAAAGCATTCAAGAAAATTTCCCAGAACTGAAGGAATGAGTTTCCAAACTAGAAGCCACATGTTCTTCTGATGGATAGGGATGAAATCAGATCCCCAGCACAGCACATAATCATGAAATTTTTTAAGTGAAAAAAAAGTCAGGCGCCTGGATGGTTCAGTGGGTTAAGCATCCAACTTCAGCTCCGCTGATGATCTCACAGTTCATGGGTTCAAGCCCTGCACCGGGGCTAAGAACACAGAGCCTGCTTCAGATACTCTTTCTCCCTCTCTCTCTGCCCCTCCCTCACTTGCACTCTCTCTCTCTCTCTCTCTCTCAAAAATAAACAAACATTAAAAAAATAATAATTAAAAAAAAAAGGCCATATACAAGGTCTCAAAAATCTTCATCCCTTGCCCCCTTCTCAGGGAGCTACCAAAGGACGGAGTACAGCAAAGCAAGAGAGTAATAAAAAGAGAAGGGAGATCCAAGAACCAGAGGATCCATCACAGAACAAACACAAAGGGGATTCCGGGACGATGATGACTGACCTCAGAAGACTGCTTGCTATGCTTCAGAAGCTAACGGGCCCTGATCTAGATCAGAAGGGAGTAGCACAGAAGGCTCTGGAAGAGATGTCTCCACAATGAAACTGAAAGTACACTGAGGCATAAGAACATCTTGTCAGGAAATTTAGATAACTTGCAGAAAGCTGCAGACAGAATTAGAAAACTAAACAAATGAGGGGGAAAACAAAACAATCAGCTACAAGAAAGCCAACAAGATATAAGAAAAAGAGACCCGCATCCCTGCTTTCCACTGTAGGAAGTCAAATAAGGATGCCTGAAATTAAAAAAAAAAAAAAAATCAAGTACGAACACACATCTTATTTAGAGATACAGGCAAGAAAAATACCAAAAGAATTACCCAAAAGAGCTGAAAGTGATTTCTCTAGAGGGAGAAAATGTAAGAACAGAAGACAGGAAAATCTGCTATTCACTTTAACAGACCCTACAGAACTCTCTAACCATAATGAAATATATAGTTCATACAATTGAACTAAGTGCACATGTATGATTTTATTAGAACTGAAAACCTGTAAAATTTGGTTAATTAATGAAAAGTACTCCAAATTAACTTTACCTATAAATTCTACTTGTACTTATTATTAGTAACTGCAGCAACAGAAAGAACCAATTAGTTCCGTTATGTATCAAAAAACACACAAGACTAAATAAAACAAATTCAAGACACATGCGAGACAAGCAAGTATTTCTTGAGGCAAGGCATCAGCACAATCAAGCAGCAATAAGAAAAAAAAATTACAGAACACAATCACAGAGACTATAGTTTAAAACATGGCATTTTAATGATTTGCCTTATTATAGTGTCTAAGCATCTGCTTCCAATTAGTAATTAATAATGTCCATATGCAGTATTCCTTGACTTTAAGAAATAGTTAAAAAAATAAAAGCTAGATTCAGTTAAGACACAGTGAACCTTCAATACAACTCAATGAAACATACAACTTTAAAACTCTGTCCTCTCAGTACACAAGGGAACAGGAGAGTGGAGTTAGCCCAACCTTCCCTTTGCCGCTAAGAAAACTAGAGGACATGTTTTTTTGAAACTAGGAATAATGCATTTTCAATGGATTTGTATAAGCAAGTCTTTTATATAAATGTGATTGTGCTTCAAGGCTGTATAACATCTCAGGTTATAACATGTATGCTAAAAGCTATGTGCTAAGTAAGGCAGATAAAAGCATTAGGTAATACCTTCTTACAGAGAGCTCGCAGCTTGAAAGCAGAAAAATGAAATGCAGTGTTCATAAAAGATTGAACGAAAAAACTGTTACCGTTCCCCACTAACTCCAAGTTTGTTTGTTTTAATCATGGTTACTTGCTTGGTATAGCTAATAGGCTTAATGCTCTTTTTTATGTTTAAGAAAGGAAAACATTCCATTTTCCTGAAGGTCTGCAAAATGACAACATCCTTCACAAAATTTTCTCTACAATGAACACATTAATGAATTCCACACATATTACATTATTCGGGAGTTAGGCATGAGAAAGGGGGACCAAGAGTCAAAACATGTACCTTTTTATTAAATGCCCAAATTTTGTCCCATTCCATGTTCACAACTGAACGTGAAGAGCCCTAGAAAAACAATAAATAAAACGATTTAAAGGTCAATAAGTGTCCATTAGAATATTTAATTAAAGCACGCATGTTAGAAAAGAATACACCCAATAAATACTGTTGACTTCCACTGGGATATAAAACTGAGTGTGCACAAACCAATCCAGTTGCCCTGAACAGCTACAGTCAAGAGCACATATTTCAACAGGTAAGCATACCATGGCTGCCTCTGTCCCACTCCAGCTTAAGGGTTTAGGACATTCTCAATTTTCCACTATTAGAAACATACTCCTTAAAAAAAAAAAAAAAAAAATCCTACCCTTACATTAGAAGGAACAAATAAGGAACAGAACGGACAGAAATAACAGAGACTAAAGGGGTATTAATGAGACATGTAAAAACACCGAGAAGCCGGAAAACAAAGCGTAGGTCACCTGAGCAGCAATAAACTGTTTCAGCCCTTCGACAGTCATCCCTCTTCTGAGCACACCACGAACTGTGGGAAATCGGGGGTCATCCCTGGGAAAGAAGGAAATGTTCAGTTACCAAGGAGAACTCTTTAATGTATAATCACAAGGAGTACAAAATGCCTTAATGAATAATAAACTATAAACAGCTTGTGAAAAGACTTGTGACTAACAGTTGCTTATAAGAACTGGGTTCCCGTGAGCCCTCGTTCATGGAAGAGCAAAACTCCTCTCTGGTCAAATACTGCTCAGTAAAATAAATGTACTAGAAAGAGTAAAGTACATTTCAAAAAGACACAAAGGTGACAGCTTCAAATACAGAAAATCCATGCACTAAGACATTCTTATTTGCTTTTTATTTTACAATATTCATGGTCTCTATTCTATACATGACCATGAAAATCAGAGAAGAGATGGTCTCATGTCATCCACATATGAATATACTTCACAAAGCCCTTTGGGTTATAAAAAAAATATACACATTTGGGTTATAAAAAATATACACACTGCTTATTAATATTCTGCAGAAATTTGCACACTTTAGTAAGTATGCAATAAAACCCTTTGCCTGGAGCCCAACATTTGCCTTTTGTCAAATATAGCTTCACAATAAACCAGTATAAAATACATCTTATTCAACATATAATACTTAATACATACTGTCACTATTATGTGATGCCAACAGAAACTACTGAATACATTCTTATTTAGATAAAAAATATTCATGACTTATCAGCATGGTAACCCATCTGAACAGGTTTTGTTTACACAGATACATGGCTACAAGGTGACTTTAATTTTCATACTCTTCTTCCTCATAGAAATCCCATATAGGTTATTAATATGCTACCGAGATTTGCAAACTTTTCCTAGGTGCTGAATCCTCTGGGCAACCAACTGCTCCACAAGGTGGATCTTCACCACCAAGGCAGAGACCATTTATGTCTTTGCTTCAACTCAGGGCATTTTGGTCTTCATGGGACCCAGCTGAAAAGAAAAGCCTCAGAGCCTCAGCAGTGTGGAGAGTGGTAACCAGATCTACAAAGGACCAGAGTCACAACTATTTTTCTAAACAATGCTGAGATTTGCAGAGGCTGTGCCCTTGTGTGTTTCATTCCCATGCACCAGGGTCCACAATGGGCACTCCATGTTTGTAGCATTAAAATAAAGGGGAGGGGAAGGGGACCCGATGCACTGGATGAAATAAAGACAAGGACCAACACCCCTAGAGACCCACCCATTCCACCTCTTCCCATTCATCCTCCCCACCACTCAAAAGTTTTAAAATCACTGATATACCACGTTCTTCCTTCCTCTCAATTCTAAGTAACAGTAAACATACCATCCGTCTACCAATCCTTCATTGACAAACCATGTGAGTTTTCTCTTGGATAGCACTGTGTTGTTGAGATTTAATCGACTATATTCCCAAATATACGGCTTCCTTATGCCTAAGGCTTCAATAATCCAATAAAACTGTTCATCTCTGTCATGGTATTCTGTTGTTCTCAGGGCATGTGTAACACCTTCAATACTGTCTACTATGGGGCAGGCAAAATCGTATGTCGGATACACACTGGAAAAAAAGAATATTTTTAAAAGCAAAATAAAGCATTTTACCCTTTCCATATTAGATCATGCATTATAAGCAGCAACAATAATTTGAAATAATTCCTTACAAGTTAGGAATTTCTTAAAAATAATAGGTTTTACAACCCATAACATTATCAAAGCATATCAAAACATCAGTCTTTGAGGAAAATAAATCAGTTAACCCACTCAATATTCAAACCAATTCACAGCAAATTCCACAATCACATTTCTGTAATGGCCAATGTATACCATGGTAGAAAACAATAAGCAATATACATACAGTTGACCTTGAACAACACAAATTGGAACTATATGGGTCCACTTACACATGAATTTTTATAAATACAATACAGCACTATAAATGTATTCTCTCTTCCTTATGATTTTCTTAACAACATTTTCTTTTCTCTGGCTTATTTAAGAGCACAATATATATTACATATAACAAACAAAATATGTGTTAATTGTGTTATTGGTAAGGCTCCTGGTCAATAGGAGGCTATTAATAGTCAAGTTTTTGGGGAATCCAAAGTTATATACAGATTTTTGACTGCACAACCCCCTGCATTGCTCAAGAGTCAACTGTACTTAATAATTCAAGGGAAATTTTAGCTTTCCAATATCTTAATTAATCCCACACTCAAGTAAATCCCTATGCTTAATCTCCTGTGATTAAATGAATTCAAGAACAAAGCATTTCCTTCTCTGACAAGTAAAAGGGAAGAAAACTAGGTTAATTAAAATTCTATTTAAGGTGGAATAGTCTCAAAAATAATTTCTGATTAATATAATGTACATAATGCACAAGTACTTTTAATTTGAATTTTAAAAAATATGCCGTATTATGCCTTCTAATTTTTAGGCTACAACTTCATTAAACTTCTACTTCATTATGCTTAGCAATTATTTCATACTGAAAAGGCACATCCAAATTAACTTTTCCAATGTATTCAAAGTATTTGCCTAGTAAAATGAGTAAGCACCCTGTTAAAAATGAGACTTACTAAAAAAAAAAAAAACAACGAAAGATTTGTGTATACATGTGTAACCACACCCATAATGTGTTTGTCTACATACGGACACACAGATCTATACCCACAAGTTTAAAGAAAGTCACGTTAGCTAAACAGGTTATCATTTACATTCACTAATCTCTTCAGAAGTTATGATTCAGCATTTATCTATAGTGGGTTTCTTCAAAGTATAAAAAAATACATTCTACGGTTGCTTTATATGGTAAATTAATGGAGAAGGGGAACCCATTTAAAGAAAAAGAATCTTTTAACTGAAAACCCACTTAGAAAACTAATCAAAACTAGAAAAAAAACCCCACATATTTTCTTATAATGCTCACATTTCTGTAAAGTTTCAAGTCTATCACTTTTTTTTTGTGAATCAACTTATGCCCAGCAGAATCCAAGTTTATAAGAGGAAGAAAAAGATCTTCTAAAGGTACACACCACAATACACCTAATCGATACGTAAAAAGCAACTTTAGGCAAACTGAAGGACCTTAAGAAGTACCTGAGAAACAACCTAGTATAACCTTAATCAATAGGTGAGTAAACAGCCCAAGAGATTAGGTTACATGCTTTACCAAAAGCAGTTATTAATCTATGAGTGAACAAAGATCCAGGTCTCTTGACTATTCTGCATCTACTCTGTGTGTAGAGGCAATCAAAGTGAAATCAGAGTAGGCTGCCTAGCATAATGAAAGAGATACACCTACTTGTATTTATTTCCAGTTCTTGGATGTGGCTGAATTTTACAGCGATAAAGCGTTGGGTCTCTCATACATCCATTGTTACTACTCATGTCGATTTTTGCTCTCAGACAACAGGACTGACCAAACTGGCTCCCTTTTTTCATCTCTTCCCACATTTGTAGATTCTTCTCAATAGCTGTAAGATTAATTATATTACAGTTTAATATATTACTAACCTAGTTGAACTGAAATTATTTTAATGGTTTACTTTTATATTATAAGCACACTCCCCTAGTTTAAAAATACCATCATAACTGTATGTATGTAGAGAATGAGTTGTCAATAGAAACGAACGTGGCCTCTTAAAAATAAATAAATATACAAATTAAAAAAAATAAAATAAAAAATAAATTAAAATACCATCATAGTTTCAATATCTGATACGAAGAGTAAATGCATCATTTTTTATGAAGAAGTCTCACAAAAAACACTTAGGAAAAGTACTCTATGAATACGCTTTCAGAAGTCAAAGCAATACATTTCACTGATATAGTACTCATTTAGGGTAAGAGACCTGGGGCACCTGGGTGGCTCAGTCAGCTAATTGTCCTACTTCAGCTCAGGTCATGACTCTTGGTTCATGAGTTTGAGCCCCGCATCAGGCTCTGTGCTAACAGAGCCTGGAGCCTGCTTCAGATTTTGTGTCTCCCTCTGTCTCTGCCCCTCCCCTGCTCGCACTCTGTCTCTCTTTCAAAACTAAATAAATTTTTTTTTCATTGAGATAAATAAATAAAAGTAAGGGTAAGAGACGAAACATGAGACTTGAAGGTTTTTCTCGCCCTGTGTTTCCTACTTGCCGATCAAGGCACAGCTAGCCAGCCCCTGAGCGTCTCAAATTTAATTCTGCTTTTGAAGCAGAAGCATTCTGTTCCTCTGACTCCTCATGCTCAGGGGACAGACCAGACTGGCCTGATCCACAGGGCCCACAGGCATCAGTGCTGCAGCCTGTGCCCATGTAAAGAACATGGCTTGGGCTGTGAGCCTGAGTCCATGGGCTACCAGAAAGCCCTGTCAGTCATTCCAGTGGAAAACAGGAGACTCTTGGATCAAAAAAAAAAAAAAAAAAAAAAAAAAAAAGAGAGATCACAGAAAACAATGATACAAATTTCATCCCAGAAAATTCTGTCCCAAGTAGCTATGGTTCTATCTTGTGAAAATACTGAAAACCTGCCCCATGCAAGTAAGAAAGAACTATTAAACAATGACTTTCTGTGGAAGCTCCTGAAGATATGATGGACACTTTGCCCTCAAAAAAAATCAAATGAGTCTAAAAATACAGTTGTTAACTATTTTTGAAAATGTTAGGGAAACCTCAAAAAGAGGGGAAAAAAAAAGACTTTTTAACAATTTGACAACAATTCACTATACACTTCCCAAATGTGACATTATGGCAACATAAATGCAGAATAAAAACAGCCCCAATCAGTAGCTCAGGAGACAAGTAATGAATAAGAAATATGCTTTTTCGTTAAGTGGTATCTCAGAGGTATAGAGTTGTACTAACTAAGCTTACATATTACATTCACATGCTGAAAAGAAGATTCGGGTACTAATAACATGATCACTGAACCTCTTAGAAAGGCTAAGTATTTAAATTGGGAGAACTACAAAGAAATGCAGAAGTACTCACTGCAATGGAATGAACACAATGCAAAGGACCAAGTGCAGTGAGACACTATGGGCACAACTACGGGCACACACACTTCGCATGCAGTTGTGACATCAACAAAGTAGTAACAATGTAAAGATGATAACGAAAGAAAAAAAGAAACCTGTGATGAACGTATGGATCACATTCCCAAATGGGCCTCAAACCAGCATCTTTCACAGAAATCTTGTTCTACTAAAGAAGTAGAACACAAGACCGCCAATTAAAATATAAGACATTAAATGAGCCTTACAGTTTTTTCTATGCTTGGATTCTATCCTCTGCTCACGTTCTGCTTTCATCTGCTCAGCAGGAGTATCATCCACATAAGCCTTCCCTTCCTGAATTAGCTTCTCTGCGTATTTCATTATAGTTTCAAAATGATCCGAGGTATAAGTAAATTGATCCGGTTTGATATGCAACATTGCAACATCCTCCAAGATAACCTGCAAAGAGAATCCAAAATAACCATCAACTTATCTTTTGCATTTTCTTGTGTATTTTCAATCCTTGATACTGCATTTGGGCAAATGTAATAATACACCATCAGTCAAAAAAAAAAAAGCCTGAAAATGGTTGTACAAGTTGTATATTAGGTCAGAAAAGAAAAAAAAAAGATAATCATTATACTAGTCTCCAAATTTTCAGCTGAGAAAGCTGATTTCATGATGGAGCTTTCCATTTACTCTGGAAAACTGGTTATTATTGGTCATACCGACAATCATTTGCCCTCTCTTTGAACATATTGCAGTGCTTCTGAACAAAGAGGATAGAAGAGGCCAAGAAACCTCCCCATTTTCTGATACCTACTTGGTGTTTGTTTCATTCACACACTTACAATTATATGACAGAAAGGAAGCCTGTCTCTAGTGACCAATTCATTTAAGAAATTGGTACTTATAGGAAAACATAGCACTTTGGTAAAATTGTACAATTGAGGAAGAAAACAGTAAGTGGAAGTTTTTTGCTATAGGAGCTCAATATTGCTTGCCTTAGGTCTCAGACACAGAATAGACAGATGAGGGAAAAAGGCAGCTATGAGAACAAACTTCATTTATTTTCTTACCATGAAGGTATCCAGTCACCCTCTAATTTTAATTAACTTTTCTGACAAAGGGTCATCACTACACCTTTAATTACCTTCTCAAAATCTTCCTTTTCTTTTTCGGGATTTGTGTCATCAAATCTCATGATCAGTTTCCCTTTAAAGTTAACCTGGTAGTGCTGGTTCAGAAGAGCAGCTTTTGCATGCCCAATGTGTAAGTAACTAAAACAAAAACATTTCACAAAGAAACTCATTAACATGTTTTACCTAAATACTTGAACTTAACCTTCCTGAGGAGATGAGAACTAAACAAAAATCCTTCTAGTTGGTACTCCCGTCATAGTTTATTTTCTAACAAGAAAGTACTCTGATAGAAAAGCTGACCCTCACAGGAAGAAAAAGACACTACAACATTTATAAAGTCATCACAAGAAACAATTTCACATGGAACATCTCACAAAGAGACAAGTGATTTAGTCACGTTACCACCTTAAGGAGAATCTTTTTCTTTTTTACAGAGGAAATGAGTGGTCGTTTAGTTAGGGGAAACCTGCTTCCTGGAAAACGGTGTCCAGGGTTACACGGGAGTGCGTCTGCACAGAGACCTGACTCTGTGGTGGACGGAGCACCCACCTCGTGCACGCCAGCGAGAGGCGCCTCTGAGATCGCCACTGCCACATGCTAACTCGTGGACGGACACGCGGGAATCGGGAAGCTGCAGAAGAGCCACTTATTCTCAAGGCTTCGATTTTCTCAAAAGCCAAAATACAAGGATTTCAACTAAAGGACTTTACAGGTCTCATCCAGGACCAACGCTCCATGAATTGCAATCTGTGAAAATACTATTCTGTTCCTATGGGCAGTTGGCAATTACAAGGAATAAAATATATCAGAGGCCCTGTTGATATAATAAGTCACCATTTCCCTTGATCAGTGAAGTGGGTAAAAAGCAGTATCTTGTACCACTAACGATGAAAATACACTTTCCCGGGCAGCAAACAGGGCATGAAGTGAGGAAGTTTAATAATCCGCTCTCACGAACTTTTATTAGTTGCCACTGACAATGGTAGCCACCGTCTCCCTGCGCTAGTCTCCTAGTTTCTCGCCCACCTCTAATCTCAGCTGGGGTCAACAGGGGAGAGGAAAATACAACTCCTTGCATGTCTTCACACCAGTTTTTAAATCAATCCATGTTTTAAAAATTCACGCAGCATTCTAGATCAATGATTCAATGTTAAGAAGGATTTATATGCACCAGTTAATGCAGACAAGTACAAAGCAATGCATTTACGGCTATTCAAAACTTTCTATATAAAATAAAATATAAAAATTATTTTATATAGAAATCTCACTGGTATCCCAGATGAGATTCTAAAACAGAAAAAGGACATTAGTAAAAAACTAATGAAATCAAAAAAAGGTATGGAGTTTAGTGTTAATAGTAATATACTGATATTGGTTCACCACTTGTGACAATGGTACCTTAGAGTAATGTAAGATGTTAAGATCATGGACAACTGGGTACGGTATATGTGGGAACTTTCTGTACTATCTTTGCTACATTTCTGTAAGTCTAGAACTATGCTAAAATAAAAGGTTTACCGAAAGTAAAATAAAACAAAGGACCGTAAAATAAAACAAAGGACCGTGAGTTCCAAGAAACAGAGACACCTACTGCAGTTTTCATGGAAAGTGTTATACTTGTATCATGTTATACCTATCATTAAAAACAGAAAAAAAAAGACAACTACTAATCACTGACTACTCATACTATATGATAGTTAATGTGCTAGGCTTTACACAAAAGAATTAATTTAAGAGGAATGAGGAAATCAAACCATTCTCTTACACTTAAAGATATTATTTCTGGGGGCACCTCGGTGGCTCAGTAGGTTAAGCGTCCGACTTCGGCTCAGGTCATGATCTCACGGTTCGTGAGTTTCAGCCCTGCGTCAGGCTTTGTGCTGATTCAGATTCTGTGTTTCCCTCTGTATCTGCCCCTCCCCTACTCGCACTCTGTCTCTCTCTCTCTCTCTCTCTCTCAAAAATAAAGATTAAAAAAACAAAATTAAAAAAAATTTTAAAGATATTATTCTGAACCTGAAATAATGTGTGCAGTTCTAACAAGTCTAAATGTCAAGAAAGCTAACAAGACTATGAAATATTCACAAGGTAACTAAAATAGTAATCAGCTCAAGAAACAACCTAATTGGAATAGCTAAAAAAGTGAGATTCGCGCTATGTCACAGTTAGCACTTGTGCTGAATAGGGCTTCTGCCACCCATAACAAACATAGGCAATAGAACTTTAAGTCAAATGGATTCTAGAACCAGATAGCACAGGTTTCAGTTTGGCAAATTACTAAAATGTTGAATGAATCAGTTTCCGAAACCATCTGTAAAACGGAGATGTTAACAGTGCTTTCTTCACAGGGCTATGAGGATTAAAACGCTGTGTGTATAGGGTTTGATAGTACCTGTACATAACAGCTTCTATATACGTTAGCTAGGAATAAGAAAAAGGGCTGGGGTGCCTGGGTGGCTCAGGTGGTTAAGTGTCCAATTCTCAATTTCGGCTAAGGTCACGATCTTACAGTTTGTGAGTTTGAGCCCTGCATGGGGCTCTGCGCTGACAGTGCGGAGCCTGGATTCTCTCTCTCCGTCCACCCCTCCCCAGCTTGCGCACTCTCTCTCTCTCTCTCAAAAATAAACCTTAAAAAAAAAAAAAAAAAGAAAGAAACAGGGCTGAAGCCGTGCCTTCTGGCTCTTCATGAAAGACATAGAAAAATAAAAAAGAAAAATTAAAGAATTCTTTAGCAGTATACGGGGATAGGACAAAAATTATGAATAAGAAAACAAAACAAAAACCCACCAAACAAAAAAGAAGATTCCCAAAATACCTGAACATTAATTTATATTCCAAATCCCAAAATTGTATTTGGCCAAGACTATGGTCTCTGAAATTGACATGACTTATGGCAGACAAATGTGTTTTACAGAGTAAATTATGTGAGGCACTCACTATTCCAAGAAATGATGGTGACAAAAATATAAGAAGATTCTAAAAGGACAAATGTCCAAATGCCGCAGCTATAAACAGCCACTGCTTAGAAAGTGGCTTTTTATCAAACCATTAAAGTCACTCACTCCCAACGGGAAAGCATGACCTGTCGCAGTAAGCACACAGGAACAGAACACAGGGCCGCATGGACCCAAGATGTCAGTAGGAATTAAGTGTGTATGAGAAGTCTTATCTATGAGATTCCACTTAGTCAACTATCCATCAATCACTTAATGATTTAGTCTGTGAATTTTCCAAAATCCTTATTTCTCTTTCATCCCCTTCCATCAATCCTTTATTTTGACACCAAAATCAGCAAACTTAGAAAAGCAGAGAGAAAATGCAGAATTCTAAAACAGATTTTCTTGTCAATGGTGTTTATGAAAACTTTGTGGAGAACTCTTAAGAACAACTAAAATAAAATGGATTTTTCCTTATCTGCCACTTTCTGTTATCTACACATTCCACTTACCACAAATGGGTAAGAAAATCTGAAATTAAGCAAAATTCTGGCATTAATAAGAGGTATTTTACTGTATTACTCACTATCACGGGAAAGGGGCTATCACAAAGCTTGTCCGGTATGCTCACAGAGGCTGGTGCAAAGGTGGACTCCCCCTGACCTTGGGTAATGCTGGGCAAGGCCTGAGACAGCCCCAGGCTGGTGACCACCAGCCAGAACAGTCTTCTTCTCTATTGCACCCTTCAAATATTATTTTCTATTGGTGCCAAAAGTGAAAGGGGTTGGGAAACATGCTAACAACAGAAAGAATTCAATAAGAATAGGCTTTTCAGGATGCCATTTTATTTCGTAAAAAAGTAACTTAAAAATAATTCTACCATAATTTCTGCTCACCAAACGAACTGCTCAGGATACAAAACAAATCCCTATTAAATGAGAGCCTAAAAATCTCAAAATGCAAATAAAACTTAAGGGTTTCTATTTATGGAAAGTTTCCTATTTATAGCTAAAATTCCATCTGGGGCAAAATAACAATGTTGTCTAATTGCTTTAAAAAGCTAAAACTACAAATTCAATACATTAACATTAATTATAACAGACTTAAATGTTCAGAAATTTGACCCCCCCAACAATTAAAACCTTACTCATTTTCTTCCATATTAGTAATCTAGTAATATTAAAAGCATTTAATGGTCTTTAAGCTTTTCCACTAAATATATTTCATTGTAATTACAAGTTACATTTTCTTACCCACTAGCCTCTGGAGGAAATCTGACAGTAACCTTTCCCATCTCAGCACCTGGAAGCTCAACAAATTTCCCAACATCTTGCTTTTTCTCAGATGTCTGAAAAGCAGAAGAAAAACAACATATAAAATAGTTACATCGTTAGATGTTTAAGAATACACTCATTCAACAAATACTCAATACCCACTATGTGCCAGGCACGGTTACAAGACAAATGATGAATAGAACGTCATCCTTGCACTTAAGGACCCCAAATCTTGTGAAGGACATAAATAAAACTAAACACTGGCAACAGACCATACATATGTATGCATAGAATGCGTTACAGCAGTGAGTTGAAGTTAACCAACAGCATCTAGGGTCATCAGGAAAAGCTTAAAAGGAGGTAAGAACCAAGCTGGACCTTAAAAAGTACGTGGAGATACATCAGATGCAGAATGTAGAAGGTACTCATTCTAAGAAAAGGGGTAACAGCACAGGTAAGACACAAAGACAATGCAATGTCTATGAAAAGTTAGAAATACATGGGGTGGGTGAATGAGCAAAGAAGCTGAAGCTGTTGACAAGGTCCAAAATACGAAGCCTCTTATGAACTTGCTTTTAGGTTTTAGGCAATGAGGAAATCTCAGGGGGTAATGGGACCATTTATTTGTACTTTCTAAAATGATACCCAGCCCAGTGCAGAAGCTAAACTAGAAAAGAGAGAGACCTTTGATGAGATTATGGTATTAAATCAACAGGGGGTAATGAGGCCTCAATAAAAATCAAAAGCAGTGGAGACAGAAAACATAGATATGAGAACACAACTTGTTGACTGATTTCATGGGAAAAAAATGGTGAAGGATGAATGAAGATTTTTAGCCAAAACAGCTGAGTGGACTGTGGTGTCTTTACCCAAGCAGACAGTAGTTTTCAAATTTTACTGTGCCAGAAAATCTTTAAACTTTACTACGCATGCCTAATATGTTAAACAGATCACAGTACAGAGACCTTGGGAAGAGAATCTTTTCTACTGTACTCTACATCACACATCCTAGAGAATCAACAAAAAGGCTCTGCAGAAGCCTAGGACTCAATGGTTAAAAATCAACAAACAGGAGAGAGTCAGGAGGAAGAAAATATGGTATAACTATAAAAAGGAGGTTTTAGTTACTTGGAGTTTGGATTTCCTAAGGGACATACACCAGATGACCATAATATTTTAGACATATAATTACAAAGATTAGGCTTTATGTAGTTAAATAATTAAAGGTAAGCTAAAACTTGATAATCGCCTTGGCAGATTTTTCCAAGAAGATCCTTTTTCATGGATGGAAAGGGGAAAAAAAACCAAACTATTAGTAGGAATAATTTTCTTTTCAGATCTACAGTCTCAGCATTAAGAATGGCTTACCACTTTAGCTTTAGTCGTTGAAACGTTCCACTTGGTACCTACGGACTGGAAGGCCTGGTGGGCTTCAAGGAAGCCAAACCAGCGTTTGACATGCACTGGAGTTTTGTTCTGTTTCAACTGTTCCTGCCACGCCGGATTTCCTGTTAGCAAACATAATTTTAAAACCATTCAATAAATCTGCGACTTTGAAAGCAAAGTTCTAGTTGTAGTTAATTTAAATAAACAAGATGGCTTAAAGTTGTTCTTCTATAGGGGTGCCTGGCTGGCTCAGTCGGTGGAGCATGTGACTCTTAACCTCAGGGTCTTGAGTTCAAGCCCCCTGTTGAGTGTGGAGTCTACTTACCAAAAAAAAAAAAAAAAAAAAAAAAAAAGATACACTTCCATAATGAAACATTTTAAATGTAAACACACATTGCAATGTTTTCATGTAATTCTTTAACATACTTTACAGAATTCACAAAAGGTAATTAAAACTATTTCTGCAGTTCAACTCAATGAAATGAATACTAAATCCTGCTCTCAACACCACCACACACCCACTGTAAGGCCAATGCCACACTTTTTTTTTTTTTTTTTTTTAAAGTTTATTTGAGGGGAGGGAGAGAGAAAATCCCAAGCAGGCTCTGCCCTGTCAGGGCACAGCCTGACGACACAGGGCTCAATCTCAAGAACTGTGAGATCATGACCACAGCCCAAACCAAGAGTGGGTCACTTAACTGACTGAGCCACCCAGGCACCCCAACCAATGCCACATTTCGTAGATAAGGAAAAACTTTAAGTAGATCCACTAGAAAACAAAATAGAAATCAAGATCAAGAAGTAGCTCATTTCTTCAGATGTAACATCAAAAGTAGGCACTGAAGGAAAATTTAATTAACATCACAAAGCTACATCCTTAAGATATTATCTTCCTTTTCACACATATTAAGTCAAAAATAAAAAAAAGACAACAATGTCAAACCTATACATGAAAACATTTAATTAGAAAAGGACTTCATTTTATGTTGGTTATTTTAATAATAATTGAATTTGGAGAAAAGTTTTAGCCACAAAAATATTACACATAATGTAAAAAATGCCACATAATGTAGAATTAAACAATGATAAAACCTTCTGGCGTATTTGCTATTTTTTTTTTAAAGAAAATAACAAAATTCAAGTCCCCTTTATACCTCTCATCAATCCCATAATCTTACCCTGTTACAAACTAGTCACAGAAGAGCAGATCAGTGACCCCCAAGAGAAACAACTCCAGATTACCCCCCAAACACATATACACCCATAATCAGAGACAACAATGCCTGCCTGGAGTAAAGGAATGGCTGAGACAGGAGAGGTGCTGACATAAATGGGATGAGGGCTTCTTCAGCAGGGCCAAGGTCAGCTTCATAGCCAGCAGGGAGATGGATTAGTAAGAAAGATGACCTCTAGGGACAGCAAAGGATAGGGAATCCCTGTGACTTGACCGGCATAAAGTAGCAGGTGGTCATTCCTTTGCAAGGAAGTCCTAAGTGACTCTTTCTATGTGGGTATGTTTGTGTGTATGCACATGTATATGTATGTACATATTCACATATGCAGAAATATGTACACTTCTTACTCATCAAAATATCAATTAAAATAGAACAACCTTCAGGAAGAATAATTGATACCTTTTAGGGTAGCCCAAACACATAAATCTGCTAAGCTCAAGGAATTTCCAACTAAGTATGTTCTCAGAGACAGGCAATGATTGAGCTCGTTGATTGCAGAAGTAAACAAATTACATGAAGACAATTTTGTGGCACTAAACTCCAGCCAGTGATCAATCTGTGAACATAAAAGATGGAAAATAAATGCACACCATGGTTTAGATTTAAACAAACAAATGGCCTTAGTTAGAGACATGCCTATCTTATCTCCAATTACAGAATCTGCCATTATGTGGATTTAATTCTGGTCGCCTGGGAACTAAATTGGCATTAAAATAGACAAATTTCATTCATTCATTTTTCATTTTAATTTCATTCATTTTTCTGTTTTTTCTTTTTGCAGGGGTGTGGAGGGGCACTTCGAGGAAGAAAAAGATTTGAAAACTGGCAGCAGCAGGAAGGAATAACCAACTTGATCAAAACCGGCAGGTGATTATCCACCTGCAAAATTTAAAAGTAAATTCTTAGGAAACTATTCTTTATACTTCAAATTTTGCAAATTTAGGAAAATTAGAGCTGACTACAAACAAAGAGAAAAGCATCTAAACAATTGTACAGGAAGTTAATCTACTGTTGCTATAATTAATCAAAGTATATACCTAGAAAGGAAAAGAGAATCCAAACTATGTGTGTGACCCTGGGAAAACCTCGTAATTCTCTAGGCCTGCTGCCTCATCTGTAACATTAAGGGAGGTGCAGGAGATGATCTATACAGTTACATCCAGGTATGAAATTTTAGGACTCTATGAAGAAGACAGCACTCACTGACCCAACAGGACTGCTGGTGGGGATTAAAAGTTGAAATTTAGGAGCTAGGAAGTTTTTTCCTGAAAATAAAAATAAGATGAGAATTCCTTAGCTAGGTCTGTAACTAAAACTCCATCAATAACCTTAAATAGAATAATCATACATAAGTCAACAATAAAATGAAGTTCTCAAAAGAATAGAAGTATAAATCAAAACAAAAGAAAACAAACCCAAGGAAGTGTTCCTTCCTTACCTCAGTATGTTCCAGCAGGTTCGAGCCATAGAGCCTAGCTGTAGTCGCAACTCGAGCCAAGTAGCGAAGTATGGAATTTATGTCTGTGAATACCACATTTCTAGAATACAAGCAGGAGATAAAATATTATCATAGCTCTAGCAAATCAGTAGGAGTCATGAGACTTACGAAGAACTGTAAAAATAGAACCCTTACATTTACCATGTAGTTTCTACTACAGTTTAAAAAAAATCTGCCTTAAAAAAAACAATCTGCCTAATTCATTCTTTACTATCAAATTCCTATATGTTCTGAATGTTCAGTTAAATCTGACAATTCAGTTAAGAGTGGACTATCTATACTGCTTTGTCCTTCTAACTATTGTCTATTCAGTGGTGAAAATATGAAAATATAATTGGGATATCAAGAGTAACTGATGTAAAATAAATCAAGGCAGAGAAGTCAAGGATATACAGTCATAAAGATGCTAGTTGTATCAACTTCCAAGTAAAGATGACAGATCAAACCATATAAAAACTGTTCTGTAAAAATTATTTTTTAAAAAGACACACACCCATAGGAAAAAGAGACTAAGGAAAAGAAAAGAATAACAATAAAAATTCAGAAGCTAGAGAGATGAATTTAACAGGTCTGAAGAAAACGAATCTTAAGCAGACAGTGGACAAAGCTGAAAAACAACCTAACTTCAATTTTAGAATCCACAAAAGACTTAGGAATGGAAATAAGAATGAACTGGGGCTAAAATTAGGAGGGCTGGTAAAAAGTCTATTTAAGAATCAGTTGGAGGACACACGGGTGGCTCAGTTAAGTGTCCAATTCTTGATTTTGGCCCAGGTCATGATCTCATGGTTCATGGGGTCAAGCTCCAATTCAGGCCCTGCACGGACAGCCCAGAGCCTGCTTGGGATTCTCTCTCTCCCTCTCCCTCTGCCCCTCCACCACTTGCACACACACATACTCTCTCTCACAATAAATAAATAAACATTAAAAAAAAAAGAGAATCAGCTGGAAATAGATACCATCAAACCCTATTCTGCACAGCTGGGCTGCTTCTCTTATTCAATCTTGGCAAAAACTGGAGGTTTATTCTCTAAGCACTAAAACAGAAGGTCTCTCAACTGGCGGAAATTGGTCACTGCTGAGTTGGTTTATGCAAGTAACTGGGTAAATGAATATACATATACTAGATGCTGAGGTCTTTAGCCTTCTTCCCTCTCTTAGCTCCCAAAATATTCTGGTATGAACTCTTTACCTTCTAAACAAGAGACTGAAAGTCTTCATTGAATAATCCCATCAGCTTAAGAAGAAATAACTAAGGATACTGACATCAGAAGTTCCCACTAAATAAACTGCTCAATCAGACCAAAGTATGCTCAGAGCTGACAAGCCAACCCTTGAGGTCAGAATTTGCAAACAGCTTTACATTCCTACCAAAATCTAAGAAGGTCATCAGGAATTACCAAATATTTGAAGAAAGCTTTTAACTTAAAAGATAGTAACCAAAATAAGCACATAGTAAAATGCAACCTGGACAAATTAGGAAAAAGAAAACGAAACAATATATTGCAATCATAAAATAACAAGATACTGTTAAGAGAAGTACCCAAAAAATAAAAAACAGCTCTTAGATACTAAAAATATAGTAGCAAAAATAGAAAAAACTCAATAGAAAAAAATGGGATGATAAAGTTGAAGAACACTCCAGAAAGTAAAAAGAAAAAAATAGATGGAAAGTGAAGGTGATACTTAATCCTAATATCCCTATAAAGAACAGAAAATGGAGGAGAAAATCATCAAAAATTTTTAAACATTTTCCAAAACAGAAGGATTTCCATTCCACATTTAAAAGAGACCAAGCACCCAGTGGAAGAGATTTTTTAAAAGGCCCACACGGGGCACGTGGCTGGCTCAGTCGGTAGAACATGTGACTTAATCTCATGGTTGTGAGTTCGAGCCCCAGGTTGGGGGTAGTGATTACTTTAACATCTTAACAAAAAAAACCAGACCCACACTAAAGCATATCACTGTGAAATTTCAGAATACTGAATCACCAGAAAATATTCCTGCAAACTCCTAAAGTCACACAGAACAGATCAGGAATCAGACAGGCTTCAAAAGAGAACAAAGCAAACAATTATTCCATGGAAAAGTAAAAGTTGTACACAAAAAGTAATCATAGTATGTGGCTCAGCAGTGAGTAAAACTTACTAGGTCATTACAGTGTAAACACTGAAAGGTGACCTAATCAAAATTACGATACAACTACACTAGGAGGAAGGAGGAGAGGGGAGTGGAAGAGTGTGTTTGAGTATGTGTTTTTGTGTATCTTGCCCCTTTCCCAAAATAAGTCTTTCTGTCAGTTTATTATGAACCTTTCAACACTTTTCAAATCTGCACCTTGCTGGAGAATATCCTTGAAATTTTCTTTCAATTTGGTCTAGATTCTACTATCTGGTGAAATACTGTTAAAAGAATCTGAAACCAGGTTGTGTCCATTTCTTAGTTTCATTAAACAAAAATTAAAGAGAATAGTATCTCCCTTTCCAGTCCTTTTTATTCTTTCCAGTGGGTTCCAAAAGAAAGATGTTTAATCTTCCATATATCCCAGGATGCAAATGATTCACTTTAATCAAAAACATATAGTATATGCTCATTGTAGAAAACTTGGAAAACAGAGAAGGAAAAAAAAAAAACCCAAACACCCATAATTCCATCACCCAGAAACAGACACTATTGAAAGTGCTGCAGACTTCTCAAACATATTTTTCTATGCAAATATGTGATTTTATCTTTACGTTCTGTTTTTTTAATATTGTAAATATAACCCACCACTAAAAGTTTTTCATAAGCTTTTTCACAGATGCCTAACATTCCATGCTGTGGATTTACCATATTTATTTATTTGCTATTACTACTAATTTTGAATATTTCCAATTTTCTACCAGAATAAATCACAGTAGAATTAAAAACCCTTATGTATAGGGGCACCTGGGTGGCTCAGTCAGTTAAGCATCTGACTTTGGCTTAGGTCGTGATCTCATGGCTCATGGGTTCAATCCCCGCATTGTCATGTCAGCTGTGCTGACAGCTCAGAGCCTGGAGCCTGCTTCGAATTCTCTCTGCCCCTCCCCCACTCCTCCACTCTGTCTCTCAAAAATAGACAATCATTAAAAATTCTTCACTCCTTGGGGGGCGCCTGGGTGGCGCAGTCGGTTAAGCGTCCGGCTTCAGCCAGGTCACGATCTCGCGGTCCGTGAGTTCGAGCCCCGCGTCAGGCTCTGGGCTGATGGCTCAGAGCCTGCAGCCTGTTTCCGATTCTGTGTCTCCCTCTCTCTGCCCCTCCCCCGTTCATGCTCTCTCTCTGTCCCAAAAATAAATAAACGTTGAAAAAAAAAAAAAATTCTTCACTCTTAAAAAAAAACCTCATGTGTAAATCTTTCTGTACATTTCTACTTTCTTTTAGATTATAAGTGGGATCAGATACCTTACTGACAAATATGTGTCTCTGGATATACTTCTCTTAAGAATGAAGAATAGCATACTTCTTTCTAGGGACAATCTACCAACTAGCAAGTAAAACAAGCACACAACATTGAATTCTGAATATTTCAAAAAATGCTGTTCAGTACTGAAAACAGAGATATAAAAGTACTTACTCAGACACATGAAGAATATTCTCTTTCCCTTCTTCAACAGAAATGCTGACATTGTCTTTCACATGTTCTACAGCCAACAAAGCTCCTAAAAATAATGACATGAAAAGATTTTTCTTTATAAACTTGAATCATAAAGCAGTAAGAATGACTCAACAAACCAGTGTTAAGTCCTGCAAGGAGTAAACTTTTTTCCTAATGGTCTATAAACAGAAAGTATGGTCTTCTGGTCTTGAGGAAATATTACATCAGAAATTATTCATTGGCACAGTCCAGCTGCTTTTGAATATGTTCAGCTTCCAGTTAAGGACACTGAAATTAATCTTTTCCTCCCTCAGAAGACAAGAAGAAATGAGAATAGCGCCTTCTATAAAAACTATTGTTAATAACATTTCAGTGATTACTATGTGGTGGACACTGTGCTAAATGCTTTACAGTCATCGGAATTTTCAACCTTTATGGTAACCTTAAGAGGTGGTCACCTTTATCTCCATTTTACAGAGGAGGAAACTGGGCTCGGAAGGATTAAATAATGAACCCAAGTTCTTGACTAAATATGTGCCACTCAGGAAGTGAACGCAGGTCTAAGGCAGTCCAGAATTCAAACTCTAAAACACGGTGTAATCTGCCTCTCAATACCTATTAAATATCCTAAATTGACTCATTTAGTCCTATAAGTTTGGATAACATGGGCCACCAACACCCAGATATTGATTTCTAAATATCATGCTCTACTGGAAACAGGGCTGCGGCAGGGAAGGTACGAGATAACCCTGGAAAATCTTGTGCTAGAAAGCAAGTACACAAATAGATATGCCAAAAGGACACAGAGGCCAGCTTGGAGGGGCTCCCACTGGCAAACAGTAGCAATGTAACCACTAAAGTAAATGACACAAGTTTTACTGTCTCCATACAATGAAATCCTAAATGGCAAATAAAAAGCATGAAGTACTGTTACAGGCAGCAGGATAGATGAATCCCAAAGCATTATCCTATGTACAAAAGAATATATATGATATGATTCAATATATATGTAATTCTAGAAAAAGACAACAGTGACAGAAAACAGATCAGTGACTATCAGGGATGAGAGATGGGGAAGGGAAACTCACTGCAAAGGGGCATAAAGGTACTTTCCGAAATCAGAGAAATATTCTCTATCATTATTGTGGTGGTTACTGTATGTTACTTGTCAATTTTAAATTGGCAAAGTTTAGTATATGCATGTTGTAAGTCAATAAAATGGATTTCAAAAAATAAAAATTTTAAAAGAAAAGTAAATAATACAGATTATAACTTTTGAGTACATTTTGTTATGAATTTTTTTTAATGGGAAAGAAAAATATCTTCTGACACAAAAATGCCAACTAATATAAAGAACAGCAGAATTGGAAGGTCACCTTTGGCACCTTCTTAATCATAATCAAGTTGGGAAGGAAGCATCAATGGATGATGAAACCAGTAAGTGAAGGTTTGAGTAGGATGTTTACATGGTCCCAAAGCATTCAAAATGCCTTTTAAATGCAAAGGGAAAGCTTTCCAGTGCGAAAAGCTGGCTGACACCATCTTAAGTAACTGAGATTAGATCACCGGTAATGGGAAAAATCAACTTCATGCACCAATTAATGGGTTGAAATGAAGAATACTGATTCACTTCTGTGCTACTCTTGCCAAAGATGTGTAGCTGAATCTAGCCACAAGGAAACATCAAACAATCTGATCAGGGGACATTCTTCAAGTAATTGGTCTTCAGCCTTCACAGAGGTCAAAGCTATGAAAGTCAAGGAAAGACTAAGACTATATTCCAGATTGAAAGAAACCGCAGAGACATGACAACTAGGTGCAAAGCATGATTCTGGATTTTGATTCCTGCACCATGGAGAGTACTGCTGGAACAATTAGTGTTGGAATATGAATGAACAGGGTCTGTGCATTAAATGGAAGAATGAAATCAATGTGTACTTCCTGATTTTGATGTTCCTGTCAGGTCACAAAGTTTTTCCTCACTTGAGAGAGCACTACACTGGCATATTCTGGATGCTGAAGCATCATTATCTGCAGTGTGCTCTCCAGTGGTACAAGGGGAAAAGTATTTTGTTCTATTCTTGTACCTTGAAGTTTGAAGTTATCTTAACATTAAAACTTCACATGCTGAACGCATATAAAATAGGGAAATAACAATAATGCAATCTGTTTTCCAAATGTTTCATCTAATTTTACTGATTTAAAGGTAAGATGTATTTTAATTAAGCAATGTGAAGAATTAAAAACAAAAAAGGAGAGAAGCAAATATATATATTCTATAACTGGTCTACCGTTCAAAATGACAATAATTTTTTTTAAGATTCTCTTCCAGAATTAAGTCAGAATGTGATTCTGAGTTCTACAATTCACTAAGGAAACAGGTCTATCACCTTCAAGGTGATTTTCTAAGTAACATTAGTAAAAACTACAGCTAGAAAATACATAAATTGTGTTAAGAATTTTACCTACAGTCTCATATAATTCTGGCAACCAACCCTATGTGGAAGATACTATTCCTCTTAATCAAGGAAACTGGAGGAGAAGCCAAACAAAGAACTTGCCAATGTTCCACAACTAGTAAGTGGCAGCCAGGATTGGACCTAAGTCTCCAGGAAGCAAATGTTTTGCTCTTAACCATGAGACCACACTGTCTAGTGCTTTCCAGCCCAAAAAGCAAAACCCATTTCTTCCGGAGTTCATGGATTAGGGTGAGGTTAGCCCATAATTACTGGAACCAATAGGTTCAAACACCAGCATTTTTAAAGTACTTAAAATGGCTATCGTGGGTTTTGTTCCAAAAGACTCAGAATGCCACCAAAGCTGAAAATGTAGTGAATAATTCTGTCAACCGTATGTGGTCAACTGCATCTAAAGATCGGCACTTCTCCCACATTAGTAAAGTATCTGTGAGTCTAGACTATGTAAACACATTACCAAATAGGAGATTAATAAACTACTTAAATTCTTTTGTGTAATTTTCCCAAGTAATAAAAAAGCAGAAATTCCAAGCTATCTATCTACAATAACCTCAGCCACAAAGAAAAAGCAATTCCAAATAGAACTTAAGATGTATTAGGTGTATGGAAACCAATATGACAATAAATTTCATATATTGAGAAAAAAATCCCTATCTAAAATAAGTGCCTATGAATAAGAAAAGTATTTACAACTGAATTCAAATAATATACTTCCTTTGATAATATTTAAAATGACTTCACAATATATCACATACTATGTAAAATGCAAAAAATAATTCTGTAAATAAAACTCTAGGCAGTTAAAAAAAAAAAAAAGATGTATTAGGAAGGTGACAGATCTGATGTTTATTCTGGCCTTGACTACATCCATAAGGATGTGTGTGGTAAAGCAACCCGATCAGTCCGCAGTATACTTGAGTGTTCCAGCAATTACCGTGCCACCATTAATTAAAAACAAGTGCAACCTCAGTTTTAATACAACCTCAGCGACTACGATCGTCTGCCTGGTTCCCTTTGAATCCAATAAAACATAAAGTAGTGAAGTGGACCGAAGATCTTTTCTGAGACGAGGGAGGAAGGGAGACGGGAAGGGGGATATGCTACAAGAGAGGCGAAGATAATGGGATTTTAACTTTCAAAATGATGTTTCTATGAGCAGTTGTAGGTCTCTAGGGAAAGCCACTTCAAAAAGGGAGAGGGGAGCTGGCTGAGAGTCATCCCTCTTAGAGAAAAGGACCGAGGCTGAGCGACGTGTCGCCCTGCCCGGGCTCACACCACGCCTCCCTCCACGCCCGAGTAAACCGTCTCCGGGAGCAGATCCACACGCCAAGGACGGAAGATGAGGGCCGCGCTGCTTACTTCGTGTACAGTTTCGGGAAGACGGCAGGCCTAATCCCACACCGCGACCGCCACTGCGCAACGCCGGGCGCGGCGACCTTCCCTGCCCCGCACCCTCCCCGGCTGATGCAACCCACTTAGGTCGGCGGCCTCGGTCCCTTACCCAGCGGAGGGTCTCCTGCATTTACGGTCAGACAGAGCGTCGCCATCCCCGCCGGTCTGCGGCTCTACCTGTCAGTGCGCCTGCCTGGCCGTCAGAACCACCCCGAACCCGCCGAAAGCGAGAAGCTGCAACGTGTGCACGCGCCTGACGCTGCCGCAGCCTTCGCCCCTCCCCTGCGTCGTGGCTGCCGCCGTCTCCGCGCACACCGTGATGCGTCATCGCCGTGCGCCGTCTCCGCCCCGCCGCGGGCCCCGTGGTCTTCGACCCCGCCCCTCTGCTTCAGAGGGAAGGAGGGCCTAGGGGCGTTTTGCGCGGCCCACGGAGGGTGCTGAGGCGAACGAGAGTTTACGACCCTTCGTAAAGCGAGAAGAGCAGGTGTGAGAGCGTTTCCGAGGTGTGAGGGCTTGCACGTGAGCCACAAAACGGAACACGCCAGGGGAGCGGTGTGTTGTTGATGGGCACTGTGTGTTTAGAAACACAGAGAAGTCGTGGAAGCACCCTGCACATCAAACCATGGTTACGCTGGGGATGGGGGGAGCTTTTCTGATTTTCCTCATTTTTCAAAAGAAGAATGCATTTCCAAGAGTTATTTTCATATTTGAAAATAATGCTTAAAAAGAAAGGATTTATTTGTAAAAGGCGTTACTAAAAGCCAGTGCCCGCGTTTGTCTTGGCTTTGTTTGCCTGGACGCGGATTTCTCCTCTACACCCCGTGGGAAGGGGTGGGGGTAGAGGTAGGGGCATTGTGTGTGCGTGTGTGTACTCCAAGGGCTGGTATTCGAGCCAAGGGGTCAAGAATTGATTCCAAAAAAATATCTCAACCTCACCACCCCACCAGTACCACCACCAATACATGCCCCACGTGGCCTCAAGTGGGGGTGGCATTAAGTGGGGCCACTTGGTGCTATTCAACTGGAGCCTGGGGTGGTCAAAGGTGCAGAAGGGCTTCACTCACCTGATGCCTGAGGTGGGAAGTCTGGAAGCCTAGGCTCAGCTGGACCCCACCCCTCTCCATAGGTCCTCTCCATGTGAAGCCTCCAGCAGGGGAGTAAGACTTCTTACAGGGTATCTCAGTATCAGGAAAGTGAAGGTTCCAAAAGACCAAGATGAAAACTGCTAGGGTCCTCCTGATCTAGCTTCAGAAATCACATAGCGTCACTTTTGGGCCACTTGATTGGTGACCAGTGAATCACAGGGCCCACCTGGATACAAAAGAAGGGACTACACCAAAGCATCAATACGAGGAGGTATGGTTCACTGGGGTCTGTAGTAGATTTCTTGTGTCTCCCAAGAAAAGTCCAAGTCCTGGCCCTCAGTCCCTCTAAATGTGACTATTTGGAAACAGACTCTTTGCATATGTAATGAAGTTAAGGATATTAAGATGACATCATCTTAGAAGGAGAGGGAAATTTGACACACTTTAATGAAGTCAGAGACACAAAAGGAAGGGCTCCAATGGGTCAGGTTGAAAGTCAGGATGTCTGCACCACCAATTTCAAAATCTTCTTACTGAATCAGAGAAACCCACTGATGCATAATGAACTGAACATCACCACCAATAGGCTCTATGGAAAAATGATGCATCAGTTTCTTCAGGACTTGAATAACGTTAACAAACTGTACCTAGCCAGTGTGGGTTCTGCTGATTAGGTAAATGCTGCTGAAGAACGTAAAGAAGGTTCATTCCTCAGTGAAAAGCCAAACAAATGGAGAACATCAAGGACTGCTTCCCAGTGGCTCTCTTAGCAAATCTGTTGTGCTAATCTTAACAAATATGGTTCTGGTGGACACAGTCTATTTCAAAGAGCAGTGGGACCAGGAATTTGATAAAGAGCATACTGAAGAGGGAGAATTTGGACTGAACAAGAATATGAGCAGATCTGAGCAAGGTCTTTAATTCTGCCTTCCTTAAGGATGCGCAAGCCAAGATTCTGAAATGCCATAAAAAGGCAAGCATGGCTTTGCTGATCTAAGCATGATTGATCATGCGGATCTAAGGAGGATTTTGCTGCTGCCAAATGAAGTAAATGGTCTGCAGAAGGTTGAAGATAAACTCACTCCTGAAAAATTGATAGCCTGGGCAACTTACAGAATGCAAGCAAGAGTGATGTAGATTTGTACTTATATCAGTTCAAAGCGGAAGAGAGCTCTGGTATCAAGGCCATGCTGGGAGCCATGGGAATAGTGGATGCGTTCAGTCAACAGAGCATGACCAGGAGCCAGGGTGTTGACGTGTCTAAAGTCCTACACAAGTCCCTTGGGGAGGTGGCTGAGCAAGGCACAGAATCTGCAGCTGCCACTGGCATGGAAACTTCCGACGTCATTGCCCTTTTATGAAAATTTCCATTGCGATCACCCTTTTCTGTTCTTTGAGCACATTAAAACCAACAGCATCTTTTTCTTTGGCAGAGCCTCCCCTCCCTAGATGCTGTCAGCCGGTCACTACTTTTGGTAAAAGCTCACAGAGTTGTTCTGGGAAATTGACTGCTAGAAATAACATGTTCTATTTGTTTTCCTTTCTAGTATCAGTCACAACCAAGAATTTAATAGTTGGAATATCATGTCTGCCTATTTCTCTCACTCCACAAATGTGTAAACCTACATTTTTCCCACTAAAGTTCCCTTTGGACATTAAGATAACATTCCCTTTGGACAAAATGTTCAGCTTCAAGATTAGGCAAAGGGATATTTCAATACTGCATCTTCTAAAGTTGAAATATTGTTTCTGAACTGTTTACATGAATCAAACCAAATTATACCTGCTCTTCAAACTTATTAACCCAGACTCCTCCATTTCTTTGAATTTAGCTAATATCTGGGACCCTTACATGTCTATTTTATTTTATTTTACTTTATAAAATACATTATCAGTAAACCAATGACTAAAAAAAACAAAAATAGTAGTACATCTTTTATCTGTTTGCACCACTTTCCTTTTGCCTGAAATTATTTTCCCCCAGATTTTCATGACTGACTTCTTATTCAAATTTCAGATCTGAATGTACCTTCACACGTCCCTTTTGATGTCTTTAGCTTTTAATTTTTGCTAATATTGCATTTCTTATCTATAGCCTTTCAGACATAATATTTACAGATTAAGGTCTTTTTAACTTGCAAACACAAAAGTGAGAAGTGGAATTGTTACCTGTTTAGCCTTGTAAAGATGGTTCCATACATGTTTAACCTCATATTCTCCATGGATGGTCCCTCTCGGCTGGTAAATCAGACAAAATGTTCTATTTGAAGTCAGTGTAGTCTTAGATCGTCTTTTGTTACTTCTTCTGTTTTATATTTATCCTTTTAAAATCGCTTAGCAGAGAGCTCCTTATGCTGCCACTTCAAGCTTCTATGTTTTGGCCCTTTTATTATATATCTGCTTTTTTTATGATTATAGACTCATAATTTCATTCAAACAAAACAATGGAAGAGGCTTTCATTTTTCCTGGTCACAATATCATAAATGGCCAAGGGACAATATGTAGCTTTTTCTAAATGTGTGGAAATACTTAAATGAGATAATGGTTAGAGGAGGTAGGAAAAAGAGAATTATAAAGTGCTATGTGATGCCATTAAGATAAGGAAACTTGTGGGGTGCCTGGGTGGCGCAGTCGGTTAAGCGTCCGACTTCAGCCAGGTCACGATCTCGCAGTCTGTGAGTTCGAGCCCCGCATCGAGCCCCGCATCGAGCCCCGCATCGGGCTCTGGGCTGATGGCTTGGAGCCTGGAGCCTGTTTCCGATTCTGTGTCTCCCTCTCTCTCTGCCCCTCCCCCGTTCATGCTCTGTCTCTCTCTGTCCCAAAAATAAACGTTGAAAATTAAAAAAAAAAAAAAAGATAAGGAAACTTGTATTGTCATGCTCAGCTTTTATTTTATGACTATTAAGAACTCCAAGGTGAAAGTCACATTCCCCCCTAGTTATGGGCCCCTCCACTTCATCAACCAATACCTCACGTAACTTTCAGGGAGCTGTTTCAGATTTGGTCACAGCTTCCATCTAGGTAGTAAGCAATGTGTTCACAGAGTGCTAATACTGTGATAGATTGCACTGATACTTTGAAGCTGCCCTCTTCTAAATATACTCCTCTTGGTCAAAGTGATTTTTAGGATTTTTTTTGATATTATTAAGTTTCACAAAGGGTCCAATAGACTTTCCTGCACATCACCGATGTACACTCACTAAATATTATGCAGTGATTGAATCGTATATGAGATATAGGGAAAAGATCAGTGTTTATTTGCTGAGGAATTCTTGGGTCTCTCTTAAAAATTCTTTTCATATTGAGTGTCTTTTTCCATATGATGTACTAGGGATACAGAGAATCTTGAAATCACTTCCTCAACAGATGAATAACCAAATAACCTGTTTTTGAACACCTTCAGTGATGAGAAACTTAATACTGCTCAAGACAGCCCCCTCTGTTTCTAAACACCTATTACTATTAGAGGCATCTAAATCTGCTTTTCTGTACATCTGCCCACTACCCTCAGAGGCTGTTCAGAACAGGTCTAGGATCCTCTACATGGCAACTTTTCATACACTGGAAGTTGTCATGATGCCTCCCATGTCTTTGTTCTCTAGGCCAGATGTCTCCAGACCTTTCAACAATCCTTCAAATGATAGTTTTAATCTATCCCACCTTCCCTCTTCCAAACATGCTTCTGTTACTCAATGTGTCTTTTAAAATGTGATACTCACAACTGAACAAAAGGTTCTGGGTGTGGTGTGATCAGGGCAGAGTGCAGGCAGAAGCACTGTCTTTTGTTTTGCCCATCACCATGCTAATAACGTACGCCACGTTAGCTCTTTACAGCCACAAGAAACTGTTGACTCATGTTAATATTGTAAACAACTCCAGGACAGAGAGCCCAGAAATAAACCCATACTTAAAAGGTCAATTAACTATGAGAAAGGAGGCAAGAATATACAATTCTTGAATATACAAGAATACACAAGTGTTTTAAATAAATGGCGTTGGGAATACTGGACAGCTACATGTAAAAGAATGACCACTTTCTCACACCATACACGAAAATAAGCTCAAAATGTATTAAAGACCTAAATGTGAGACCTGAAACCATAAAAACCCTAGAAGAGAACATAGGCAGTAATTTCTCTGACATCGGCCCTAGCAATATTTTTCTAGATATGTCTCCTAAGGCAAAGGAAACAAAAGCAAAAATAAACTGTTGGGACTACATCGAAATAAAAAGTTTCTGCACAGCAAAACTGCACAGCAAAAGAAACAATCAACAAAACAAAAGGCAACCTACAGAATGGAAGAAGATATTTGCAAATGATATATCTGATAAGGGGTTAATATCCAAAATATATAAAGAAGTTATACAAGTCAAAACCAAAAAAACCCACAAATAATCCAATTAAAAATGGACAGAAGACATGAATATACATTTCTCCAAAGAAAACATGCAGATGGCCAACACACACATGAAAAGATGTTCAACATCACTAATCATCACAGAAATGCAAATTAAAATCACAATGAGATACCACCCGTCAGAATGGCTAGTTGCAAAAAAAAAAAAAAAAAAAAAAAAAAAAAAAAAACAAGAAACAACAAGTGTTGGCAAGGATGTGGGGAAAAGGAAACCCTTGTGCACTGTTGTTGGGAATGTAAATTGGTACAAGCATTGTGGAAAAAAATATGGAGTTTCTTCAAATACTAAAAAGAAATATACCATATGACCCACTAATTCTACTACTGGGTATCTGCCACCAAAAAACAAAAAATACCAATTTAAAAATATATATGCACCCCTATGTTTACTGCAGCAGTATTCACAATAGCCAAGATATGGAGACAACCCAAGTGTCCATCCATAGATGAGTGGATAAAGATATGGTACACACACACACACACACACACACGAATATTACTCAGCCATGAAAAAGAATGAAATCTTACCATTAGTAACAACATGGATGGACCCAGAGGGTATTATGCTAAGTGAGATAAGTCAGACAAAGAAAGACAAATACATTTGATTTCACTCATATGTGGAATCTAAAAAACAAAATAAATGAACAAATGAGAAACCAGACTTTTAAATACAGGGAACAAACTGGTAGTTGCCAGAAGGGAGGTGGGGGAGGAGACAGATGAAATAGGTGAAGGGGATTAAGAGGTACAAACTTCCA
Source organism: Felis catus (assembly GCF_018350175.1). Taxonomy (NCBI): domain Eukaryota; kingdom Metazoa; phylum Chordata; class Mammalia; order Carnivora; family Felidae; genus Felis; species Felis catus. Next base: position 57,001,277 of record NC_058384.1, read on the forward strand.
TTTGTAAAATAAATAAGTCATGGAGACAAGAAAAGTACAGCATAGGGATTTTAGTTTAAAAAAAGATTGTAAACAACTAAAATCCCTCGAGTTCCCCATTCTCTGCTTAACTAATGTAAGACGTTGCATGCATTAACTTAGCCTAGTCTTGATCCATAGAAGATTTGATAGAGCTAACATTTTCATTTTAAATATCATTGCTAACTTTTAACTTTTGAGATTGTTTTAGTTCCATCTATGTCATTCAGCACATTGACTACTGTCAAAGTAATACAGACGGTTCTGAAAAGACTTAGGTACAAACATTCCAAGTGCCCAATGACTGGATGAGTCCAGAAATGCCTTAACAATTCAGAAGAGAGTGGGAATGTTTACGGAGTAGGAAAGAGATTAGTGCTAAGAAGTAATGATAACTATTCTATTTGTTTATAGAGTTCTGCAATCGTATTATTCTTCCCAGTCGAAACCGTATCATTCTTGATTTTGAGAAGCATGGAATCATCAAGAAAATGGATGTCATCAATAGAAATGACAAAAAGAGTGTACAACTGTGGTACACAAATAGAAACCTGCTTTTGGGAAAGTAGGACTACAGCAGTAAGAGTCTCAGGTCTTAGGACCATTATCTTGTTGGATGATTTTATTAGTTCCAATCGTTTTCTTAGACATTTTGAATTTTCTAGGTACTTTTTTTCTTTCTAGCCAATATTTCTACCTCCTATTTCTTTCATTGTCAAAGGGGCAAGGTTTATGTTGAGCAAAACCATATTTCTCTTACTCCTGACTTTGTGGGAATGTAGCTGTTTCACTATCAAGAATAGTGTTTCCTTCTGGTATCTTACAGATACTCACTATCCAATTAAGGACAATTGCTTCTGTTCTTAGGTTAGCAGTATTTTTTCTTAAAAAAAATTAAAATGGGCATTTTCAGCATCTACTGAGATTCAAACAACACATTAAACCCTTCTTACGATGTAAATTAACAGGAAATACAGAGGTGAAAGAAAAAAACTCTGCCCTTCATAAAGGGACCTAGTCTTATACGTGAAAGAGACAAATAAAATTTGCTATACAATGGGATACATGCAGCAACAGAAATACATTCATCTTTTTTTTAAAACATTTATTTATTTTCAAGAGATGCAGAGTGCAAGTGGGGGAAGGGCAGAGAGAGAGAGGGAGACACAGAATCTGAAGTAGGCTCCAGGCTCTGAGCTGTCAGCACAGAGCCCGACATGGGGCTCAAACTCACGAACCGTGAGATCATGACCTGAGCCGACATTGGCCACTTAACCGACCGAGCCACCCAGGTGCCCCAGAAATACCTTCATCTTAAAAACATTTTGGAGGGGGCACCTGGGTGGCTCAATCAGTTAAGAGGGCACTTTTGGTTTCTGCTCAGGTCATGATTTCACAGTTTGTGAGTTCCAGCCCTGCGTCAGGCTTTGTGCTGACAGTGTGGAGCCTACTTGGGATTCTCTCTCTCTCTGTGTCTCTGTCCACCCCTCTCCGGCTCATGCTCACTCTCTCACAAAATAAATAAATAAACTAAAAAAATAAAAATAAAAAAAACATTTTGGAAATAAGAGTAATAACAATAAATGCATGAGTAAAAGCTTACACAAGGTACAAAGTAGCTCAGAAGATGGAAAATGATTATTCACGGTGAGTAGGGGAGGGAAGAGAGAATAGTAAAGGAAAGCTTCCAGTAAGAGATGGCATATCTAAGGGATGGAAAAAAAGAGGTCAAAGAAAGAACATGAGCTAAAGCCTGGAGTTGTGAAGCTGTGTGTATTTGGCAAACCGGCCAGTTCGTTACTGCCAGAATGTAAAATGTTTTGCAATGAGAGATTAAAAAGCTGGAATGTCAGCAGATACTAAATTATAAAGAGTTCTGAGGAACTAGAGTTCATCCTGTGATAGGAAGTAAGTAAAGAGTTTTAAGCAGCAGCAAGAGATATGATTAGGATTGCATTTTACAAGGACCGTTTTGACAACAGTATGGCAGGTGGATTGTTGTGTACAGAAACGGTGGCAGAGAGACCAGTTAAAAATGTCATTACAGCAATGTATCAGAGAGGAGGTAAAAGATGAAGGCCTAAACTAAGGCAATAAAAATCAGAATTGAGAACAGAGAGGAAGTTCCAGACATATTTGAGAGGTCGACTCAGTGGTGATTGAGGAGATGCTGAGGAAGGGGGTGGTGGGAGGGAAGAAGGTGTGCCTGGGTTTATAGCCAGGCTTCAGGTCAGATGATTGGGTGGATGGTTGTCATCGTCTAAGAAGCAAGACAGGAGGGAAAACAGGTTGGCCAAGTATTTGGCCCCAAACTGGTTTTTTGAGATGCTTCCATCTAGACAAAGGGGTGCCTGGCTGGCTCAGGCGGTAGAACACGCGACTCTTGATCTTTGGGTCGTGAGTTCAGGCCCCATGGTGGGCATGGAGACAACTTAAAAAAAAAAAAAAGGTATCTAGATGAAAATATCCCATAGCAACTGCATAATGTAATTCTGAGGCTTAGTTCAAACATCTTGCTGGAGTTGAGTGGTTGTCGAAATTGTGGCGATAAACCAGGAAGAGGATATGGAGCTGTCCTATGTAATATGATGGGCAGTAGCCACGCAGGGCTATTTAATTTTTTTCTAACAGTTTCATTAAAATATAATTCATACACCGTACAATTTACCGATTTAAAGTGTGCAACTCAATGGCCTTTAGTGTATTCAGAGTTGTCCAATCATTAACACGATTTTAAACCATCACTCCAGAAAGAAACCCTGTATCTTTTAATAGTCATTTTCATTTCTCCTAAATACTTAAAACTAAACAAAAAAAAATTTTTAAGACTGTACATGACCTGGCTCCTGCCTCCCCAACCTCATTTTGTAACGTTCTTCTCTCCTTGTTCACTTTATTTCAGCCTATCCTGGCTCCCTTCCTGCTTTGTTTTTCTTTCTTTCCTCAGAAACACTGTGCTCGTTATTCCTACTGGAAATCTCAGCTTGGACGTCACCTCCACAGAGAAGATATCCACTTTAGGCAAAAGAGATCATCTTCCAGCTCCCCATCCTGCCCCAGTTGCTTTCTAGCTAATCTTCCTACTTGATTTCCTCTGCAGCATTTACCACAATCAAAATAATTTCATTTACTTGTTCATTATCTGATTTGCTTCACAAGAACATGAGCTCAACAAAGGAAAAGATTAGAGGTCAGCGTTATGTCCACTGTTGTATGTACCTAGAGCAGTGACTCACATATGTACTCAAAACATACTTGTTGGGCCACCTGGGTGGCTCAGTTGGTTAAGTGTCTGACTTTGGCTCAGGTCATGATCTCATAGTTCGGGAGTTTGAGCCCCACACCGGGCTGTGCACTGACGGCGCAGGGCCTGCCTGTGATTCTCTCGCTCTCCCTCTCTGCCCTTTCCCACTTGAACATGCTCTTTCCCTCTCTCTCAAAAGTAAATAAACTTTATGTTTTAAACTTTATGTTTATTTACTTTTGAGAGAGAGAGAAAGAGACACAGAGCATGAGCAGGGGAGGGGCAGAGAGAGAGGGAGACACAGAATCCGAAGGAGGCTCCAGGCTCTGAGCTGTCAGCACAGAGCCTGACGCGGTCTCAAACTCATGAACTGTGAGATCATGACCTGAGTCAAAGTTAGACATTTAACTGACTGAGCTACCCAGGTGTCCCAAGGTCCCAAAATAAATAAACTTTAAACACCCCCCCCCCACACACACACACACACTTGTTGAATGAATGAATGGAAGCCAAGGTGAGAGAAAGCATGGTATTTGGGGAGACCTCTAAGTGGTTGAGCACAGCTGGATATAAGCTCGTGATCAGAGTTGATGCTGGAGAAGGAAGGCATCAGAGTTTACATGCTATGATAAGAAACTAGTATTTTATCTTGAAGGCAATAAGAAGCTCTAAAAGATTTTAAGTAAGGGAGTGGCACTACTAGATTTGACTTTATAAAAAATCACCCTAGAGAATATGATAAGTGGAGTGAAGAAGAACTACAGCACAGGCAGGCAGATTCGTCAGGAAGACGTCACAGTGATCCATGGAAGAAATAAAGGTGTATGAGGGTATAAATTAATGTATAAGCAATGGGATTGAAGAGAGAATGTAGACTTTCAAATATGTCTCTTGGATAACTCATTTTTAAAATTTTAATTTAATTTTTTATTTTTTAAAATTTACATCCAAGTTAGTTAGCATATAGTGAAGCAATGATTTCAGGAGTATTGGATAACTCATTTTTAAATAGGAGCCTGTAGGGGTGCCTGGTGGCTCAGTTGGTTAAGCATCTGACTTCAGCTCAGGTCATGATCTCATGACTCATGAGTTTGAGCCCCACGTCAGGCTCTGTGCTGACAGCTCAGAGCCTGGAGCCTGCTTCAGATTCTGTGTCTCCCTCTCTCTCTGCCCCTCCCCTGCTCGTGCTCTGTCTCTGTCTCTCTCAAGAATAAATAAACATTTAAAAAAATTTAAATAGGAGCCTGTAGAAAATGGCTTCAGAAGTTATTCTCACATTGCACTTGGGCTTTTTTTTTTTTTTTTTAATTAGGTTTAACTGAGAATAAACTGAGGGTTGATGGGGGGTGGGAGGGAGGGGAGGGTGGGTGATGGGCATTGAGGAGGGCACCTGTTGGGATGAGCACTGGGTGTTGTATGGAAACCAATTTGACAATAAATTTCATATTAAGAAAATTAGGTTTAGTCTCCTCTTTATAGATAGAGAACTCTACTCTTAGAGGGAAGTAAATGGATTTAGGAAGCGATTTCCAAATTTGGCCAATTACTAGAATCACCTTGAGGACTGGTAAAATAATTTAAGGAGGGATGGGAAAGAATGAAGAGCTTTGTAGACATAGTAATTCACAGATACCTGTGAGACACCAAAACAGGCTTTTGGGCATGGCAATTTAAAATTTGAGAGGATTGTTGTTGTTGTTTTAAAGTAAGCTCTACACCCAAAGTGGGGCTTGCACTCACAACTCCCAGATCAAGAATCATATGCTCTACTGACTGAGCCAGTCAGGTGTCCCTGAGAATTCTAAACTAGACAAAGATTTTGGAATTAAGGGTAAGCAGGTGAAGCCATATGTGTGGATTAGATCATCTAGTGAAAAGGTAGAACCCAGAGCAGAATCTTGGTGAACCCACTGACATTGAAATGAAGAGAGACAAAGAGAAACCAAGAAAGGAGACTAGGTGGGAATGGCTGGAGAGGGAAGAAGAAAATCACTGAGAAGAGAGTTATAAGAGACTGGAGTGGTCAAAGGTGTCAATGTCAAGACGCCACACTTCAGGCTATGTTACAGATGCTGTGAAGTTATTATCTAAACTTCAATGATTATCAAAGTCCACAGAAGAGCTTTCTAAAAATATATAGAATCAAAACTGCTGGGATGAAGCCTATGAACGTATTTTTGAAAAGCTTCCTAGGTGATGTAGTTGGGTTTGAGAACCATTAATTTAAACCACTTTTCTCTAATCCAACAACAGAGAAATGTATTTAAAAGCACTGCAAAGAGACCTAAAAAAGAAAAATCTGGGCAGAATGTCAGAATGATTTTGATAGCTTATGTTATAATCTCCCCTTGGAAAAAACTAAGGTAATTACCTAAATTTCCATAGTCATTACAATGATGCCATAAGAATAATGTGCACAGTAGAGAATATGTAATTTTCAAATACTACTCAAAATTTTTAAAAGATGGTAAAGAGGGGCGCCTGGGTGGTGCAGTCGGTTAAGCGTCCGACTTCAGCCAGGTCACGATCTTGCAGTCCGTGGGTACGAGCCCCGCGTCGGGCTCTGGGCTGATGGCTCAGAGCCTGGAGCCTGTTTCCGATTCTGTGTCTCCCTCTCTCTCTGCCCCTCCCCCGTTCATGCTCTGTCTCTCTCTGTCCCAAAAATAAATAAACGTTGAAAAAAAAAATTAAAAAAAAAAAAAGATGGTAAAGAACATAAAGAACTAGAATTAAATGATTTCATTTATTATAAAGAATCTTCCCATAAATCTGTTTCATCCACATACATGACATTTTAGTGTATTCATCCCTGGAGTATTAGTGTATAGTATCACTGGAATAAGGACAACTTTTAAAACTACTGTGAAAAACAAGAATGAGATTCAGATAACAACTTGTGGTTTTGTGCCACAAGAAATCTTGTTCACAATAACAGGAATGTTGATTATACAACTGACCAGAATAGGGAGTTGAAATTAAGCCTTCCTTTCATTTATCCAAATACAAGGAGGAAAAGAACCATCAACACACTTACTTTATAAACCCTTCAGTTGTCACAACTGGTCTGGGTGAATAATTAATCAAGAAATTCTTTAATTCCTTTTTCTACTCCTAAGTAAATATAAATCACTGATCAACAATGAATAAAGTGGAACTCTAATTCCATCTAATTAAAGTACAGTATTTTGAGAATCAAGTTCTTCTCCTAGCTAAGTCCATGAGATTTTCCTTTAAGGAACAAGAGCACTTTTAACGGATTCTGGAACTCGACTTGCATAGTAGTTGTGATTGCGCAGTGTGGCCAGGACGCCTGCGGAGTTCATATGCTTCACTTCCTTGTTATACTGAAGGGCATTTCCATGGATATCGGTTAACTTGCCTACAGCAAAAAAACATCAATACGACATTAGTGGCTGACCACATGGTTCTAGCTATTTTTAAGTTCCTTTTACTTCCCTGTACAATAATATCAATTCATTCTGGATAAGATAAATGAGTGACTAGAAAGGTTAAGTTTTCATTCACTTGAATTTAAAACTACAGAGCAATTTTGACTAACTGAAAGATAAACTACTTTTCTCCCTGATTAAAACTACTTTCACTTAGCATTTTTAATTTATATTTCTCAGTATCAATTTCTCTTATCCTGAGGTGATTACATTTCTTGTTGGTTCTACCCCAACACAACGATTCCCATTTTCAGAAGTGTTTTCTTTATTCTTCCATTGAATATTAATACTTTATTTAATAAGAGTTTAAGTGAAGGATGTTCATCAAATATAATTGTGTTATAATACAGTTTAATTATACACTTTAAACAGATGGGATTGTGATGAATCTAACTTCCTTGTCATGTAATATACTAATGAGATATTGATAATATATTAGGAGAAATTATAGAAAAAAATCAAGTGTTTCAAGAGTACAAGTGAACTGATGTCTATTAGAAATTGAAAAATCATCTTACTATGTATATATTTGTAGTATATTTTCAGTCAGATTAAAAAAAAATTCTAGGGGCGTCTGGGTGGCTTGGTCAGTTAAGCGTCGGACTTCGGCTCAGGTCGTGAGCTCACGGTCGTGAGTTCAAGCCCCGCGTCGGGCTCTGTGCTGACAGCTCAGAGCCTGGAGCCTGCTTCGGATTTTGTGTCTCCCTCTCTCTCTGCCCCTCCCCTGTTCATGCTCTGTCTCTCTCTGTCTCAAAAATAAATAAAGGTTAAAAAAAAAAATTCTAACTCTATGAACTTAAGCACTAGTACTAAGATATTTACCAATATTTGCTTAAACGAAACTGCAGTGAAGACAATGGTGATGAATATTTTGCTTTTCAAGGAAAAAAAAAAAAACCTAGTAGCATTAAAGCCATAAATCATTAAGGGCTTAAATGAAGCAACTGTATGTGGGGCACCTGGGTGGCTCTGTTGGTTAAGTGGCCCACTTTGGCTCAGGTCATGATCTCGTGGTTTGCAATTCGAGCCCCACGTCGGGCTCTGTGCTGACAGCTCAGAGCCTGGAGCCTCCTTCGGATTCTGTGTGTCTCTCTCTCTTTGCCCCTTCCCTGTTCACGCTCTGTCTCTTTCTCAAAAATAAATAAAAAGAAAAACATTAAAAAAATATATCAACTGTATGTAGGGGTGCCTGGTTGGCACAATTGGTGAGTGTCTGACTCTTGATTTTGGCTCAGATCATGATCCCAGGGTTGTGGGATCGAACCCTGAATCAGCGTGGAGACTGCTCAAGATTCTCTCTCTCTCTCTCTCTCTCTCTCTCTCTCTCTCTCTCTCAATCTCTCTCTCTCTCTCTCCCCCTCTGCCCCCTCCCCTGTTCTCACTCTCCAAAATAAAAAAAAAAATCAAATCAAATCAAATCAAATCAACTGTATGTAGATCAAAGTCCAAAAGGTAAACAATAACTAAAGAAAGAGGAATTTACTGAAAATCTATTTCCTATCTCTATGAAATACAGGAGTTGCACTGGCTAATCTCTAGGATTCCTTCTAGCTTTTATATCCTCACAGTCTAGGTAAAATAACATACTGAAAAATTATATCTTAGCATAACATAAAGACTATAAAAACTGTAATTCCCCAAAATAAAAGGGACTGACCTCCCACAGCATGTAAAATAACTTCTGGAGCACAAGTATCCCATTTCTTACATCCAGGACTTGCAAATACATAGGCAGAGGCTTTGCCTTCAATCAGCTGAATAATCTGTAAGGTTAGAGATAATAATTATCCTTGGACCATGAAATTGAAAAACAAATAAGAGAAATTGCTTTTTATCAAGTATATTTCAACTCCTCTGTCCAACTCAACTTAGGTTAAAGCTTTTAGCAGGTTTAAATGATATGAGTATTATGGAGAAACATATAGAATACTATAGAATATAGAATAATATAGTGACCTGAGGGGGGAAAGTGGTTTAATAAGCTACAAGTCTATCGGAACAGTCTTCATAGTCCTAGTCAGATAAATTTAATTTTCTTTTTATTATGTTGTTTTTCTCTTACTGTAAAATCAACATATTGCATATTATAGAAAAATGAAAGTTTTTCAATCTTGTGAGGAAGTGACAAAGGATAGAAGAATATCAAGTAGTGCGCTAATGTATAAACTGTAGTAAGTCCTAACAGATATGCAGCGCGGACTAGTCTAACAAGTAGCTTCTGAAGTCTTGGGAATCCTGTGCATTGCGGTTTCTAATGCCAAAATATGAATTTTTAAATTGTCATCTTAGGAACTCTTACAACTCTCAAACAAAACTGAGGTCACTGATAGAAACTGCATGACTCTATAAAGAGTAATTGCTATCAAGCTTTCATTAGTCATTTACTTATTTTTTGGTTATGCTGTAAAATAATCAGTACTATAAAATTCAGATTTCAAATATTCAGATGAAGAGGCCACACTGACAGAATGAGGAAAATCTCAGTGAATTCTTTAAGGAAAGGAATTGGTCACATTCAATTGTTTTTCTTGATGCTCAAGAACGCTAGCAAACTTGATTAAACCTTCCTGGAGACTTTTAAGTAAACGGTTTTCCTTTCATTTAGCAACTGTGTGTCAAGTCTTATTATGGGCCAAGAACTATTTCAGGTATATTTTTTGAGGGAGGAAGGGCTGTAGCCTTCATTAGATCCTTAAATAAGTCCTTGATGTATATATAAAAAAGTGAATAACTGCCTAACAAGGTCTTTTTATAGGAGCAAAGGTGGGGAATATGCAGGATGGGGACTTTGTTCCTAAGGAGAATGGTGCTCCTTGGGAATAAAAGATGTAATAGGATTTTTGTGGTTATAAAAGTAAGGGCAAAGAGAAATCACACCTGTCACTATATTTGGTGAATACCAAGAATATATTTTTACTTTGAAATGTTTTAGTTTTTTTCCAAAATATTATTATTTTTAAACTCCTATTTTCATCCTCATACCAGTAAGTGCTTTTGAAAAATCTAAAAATAGTTGATTATTGCTTCCAAAGGGTAGGTGAAGAAAAATTAAATCCACTCAGTTCGGTAAGTATTTATTCTTTGCCTTCCTGTGCCAGGCACACAAGTGTGCAATGCACATGCATCCGGAACCACAGGCAGTATCACTAGCTTCTGAGCTGGGGGATGTCGTGAGATAAGGCTTGGGTGTGTCCAAGGAACAAGATATAGAGGAATTTACATTCCATTCTTCTAGGCTTGGATTTTCAATTGTGGTGCAGGGAGTTGTCCAAGGGTCTGGGGCAAGGGAGTGACAGATGGTAAGTTTTGCATGTTTAACGGCTCTATGTTAATGTGAGGACTGGGACTGAACAGAGAGACCACTGGAAGCTACTGTAAAGTCTGGGTGAAGGATGATGATAGGATTCAAGTAGGGTGGGGGCAGTTAAGATGGACAAGAGGAGACATTAGGGAGGAATTAAGAAGATACATAGATAGGCTGTGAGGAATGAAGGAGTCTAGGAAGACTTTCAGGTGTCTGCCTGGAGCAGTTAGGAAAATGGTGGTGCCATTTAGCAGATAGGAAATAGGAGGAACGCACATGGGGCAGGAAGGAAAAGGAAGAGCTCCAACTAGACATGTTGACTTTGAGATACCTGAAGGATGTCAGGATGATGATATCCAGGGGGGCAATCAGAGGAGAAGAGATCAGGGCTGGGAAGGATGAAGATCAAATTGTGTTCCATTTCACAATTTTTTCAGGAGGATGGAAGCCTAGATGAAAGAATGGGGGAAGCATCCAGGAAAGGCAGGCAGGCCCGTCCTTGGAGTCCGCAGAATAAAAGATCTAGAAGTAACCCCGGAGAGTCCTCGAGAACAGGAGGGCTGGCAAGAGGCACAAGATCTTATCCTGGTGACTTCTATTAGCACTGACTTGAACCATAACATTTTTTAAAAATTCAAATGTTGCTGAAATGTGCCTTTGATGGTCAGTTACAATCTCTAATTCTTTCTCCCCAACCCTGATTTCACTTTTTTTTTTTTTTTTTAAAGCTTGGGATTTCTGTCAAAGACTCAATTGCATTTCAGTGGGACGGCAGACGCTTTTGTACCTTATTTCCTGCTCCTCCCACTCGTAGCACATCGTCCGGGTTCATAGCCGCCACACAGTCCATCACCAACTTGCTGCCATGGGACCGGGTGGTTGTGATGATGTGTTTTCCAGCAGGTGCCTCTTTCAGCTGAAACCCAAAGGCACCTAAACCTAAAACTCCCCAGATTGTCCTCCCCAACACAGCATCTGGTCCTGCCTATATAAATGAGTGAAACAGAAAAGCTTGTAATAGTCTGGAGAAAAATGTCAGCCATAAATAGAATGCTGAGCTATGTCAGCATCATGATTTTCTTGAAATAAAAATATGATAATGTTATAAAGAACCAGAACAATATCATCGGCAATGAAATTTTCCTGAGATAATCAGAGGATTATTCTCTTGTTGTTTTGGCTAATAATTGGGTTTAAGAGGCACTGAAGGGAACTTATGGTTATTCCTTGAAGTCCTCAGGCAAGGAAAAATCATACACTGATTCGTGTCTCTCTCTGTATCAGCCAATGATATCGTTGTTGTATTTGAAAATGGTTGTTTGCAAAAGGTACTGAAGTACCCAGGAAATGAAACACCATATGCTGTTTACTACTTTTCATCATCTAAGGAACAGCAAGGGTCTTGTTACTATGGGAATAAGTAATAGTGATAACGTATTTTGCAGCTATGGAGACACGGCAACGGAATAGGCTGATAGTGAAGAGTAGCCATGGATAATGGGGTCAGGGTTAACATTTTTACTGACAATTGTGGTGGTAAAATGACAATGATAATGCAATCTTAGCACCCGCATTTTCCTTTGCAGAGCTCAAAGAACTTTCAAACACCTTGTTTTAGCTACATACTTTATACAGAAAAACAAACCTTGTATTTCATGGAAAGTAAAACTGATGCATAAAATCATTAGCACAGAGTCATCAAAACACCATTATGTTAATATACTAAACATATACCAGAGACATACAGACATATATGTTACTGAATTCTAAGCAAGTACCATACCAGACACTATACTAAGTGCCTTACATGTATTATTTCATTTAAGCCCCAAGCAACTCCATGAAGCAAGTATTACCATCCTTGTTTTACAGATGAGAAATATGAGATGTGGAATCATTAAGTAACCTGACCAAGGACTCTGGGAAGATCATAACCAAACTCAGGCTCATCTGTATTCAAAGCTGGTATCCTTCATTGCTAAATTATACTGCATTTTACTTATCAAAATGCTTTGAAACACATCATCTTATTTGTCCACTGGCGGCATCCTGGGTGCTGTTATAGTGAAACACGCTTATGTTGCAGGTTGCATTCTGTGGGCAGCAGACTCTGAATTAGGGAGGGCGTTCATTAGGGAGGACCCTTGGGGTTAACACCTGTGCAAGGGAGGGAAGGAAACATGAGTGGGCAGAGGGAGAAACCGAGCTGTGATGCAGATCCAACAACAGCCTCAGCTGATTAGCTCTGAAGCTAGAATGGCCCTCAGGGTGGTAAAAATTGGAAGGAAATACCAGGCATTTATACTCATGCAATAATCAGTCATTGGAAATGGACTGCCTTGAAAAAGGGCACGTCACTGGGTGAGGCAGCTCTTTTCAGGTGAGACAATGCTTGAAGAGGCTGCCTGCTGAAGGCGGTCTGTGCATAGCTCTCCCTGCATATGGGGCCACAGAGGAACCAAAGAATAAGCACTTGGTGTTCAATATATGTTCATGCGCTTCCTCTGTTCTGTAGATTCTTGAATCTACACCACAGGAGAGTCTTAGAACCTGAAAAGTACAGATGGGCTCTGGTGCTCATTGGGCCTCAGTTTGATCGCTGAGATAAATCTCATGCTCTCAAGAAACTTATTTATCAATTCATCTCCATTTATTCTGAAAAAGAAAGGAAATCATACTAAAAGAGCAGACATGGGTATTCTGGTTCCTAAAATGTCACATTCACTCCATAAATGAGTACGTAGGCAAAGAGGATGTGACCAAGGAATCTGGCACCTGGGTGCGATAATGCAATCCCATGAGGCAGCCGGCTAGCCTTCCTCTGTGCTCCTGATCTCTCCATCTCCTTCAAAAGCACCACACCAACTTTCCGGACGTAACAAAGGCTTCATGATGGTTAATTACAGTTCATAATGGTTAAGAGGCTATCTCTGACATAAAGACCAATTAGGTTTCTTTGCACTAAGCCACCCTGCTTCCTTTAAGTGCTTACCAGGCTCAGTATCTGCTAGAAGTAATACTAAAGTTCAAATTGTTAGAAGTCTTCTATCTGGCTCAAGAAGGCAATATAGAGTAATGGTAAGAGCCTGGACCTCGGTTTCAGTCTCCAGATCTTGTCCATGACAGGCAAGTTACTTGCCTGAGTTTCTTCTTCTTTAAAACAAGGATAAAGGTTTCCTTATAGGACTGTGGTATTACATGAGATAAAGCCTGTGAATCTCTTGAGTCTGGCAGCACACGGTAAGCTCTTGATACACTTTAGCAATTATTCTTATACTGATGACTATTTGAAGCTGAATATCCATCCTTGAGTACCATCAACAGAGCTGGGCAGCTTTTCCACTTGTTGCAACAAATTTTAAGGCATATGCAAGCGTGAAGGATGAGAGGAAAAAGAGAGTACAGAAGGGACTGTGGAGGAGAGAGAGGCAGCAGTGGGAGAAGCAGGACAGGAGGAAATGAACAGACACACAAGAGGGACAATGGCCACCTGGGTACCACAAGTAGCCTGCCTTGTTTTCTACCTACTAGTGGAGCCAAAACCCTACCTATTTTTTCTCACCTTTGCTTCATTCCCGTGTTCCCTTAACTTCTGCTTTTCATTGTTCTGTGGAAAATGAATACAAGTTTTCTAATCTCAGAAAGAAGTGATGGAAACTATCAACAACCCCTAAGCACTGCGATCGTCTTTTGATGAAAGGTGCCATGCATTACAACATCATCTGTGAACTAAACACCCCTCTTTTAAGTAATGGTATTAACTTACTTTAAAGTTTACATAAAAACCACAAACTTGTGTCTGCGTATAGTACTGTATAAACGTTAAAGTCATATTAAAAAAATTAAAAGACACTTAAGCAAAGTAGTACGAGAGAGTTGTTCAGTAATGCAGAACTATTTTTGCTAAATAATTTTAAGGGGCACATAATTATAAATAAAAAGTTATGATCATACACATGAAAAAATATCTTAGAAGCAAAGATTAATCCTGCTCTTAAACTCAAGCTAGCAATTCAGAAGTAATAGTCCCCACTCTGGTTACTTCGATTCTCCAAGTTCTATCAAGGTCACAGTAATGCAAATACCTCAACTGTTTTATTTCAACAATTTCCTTCAACATTTAATGTGATTTCACATCACAGTATATTTATGCCTTGGAATTACATTACTCTCTTGTTTCTAAGGAAGGCAATTTCTTGGGAGCATAATAGAAAGTCAAAGCAGATTAGAGAGACAAAATAGGAGAAATGAGTGCAAGAGCATAGCTAGTTCTATTATCAATGCTGACTATAATTTAGGGATTATATAGCTTTACCTGGAAAACAACATGGCTAGCATCTTTTCTCGGTTGAAATGGTTCATTTCTTCAATATGCTTCAAGAACCACCTGTAAATCAGGTGTCTCAATAACCAAGCTAATCAAGAACCATGTCAGTAATTCCCAAACTTTGGCATTCAAATAAGGCATACATAGAAAAGTACATGTAATATACATAGTGTCCCTCTGTACACACAAATACATACATATACATTCCTCATATCAGTGCCCTGAGGGGTTCTAATTCAACAGGTCTGGGGTATGACCTGGGAATCTGTATTTTGTTGACTTCCCTAATAACTGCATGGGCAATGAAGCTAGAAATCAATGGATTAGATAACATCAGGAATCATATAACACTGTATCTAATAAAATATTTTTATATCATTTATAGTAATACCTGGTAGTTGTAATATGGCTGATTAATAACTCCTGCTATGGCTCTTCCTTCATAAGCAATTCCAATAAGAACTGTCACGTTGTCAAGAAGACCTATGAGGAAGAAATGAATATCAATTATATAACTTTCTCATATTACATATAACGCATCATCAGCACATCAACTGCTCCAAGTTATTTTTGGAATAAAGGTAAGAAATTTGTAATGATTCATCCACGATCAATCCCTCTGCTGGCAAAATGCACAAATTATAAGAGATAGCTGGCCAGAGACAGAAGAAGGATCTATGGCCACTTAACTGAATCGATAGGCATGGTCTCATTAGTACAATTTGTAAACCAATTAAATAAACCAGCCATAACTCCACAGCCATTTATTGTCAAACTGCTGTGACCTTCTGCCACCATCCATGTCACTCCTGCCTGCTGGATCACTCCCTGTTCCAGGATTACTGTCTAGACCTCCATTTCAAGTCTCTAAGGTAACATTTCTCCAAGTGGGGTCTGTGCATTGTCAAGCAGCATCAGAATTAACTGGCATGGTTTTTTTTGTTTGTTTGTTTTTTAAAGTAAGCTTGATGCCCAATGTAGGGTTCAAACTTATGACCCTGAAATCAAGAGTCTCATGCTCTACTGACTGAGCCAGCCAGTGCCCCTTAACTGGCATAATTTTTAACACTGATTCTCTGGGTTCTTCCCAGAGCCGGTGAATCAAATTCTCTGGAGGTGGGGGTCAAGATCTAAACAATCTATCTGGGCGTTCTTATATTTACTAAGCTATCTAGAGCTTCCCTATTTCTCAACGGATCATAGAGAAGTTGTACTGCGTGTGCATATGTACATTTGTATCCTGTGCAGCAGACTCATTACAGGTATGTCTCATCCAAAGACAGAGAAAGTTTTTCTAATAATGATGTGAAATCTTCTTTTTCTTAAGCTATAAATCTGAGAGCCAGTATCAGAAAACCTATGTAGAGCTCTGTTTCAAAAATAAAACTCTAAGCTTATGTACGCTATGCTCCTAAACCTAAGACTCGGAGCATGGTTTTTTTACTTTAATACTGTCCATTTTATTTTAATCTGCTACTTTCTGAGTTTTCTCATTGTAGACAATTTCACAAAGAAATATTGTACTGTGTTTCCAAATTCATCTTTTTTTTTCCTAGTTTTTTTAAGTTCATTTATTTATTTTGAGGGAGAGACAGCAAGTGGGGGAAGGGCAGAGAGAGGGAGACAGAGGGTCCAAAGCAGGCTCCTTGCTATCAGCACAGAGTCCGATGTGAGGCTTGAACCCAGGAACCATGATATCATGACCTCAGCCAAGGTTGGACGCTTAGCGGACTGAGCCTCCCAGGCGCCCCTCCAAACTCATCTTTATTATTATTTTTTTAAAATTTTTTTTTCAACGTTTATTTATTTTTTTTGGGACAGAGAGAGACAGAGCATGAACGGGGGAGGGGCAGAGAGAGAGGGAGACACAGAATCGGAAACAGGCTCCAGGCTCCGAGCCATCAGCCCAGAGCCTGACGCGGGGCTCGAACTCACGGACCGCGAGATCGTGACCTGGCTGAAGTCGGACGCTTAACCGACTGCACCACCCAGGCGCCCCCAAACTCATCTTTAAAGGTGAGGCTGTGAGTGAGAAGGCAGCTCACAGTTGAGGGGAGAGTGAGTGGAAGCGGTGTGGGAGGCCAGAGGCGGCACAGCCCAGCAGTGCAGCTGGGCTTTACATTGTTTTCTACCCCAACAGAGCTGGGGGTTCAGTGCTGTCACTGTTGACACTGGCTTAGTGTCAGCTATCCTCACCTGAGGGACATTAGAATTGTGCGGCTGTTAGACGGTCGGGGGGGGGGGGTGGTATTTGAAGGAGATGAATTTTCTCCCTCGCTGTCTTGACACTCACTGATATACAATAACAGCGAGGATGAGCACAAATATAGCTTCAGGCCATGGACATGAGATATGATACCAGGTTTTCATGCAGCAGACGAAATATTAAGTGTTGCCGACCAAATATCATCTACTAGACCTATTGCTGTTGGAAACAAATACCAAAGAGATACCAACCTTCAGTGTATTCCTTGGTCCCGTCCAGAGGATCAACCCAGACCACAAGCTAAATAAGAGAAATATCCAAAGTAAGCATATAACATTTAAAAAATAGGTTTAAGTAGATTAAAAATACTTTCTTCATTTTTAAAATTATACTATGAATTGCTTAAGCTAATGTCATCAGTTTCATGATAGTAAAAAACCTTATATTTTGTAATCATGGAAAACGTCCATTTAAATTGGAGAAAAGTCTGATTTAAGAATTTTAATTTTTTTTTTTTTAACATTTATTTACCTTTGAGAGACAGAGAAAGACAGAACACGAACGGGGGAGGGGCAGAGAGAGAAGGAGACACAGACTCTGAAGCAGGCTCCAGGCTCCGAGCTGTCAGCACAGAGCCCAAGGGGGTACTCAAACCCACGAACTGTGAGATCGTGACCTGAGCCAAAGTCGGATGCTTAACCTACTGAGCCACGCAGGCACCCCTGACCTAAGAATTTTAAATATGCGGGGTGCCTGGGTGGCTCAGTCGGTTGAGCGTCCAACTCTTGATTTCAGCTCACATCATAATCCCACGGTTGTGGGATCAAGCTCCGCGTGGGCTCTATGCCAAGTGTGGAGCTTGCTTAAGGTTATCTCTCTCTCTCTCCCTCTGCCCCTCTCCCCAACTCGCATTCTCTCAAACAAAGACTTTTAAATACAAAATGCTTAACTAATAAATTTGCTGTCACCTGAACGCTAAACACAATGCTATGAACACACTGAGCTCTATGTGGTAATACAGGGAAAACTAAAGTGGCACCCAAAATATTTTGAACAACGTGTGGCTGGTACTCACTTTGGCATATAATGCTGATTTAAAAAAATAATGACAGTCTGACTTTAACTTAAGGATACCAATAATATACAGCAAAGAAAAATGAATGTTTTATGAACGGATGGTACATTAAAAAGAAATCCCTTCTCCTTAGGATCTTAACGTGTTTCAGGATATGTAGCCATTACCCACTAGAGCTATAATGCTTGATGTGAATTTGTGAATGAGGCATATTTCGGATGGAAGACACCATGTTTCATTTTCTTTCTGTCCTCCAAATCACAGAGCAAAGTGCCTTACTCATAGTAGGTATTTGACGAATGTATGTTAAACAAATCAAAATAAGTAAGTAAGGTGATTTTTATGGCCTTCTAAACATATAACGTAGGGATCTATTTCATCTCCTTCTAGCAATGGAATGTTTTACCCAAATCTACAAACAAATTAGATGTTCTTCCTTCAGGTATTTTTAATAATAGTTTTAGAGAAGAAGCCAAGAGGATAAGAAACTAAACCCTAACTTAACAGATCATACATTCCATGTGGTTGCCTGGTACTTCTATGCTGGCCCTGAAAGATTTCAAGTTCCTGGTTGGCCCTATTTTATACCTACCAACTTCTCAACATTACTGGCAAATTTTATTTACTAGAGCAACAACATGAAGGTTGACAAAGAACGAAATAATGATCTGGATCATACATCCTCCTCTTTAATAGCACTGTACTGTGATGGGCACGGTTGCTTCAGTATCTCCTCCCACTGACCATCTTCAATCAGTTCTTGATCTACTTCTTCAGAAGGCAGATCCTAGGGCAGAGAACACTGATGGTCACTGAAGCTATTTGGTGTTTACAGAGCAGCCTTTGTCTTCGTAACAGAAGAAATGCAACACCGTGGGTCACGAGGGCTTCCTGTTTACCTTTTATGTTTAGAGTTTAACCGAGTAGAAAGTAAAGCAAATCAAATCAAATTGCAAAAATGACCATATATGGCTGAGCAAAGTTGACTACAAAAAAACCCCATCCTTCTTATCCTGAACAATTAAAAAAAATATATGTAAGTGCTATAAACATATTTAAGTAAAGTTGCTCTGACATCTGATACCTCCCTCTCAAACACAGGACAGGCAAACTCCACCACTTTCAGTGTTATAGTCTTTGGGTAAGTGCACAAATACGCCTAATTTTAAACAAAAAACGAAACGAGAAATAACAAAATCCATTTTTATTCCAAAGTTCTAGAACTCATCCCATCTTATAGTTTGTCTGCTGATTATTACAACAGGAACTATCTTTTACGGTCTAGAAGTGAGATACCTGCCTAAAAATGGACCAAAATATTTTATAATCAGACATTTCCTTCAAGTCCAAGGAATATGACAAATCATTTTGGTGTTAAAACACCAGATACAACACTTTGAAATAGGAATAGTGGTATATAAATCTTTAAGGGGCAATTGTAAATCCATATGGGGAACAGTCATTAAAAACATATTGCATCACACATATTGTATCGCAACATTGAATTCACAGATTCACACAAGTCTTACCTCTTCCCCTATAATTGTTAGTTTGGGGAATTTCCGTGCCAGTGAAGAGCATACACTCATTTGTGCCAACCGGTCAGCTTTGGTCTGCAGGTCTGTGGGACAGGTCTGCAACAAAGAATGCAAATTTCAGCAGAACTAGTATGAAATAAGTTGTCCTCTGACTCCTAACGCATGAGTGTCCATATCATTTAAATCACACAGTCTACTTTTAGATTCATGGAACTTAACACCAAAGGAGTCAACTAGTTTCCCAGTTTGGTTTTTCTCATGGGATTTATAGTGGTTAAAGTTTGGAAAGGAGTTTTTAGATTATTAGACCATTTTCTCCCCTAATTGAGAAATCCTCTTCATAAGATCTCTACATCAATCTTTTTTTTTTTTTAATGTTTATTTATTTTTGAGACAGACAGAGACAGAGCATGAACGGGGGAGGGTCAGAGAGAGAGGGAGACACAGAATCCGAAGCAGGCTTCAGGCTCTGAGCCGTCAGCACATAGCTCGACGCGGGGCTCGAAGTCACAGACTGCGAGATCATGACCTGAGCTGAAGTCGGACGCTTAACCAACTGAGCCACCCAGGCGCCCCTCTACATCAATATTTTACTTAAAAAAGATGAAGAGAGAGGAAACTGATAACTTTCCAAGGCAATCGGAGCTAAAAACTTTATCTTTAGCTATTTGAAAGGTATTCCTTACACGGATCCTTCTACAACTTCTATTCACTAATCTTCTACTAGTCTACTGATCTACTTCCCTAATAATTCAATCGGTCCTCAGGATGATACAAAGAATTCCTATTTCTCAAATATAAAAAATATGAAAATGAACAGCAATAATATTCGATATGTATAGCTCATCTACAATATTCTCACTCAAGCCGTATGTGAGATAGTCATTCTAGTGAAAGACAGTGGAAAATCTGGTAATTGACAGCTACAACCTTTTGTTAGTTTGCTTTCACAGAATTATGAAATGTTGCAATTTACATATGCCTGGTTAGGTGGGTTTACGGATTATGTCATTTCAAATAGTAGAAATTTTATAATACTTTTGAGTGAGAGTGAGACAAGGAACGATCATGAAAATCAAAGACTCTTATGCCACACTGAAGTCTGCTCGTCATCTCAATGCAAAGTAACTGTATAATATAGGGCCACAGAGACAAAGATCTTTGTTTTATTTCCTAAAGAATTGTGTCTGGCACATGGTAGCCGCTCTAGAAATATCTGCTGAAACTTTGAAAAGATTTGTTAAATTTGGAGATAACATACAGCAATCAAGTCTAGACACTGCTCTCTAGAGAAAAGACACACTGACGGCCATGAAGTATACGAGGAAAGCTATCCCAATTCTTTTCTTCTCCAGGATAATACTTCCTGCTCTTTCTACTGACATAGGGCCAGACCTCATCTGGCACTCAATACTTTGTGTGACAAATTTAATTCTGCCCTTCCTCTTTTAAAATGAGGTGTCAACAAGTAGATACAAAGTACTCGAAGCGTCTGACTGGTAAAGAGGACAGTGCGATTATTACCTTTTTCCTAACTTGAATACTGTTTTTCCATTACTTCTGAGCTACAGGCTACAATGTGGTACATCTAATACAATGACAATATAAAATCAATGTAAACATAAGCGATGCCGTAAGGAAACTATCTGAAAAGAAATGATCATAAGTATTGGCAGTGGTGGTGTGATGGATAACTTTTCTTTATTTTTGCTATTTTTCTTTGTTTCCTATTTTTCATAACAGTAAAAACACTTTATAAAAAAGGCAGTGAGATTAGTAGCCTTCTGAAAGTTGCCGAATTACATTGCTGATTTATCACTCAGTATGTTGTCAACTAAAACCTCTTTTTCAAACAATTATAAATCAGATTTACTTCTTATTCCTTGAACATTAATACTTTGGGACCTTATAATTATTCCCAATATAATATCCTGTTGGACTTGGCCCTCTTTTCTCAGTGTTTGTAACTTTCTGAATACTTATTCTGTGATCCAATATATTAACTAACCAATATATTAACTACTCTTACCAGGTTCATTTTTTGATAAATTTGGTAAGTATGATTTCTTTTCTTTTAATGTTTACTTATTTTTGAAACAGCACACATGCACACCAGCAGGAGAGGGGTAGAGAGAGAGGAAGAGAGGAAATCCCAAGCAGGCTCCCCGCTGTCAGTGCAGAGCCCGACGTGGGGCTCGAACTCATAAACTGTGAGATCATGACCTGAGCCAAAATCAAGAGTCCAACATTTAACCAACTGAGCCACCCATGGGCCCCAGATAAGTATGATTTCATGTCCTCCTCTTCCAGAACATTTTTGAGAAGATGCGTTCAATGAATTAAAACTGTATTAAGTTAATCGTTAGAGAAAAAGTGAAGCAGAGTCTTATGATCTATCAGCAATGATCTTTTCTTGGTTAACATGAAACATGAATTAAAGTGAAATGTTTGGGGCCACCTGTGTGGTTCCGTCGGTTAGGTGTCCAACTTTGGCTCAGGTCATGGTCTCATGGTTCATGGGTTCGAGCCCCGTGAGCCCCACATCGGGCTTTTTGCTGTCAGCACAGAGCCCGCTGCGGATCCTCTGTCCCTCTCTCTCTGCCCCTCCCCTGCTCGCACTCTCTCTCTCAAAAATATAAATAAATTAAACTTCAAGGAACAAAAATAAAGTTGGTATGAAATGAGATGAGACTTTCAGTACCTTCTCCACGATACCCAGGTCTCCTTCAGCAAGAACACGTCTGATTATGGTTCCTGCCTTTTGAGCAACAGAATACGCCGAGGCCACCAGCCGCATCAACACAGTGTGACTGGAAGCCATGATAAGCCCTGGGGGGAAATAAAGAGAAAGTTGTGTTACTTTCTACTGGTTTTATTTACTTGAATTCAACTCAATACATATTTATTGAGTGCCTAACTGTGTAGGTTCCTTAATAAATATTTACTAAAAGAGACTTGGAAAAACTTCCATTTCAGCATTGATTCTTTCAATAAATTTTATAGCACTCTCTCTCTGCAGATGGTACATTTTGAAGCATAGGGTAAGCTGGCCCAGGCCTATGAGCATGTGAAAAAGTTGTATGTATGAGATATATGAATGTATGTGCAAAGGCCATGGAAGGTGCCGCAGAGACTAATAAGATAAAACATCTGCCACCGAGGAGCTAATATTTTGGTGGATTGGCGATAAAATATTATAACCTAAAGCCTGTAACATAAAACTAGTAAGTGCCAAGAGAGGTATGGACAGCGTAAGGGATGTGGATGGATGTGTGCAGTAATTAAAAAGAGGAGGGACTGCACGTGATGATAATTAGTTCCTAAAAAAACACAGAATAGTCTATTACAGATGAAATAAAATTTAACCTGCTGGTTATTTATTACTACCATCGTCAGTTACCAGATAAAGAGAACAAGTGACATAATTAATTGGGGTAAAGACCAATTGTGGAAAAGTAGAGTGTCAGAATAGCCCCTGGCCCAATGAAAAATGCGGAAAAAAACAGCCTTTAGGATAAAGTAAATTCCTCTTTGAAAATACAAGTCCTGCAATTTTAGTGACTGTTCTGAGGCTGCAATGTACCATTCAGATTCCCTTCAGGGCTGAAGGACATTTCCCCAGCTGCTGAGAGTGCCACGAACAGATGGCCCTTACCTGCCACCTTTCTCTGGGAATTTATCTGCTAAGATGAGTCACTTCACCTGAAACTGGTCAACAGAGGGGATGGATTTAAAGGTCACTCCACACTCCAGCTGGGTGCCACCCTAACTCTGATGGCTCATCCGAGCTTCTGAATGCCCAGCACGGTAGGTTGACGGAGACCTTGGCTGGGACTCTGTCCTGGCCCAACTCCCAACCCCCCACAAGGCATCACTGCTTACTTTCCACTTCCCACAAGTGATCCCAAGAACACTCCCTAATAAACCTCTTGGGCTTTATCTCTGTCTCAGAATGCTTACAGGGAACCGCCCAATGATCCCCCCCCCCCCATCAAATCAGGTCAACATTATTTTAATGCATTAAAGGAACACAATACAGAACAGAAAAGACATTATAAACCTCAGTTCGGCAACAGCCATCATCCTACCACCAATTTCTGACTGCATGTTTGATCTGATGAGGCTTTCAAGCTCTTTTTTTTACATCTTTTTCCTGTCATCCACATTTTATTCACAGGCATTATGAACATACTTGAGACAAAAAACAAGTGAAGTGTTTGAAACCCTTCAGAAGGAGAACAGAATTGAATTCGATGTAAGGTAATGAACACCATCCTGTGGCCAGTAGCTGTCGGGAATTAAGATGAAAATAAAACAAACTCCTATGTATTTAAATCCTGTTTATCTTATTATATCATCAGGCTACATTCATTTTCTTGGCATGCTAGGTACTACATGTGGAAAATCTGCTCATGAAAATCACTCATGCAGGAACACCTCAAATTGAAAACAGGAGAAATAATTCAGCAAATACTTTGTGGACTTTACCTCTACTCCCTTAGTATCCATGACTGGCTACCTATCTGATTTATTCTACTCTGGAAAAGGTAGTCTTCAGGCAACTAATTATGTACTGCCCAAATGTCTTAACCGCTGTTGTGGTACTATGTGTTGGTATGCTCGTTCAGTCCCCATCTTCTGTAAAATGACATTTATGAAAGGCAGATCCTTTTCCCTCACTGTGTGGTAGCGTTCTAACTTTTCAAGATATCATTTACCTTTGAGCTAATTAAGCAATCATTCTAGACTTATCAGGCTTCATATCTAAATAAACCACTTCCCTTTGTGTTTGCCAAGTTCACAGTATTTTTTCATAAAGACAAGCTTTCAGGCTTTGTCTTTTTACTACTTTCCTCATAAAATGCATACTACATGAACTGCCATTTAAAGCTAACATCAGTTTCATAAGAATGGTTTGGTTTTTAATTTTGTTTATGTTTATTTTTGAGAGACAGAATGAGAAGGGGGAGGCGCGGGGGGGGGGGTGGGGACAGAGGATCCAAAGCGGGCTCTGCACTGACAGCAGTGAGCCCCATGTGCGGCTCCAACGCACGAACCCTGAGATCAAGACCTGAGCCTAAGTCTGATGCTTAACCAACTGAGTCACCCAGGCGCCCCTAGGTTTGATTTTTAAAGAGATCCTGCAAATCACTTCTAGTTGGCAAGTAAGGAAATATGCCAACCGATTTCTCTGAAATACTTTGATCCAAACATAATTAATAAGATTATTATCCCTGTCTAATATTCTTACATATTTCTTAAGCAAATGAATACAATTTTGGCCCTTAATATAAAGAAAATTAATCTAATCACATTATCAAAACACATCTGTAAAAGAGGTTCCTGTTAGCCTTTTTCATTGCGTTCCCTCCCAGAACCCAAACGAGAATCACCTGTTGGAGAATCACTCGTTGACGGTATTGGAGCGCCAGAGCAAGTCCGAAAAGCTACCTGCAAGTTGCTAACTTCCTTATAGCAGGTCAAATTACACACACTGTACTTCCTTCTCTACCAGTTTTATACCTTCTGGGTCCTAAAACACCGCCTTTTGTGAACACGTCTTTCTGAAAGCTTACTCAAAACATCATGAGGTAGCTAAAGGCACAGGCACTGGAGCTCACTGCCAGTCTTCAAATCCTGGCTCTGGCATATGTTAGCTGTCTGATCTTTGGAAAGCCACTTAATTTTCTGTGCCTCTAGCTGTAAAACGGAGCTAACAATATCATCTATAGCATAGGGTTGCCGTAATTATTAAATGAGGATTGCATGCAAAGCACTTGTAACAGTTCCTGGCACAAAGTAAGCACTAAATGATACTGGCTAACCATTATTGTAATAACTGTCCTCATTACTGGCTATCCTGCAGAGACATCAGGGCAGTGTTAAGGGCGAAACAATTCCTATAACTTCTGCAACATTATTTTGACCCTGGGGTCAATGTAATATGTTGTATGATAATATGTAATCAATGTAATATGATAACCCTGAATCACAGTACAGATTCTTTTTCATAACATTTGGAGGTTGAGGCTTAGAGTATGTATGAAAAAGGTTGCATGCCAGTTAAGGCTATCAACCCAACATCCCACTCTTTAAGAAATCTTTACAGTTGCCAATAGGGCTAACTTGGAAGGATAAACACAACAGGAATCAAATGATCCATTTCCTCTGATAGCCTGGGAAATGTACCTTGAATCGATATAAAGGTGGTGAGCACATGAGGATTAGGATCCAAAAACGAATGATGACGGGGCACCTGGCTGGCAGTCGGTTAAACATCCCACTTTGGCTCAAGTCATGATCTCACAGTCCATGAGTTCGAGCCCCATGTTGGGCTCTGTAACGACAGCCCAGAGCCTGGAGCCTGCTTTGGATTCTGTGTCTCCTGCTCTCCCTGCCCAAACATTAAAAAATTTTTTTAAATGAATGATGAGTTCCCAATCAAAACACAAGGATTATATATCTTTTGAAACCTGATCAAATGATGCTAGGTGCAAAGGCATCTGGAAAAATAAAAATATGAGCACGACAGAGCAAATTCTGAAAAAAGGACAAGCAGAGATACACTCTTTACCAGTTATCAAAATACGATATAAAACTATAGTAATTAAAGAGTTTAGTCCTGGGCAGAATTAAATTCCAGAAATAGATACTACAGGTGGTATTTCAAATCACAAGGGAAAGTTAATTGTGCAAAAAAATGGCAAGAACAATTACTAATCTTTTTAAAAGTTAAAACTTTCTGCATTCTTTGTATCAAATATATACTCCAGATCAATGCATGATTTTAGAAGTAAAGAATGAACCATAAAAGTATGAAAATAAAACTGTATTAAATATTTTATGAATTTGGTAAAGGACTTTTAAACATGAGAAAAACTAACAATCTATAAAAGAACACTGACAAATTTGACTGCATAAAAATTAAAATATCTATGTAGCCAGTTTACCACAAAGCAGATGAGTGACAAAATGAGAAAAAAAAATTGTATCACAGCCTAGACATCTGAGTTAACTTTGGTTATGTAGAGGGCTTTTTACATCATCATGTTAAAGATAAATAATCCAGTAGAAAAATGAGCAAAGGACACAGTCTATTCCTAGAAAACGAAAAGCAATGGCCATTAGTTAATTACATGAAATGCTCAACCTCACTAATTATGAAAGAAATGCAAATTAAAACAGCAAAAGATGATTGTTCATGTGTAAGACTGGCATGGATAAATATGACCAATGTGGGCTAGCCTGTGAGGGAACATCCTCCAGAGCACTGTTAGCAAGGATGCATAGTGGTTTTGAAAAGCTTACTAAAAATGAAACGTACACATCTTTGGAACTAGCAATTATATTTTCAGGAAAACCTGAATAAATCAAGCAAGTCTATAAGTATGCAGCAAAGACAGTAGTAAGAATGTGTGCTATTTTAACGAAATTTAATTTTAGGCGTAAGGCAGTCTCTAACGAACCCACTGTCTAGGTTTGCCTTGCCATTTCTACAATATATTGCCATGAAAAGATCCCAGAGCACGAAAACAAATCAAACAATCAAATTGTTGACACTCAAGAATCTAGGTCCGAAATTGGAATGTCTGGAGAGGCAATCTGATTCCCGCAATCTTTTCTTTTCTTTTTTTAACATAAATCCCTGAAATCTCCTTATATCTCTGCAAAGGGGTGGAGTTAGGGGACCAATAAATGATTCAGATCTGCCCAAGGCCCTTGCTCTGACTCGCAGGGGAGAAACTTACAGTGACAAGCCTGGAACAAAGCTAGACGAAAGACACTTGGAAGGGTGACAACAACAACTAAAAGCTATCAAGCAACAGGTCCCTGGTAGCTTCCAGTACCTGGCCTTCTCCCCGGCGATAGGTCGTACGTTGGCGGATGCAGGACAATCTACTGCAGCTACTGAGCATGCGGGAAATTCGGCGCAGGCGCAGAACAGCTGCTCCCACGACCGCGGGAGACTCCGGACCTGCAGGGTAACTCCGTTTTTCCGTGTTTTCCCTGAACTTTCCGGCGGCCCGTGTCGCCTCGGGTCACAGCGAGGGGTGTGTCTACTTTTAAAGGTTCATTCTGATTTCAGGGGTCTTCCAGTCCTCTTTTTATGTATGCTTCACTCTTAAAATGTTAGTAGTAATGTTAGATAGTAATATCGCCCTGCGGCGGCCAGCGACTGCTTAACCTCGAACCCCAGTTGTTCGAGAAGTGGCTTCAGGACGTCCGCGACACCTGCACTTCTGCTCGCAATGGCAGTGGGGCTCTCTGCGAAATGGTCACTAGCTTTTACCTTTTTTTTTTTTAAACATTTATGAGATTTTTTTTTTTTGTAATGTTTATTCGCTTAGAGAGAGAGAGAGAGAGAGCACAGTGGGGAAGGGACAGAGAGAGAGAGGGGGACAGAGAATCCAAAGCAGGCTCCAGGCTCCGAGCTGTCAGCAGAGAGCCAGGTGCGGGGCTGGAACTCACAAACCTGAGATCATGACCTGAGCCAAAGTCGGACACGCTCAGCCGACTGAGCCACCCAGGCGCCCCCAAACGGAGACACATTCTAACTGCAGAATTCTTATAATTTTTTAATGATATTTTCTCCACTACTATGCACTTGTTTTATCTTCACCTGATTTAACAGCAGTTTGTTTTGTGTTTTGGAGATTTTTCTTTACTGGACTCTTTAGAGCATTCAGCTTGATTTTCATAAAAGCAGTTACCTTTGCATTAAAAAAACCGCATTGGTTTTGGGAAGAGAGCAGTCAGTGAACCATTTTTGTTTCTGTGTGCTCTTCTGTAACTCCCAAACTTTTATGAGTAGAAACAATAATTTCCATTAAACAACAACAATAACAACAATTCATCGGAGAATATCAACAAATGGCTACCATTACAGGAGTTCTAGTTTGAGAACTCTTTTTTTTTTTAACTTTTTTTTAAATGCTTATTTATTTTTGACAGACAGAGCATGAGTGGGGAAGGGGCAGAGAGAGAGAGGGAGACACAGAATCTGAAACAGGCTCCAGGCTCCGAGTCGTCAGCACAGAGCCCAACGCAGGTCTTGAACTCACGGACAGTGAGATCATGACCTGAGCTAAAGTCGGATGCTTAACCGACTGAGCCACCCAGGTGCCCCGAGAAATCTTTTACCTATACAGTCTCATTTGATTTTCGCAATAACTTTGAGACTTAAGTCAGATCATTTATTGTAGTAAAATAGGTATATAACAAAATTTACCATTTTAAACATATGCTGGTCTTTATAATTACGTAATACAAAACGAGTACAACTGGCTTGAATAAGTTTAAGGATAAACATGACTGTAAACTCAACAGGTGAGAAGCGAAGTCTGCAGGTGTCAGAGAGTAGCCTTCTGCTCTGAGGGCTCAGTGTACCCTCAGGTTTTATGGGGAGACAGAGAACACTGTTGAATTCAGCAATGGGTTATGTAGAGGTTGCTTAGAAGAGCTTCCCCGTACATTCATCATTGTGCTCCCGTGAGACTGAAGCTCACAGGATAGTTTCCCCGATGCAGAATTGCAGGTCAAAAGTGAAATGGTGACAGATATTGCCAATTGCCATTCAAAAAGGCAGTACAGGGCACTCGGGTGGCTCAGTTGGTTGAGCATCCAACTTCCGCTCAGGTCATGATCTCATTGTTTGTGAGTCTGAGCCCCACATCAGGCTCACTGCTGGAAGCACAGAGCCCGCTTTGGATCCTCTGTCCCCCGCTCTCTCTGCCCCTCCCCTGCTTGTGCTCTCTGTCAAAAGTAGAAAAAATAAACATCAAAAAGGCAGTACAAATTTTACATTACCACCAGCAATGTGAGAGAGGCCACTTTCATATGCGTTCCCACGCCTTATTATCAAACGCCTTAATATTTGCTTTAATTTGTTGGATGGATATGGTATCTTGTTTTAGCTGCCTGTCCTTGATGATTCTTAAAGTTGAGTATCTTTGAGTATGTTTGTTTATTGGCTGTTTCCATTTCTCTGTGAATGCCTATTCTTATGACCTTTTTTTCTATTTGGCTGTTGATATTTATTTTCTTGATTTGTAGCAGGTCCTTATACATTATGGATATTAATTTTTAAAATGTGTTTGCAAATGTTTTGTCCCACAGTACAGTGTAGGGGAGGCAATATAGTATAATGATTATCCACATGGCCACTAGAACCCAATTGCCCGAATTTAAATCCCATCTCTCACTTCTTAGTTCTATGGTCTTGGGCAAGTTACTTAACACTATGTGCCTCAGTTTCCTTAACTGTAAAGTGGCAATAACCATAGTACCTACCTCACCTCATAGGGTTGTTTTGGCATGTGATCTCTTCACTTTATAGGGTTTAATGATTAAATGAGTTAATAGAGGTAAGGAGCTAACCTGTTTAGGTTAGTGAAAACAAGTACTAATGTAGGTAAAGAATGCTGTTTTCACTGTGTGTGTGTGTGTGTGTGTGTGTGTGTGTGTGTGTGAAATTGAAGTGGCCTAACACAAACTTTCAAAAAGCACGACAAAAGGCGAAAAGCTGACACGGAATGCTCACTATTTGCCCCTTGCCTTCTTACTTTGTGGCATGTTTTTCCATATAAAATTTTCTTTTTCTTTTTGTAGAAAATCAGTCTTTTTACTTATTTAAGCCAAATCTTCTAGATGTCGTGTCTTATGAATAGGAAGAGATATACTTTACAATGAAAACGTAACAATTGTGAACTACTATGACCTGGACAACCAAATACAGGTTTCCCTCTGAAAGTAGAGTGTTCCTATGAAACCTTTCATAAGCCTAAATGGAGTAAAGCAAAGAAACAATTACCTTTAATTTATATGGAAAATTTTCTTTAGCATTCCAAGTCACCCAAAGATAACCTTTCTTAAGCTTTTCTGATACCTTAGGACACATGTTGCTAACAGATGCACAGAATAAAGGGAGATAGAGCACAGATGCTCATACACACAGTTCAAAGGGTTAGCCGCTGTGTGTAGTTCCCAGGGCAGGAGCTTGGTCGGGGGCCACTCTGGTTGCTTGGGTGTATGCTTGCTGCAAAACAAATACTTGATGCTATTTTCACTTGTTTTCCTAAGAGCGAAAATCCTTTTCAGTTTTCTTTCGGTTAGTGAAAACAGGTACTAATGTAGCAGATGCATGCTATTACCCCCCCTTTGTGTGTGTGTGTGTGTGTGTGTGTGTGTGTGTGTGTGCGCGCGCGCGCGCGTGCGCGCGCAAAAGTGAAGTGACCTAACACAAACTTTACAAAAACGCGGTAGAATAGTGGGTTTCTGGGGCACCTGGGTGGCTCAGTCAGTTGAGCGTCCAACTTGGGCTCAGGTCATGATCTGATGGTTCGTGGGTTCTGGCCCAGTATCGGCTCTCTGCTGTCAGTGCAGAGCCTGCTCTGGATCCTCTGTCCCATTCTCTCTCTGCTCCTCCCCTGCTCGCTATCTCTCTTTCTCTCTAAAAAAATAAACATTAAGAAAAAAGTGGGTTTCTGTCCGAAACCAGAGCTGAAGTCCTACACGCTACTATTCTGTAGGAGTGGGAGTGGGACATAACAGGGATAATAGAGGACCTGAAAGTAACATAATTAGGTTGGTTTATAATATTGGTCCCGAACTTTGCACTCAGCTAAGGAGGCGTTGCCCACTAAAGTAGCCATTAGCTCCCTATGGTTGTTGAGCGCTTGGCAAATCACTAGCCCAAGCTGAGATATGCTATATGTGTAAAATACATACCCAATTTTGAAGATTCAGTATGAAGATAAAGAATGTAATATCTTCTGGATAATTTTATATTAATTACATGTTGAGGTGATAATATCTTGGTTATACTGCGTTAAATAAAAAATATCTAAACAGGGCAGTGTGATTGAAATCTGAGCCCCTTCATGCACGCCACACCTTGCCCCGCCCCTCAGAGTTAGCCCCGCCCCCCGCCGGGGTTGCCGCCAAGACCCGAGATGGCTTGATTCTCTCCGCCTCCGGGAGGGACCTGCTCCCGGCCTCTTCCGTGCCCCGCGCGCGTGCGCACTCCGGTAGAGCTCGTGGAGGTTCCCAGGGGTCCGTGTTTTCCAGACCCCGGGCGGGATCCTCCCGCGGAGGATCTGGCGCTCACGGGGAGGTCGGGGTTAGCCCGCCATGCGTTGGGGGCTGCACCCGCGCGGGCCGGGGGCGGCGGCTCTGGCCACGGCCCGAAATCTGTGGGTGCCGCCCCATCTTCGTTGTCACCCGGGATGGCGAGGGACGACGAGGAGGCTTTTGGTGCGGTCAGTCACCGGGGCCAGTAACCAGCTGCAGAACTCGAGTAATGGCAGATATCGGGACACAGTGCTGCTGCCGCAGACCAGCTTCCCCATGAAGCTGCTGGGCCGCCAGCAGCCCGACACGGAGCTGGAGATCCAGCAGGTGGGCAGGGAGGCCCGGGCCGGCCTGGGGGCGGAGGGGAGCTGGGCCCTCGCCGGCAGCCGCTCCGGGTGACCCACACACCCCGGCAGGTAGGGCCGCGGGTTCTAGACTCCTTTGGGCGGCGACGTTGTGACCGGACGAGTGGGTCTCCCAACAGGGTTTCTTGCTGGAAAACCTCTAGGTGAATCCCTCAGTTGTAGCAGGTTCCAGAGCAGAATATTAAAGAGGGATGCTCGCATAGCAGCGCTGAATATAAGTGCCATTTTTTAGGCAAAAACAAGTCGAATTTGGACACTTTTCCAGTGGTTTGTGAAAAGTAAATTAACATGGACGCTTGTAAATAAAATTTTCGATTATGTGGGAAAGTTGAAGCTTACTTTTGTGGTGTCATTAGGCGCCTAGTTGGAACTCTGACTTGTTTGCAGAACGGAGTAGCTGTACTTAACTTCCTCAGAGTCCCCTTCCTAAACTGTGCACCTTTCTCCTGTGTTAGACTGAGTTTTCTAAGAGAAAATTCACTTCTCAGTTTCTGTACTTCCAGAGTTTTAAAAATTCTCCATATTTAGCATATATAGGTTAAGTAAATTTGCTTAGCCTAGATATTTTTATGGCAGTTATCAGACTTCCAGACTCATAAACCTGTTTTGGCCATCTACTTTTTTTTTTTAAAGTTTATTTATTTATTTTGAGAGAGAGAGAGAGAGAATCCCAAGCAGGCTCAGCACTGTCAGCACAGAGCCCCATGTGGGGCTTGATCTCACAAACCATGAGATCATGACCTGAGCCAAGACCCCCAGGGGTCTGATGCTTAACCGACTGAGCCACCCAGCTGCCCTGCCACCTACTTTTTTAAAGTGTCTTATTCAATACTGTTGTTATGCCAGGAACTGTGACAATTTCAGATGTTTTCTCGTGTAGTTTTCACACCAGCTCTGTGAATTGGTTATTGTTAACGTTTTTTCAAAAGAGGGAACACGGATGCCCATAAGGGCAAAATGACTGGGCCAAGGGTACACAGTAGGTGAGAGAAGGGGGGTAGGGCTGCAGTGAGTGTTGTTGGGATGTTGACAGTAGCAGGTATGGAGGCCAAAGGAGAGCAAGGATAAGAGTGTGTGGGTGTGGGGGGGTGGGTAGTGTACAGGCCCTTCAGCATGGCTGGACTGAGGAGTGAAGGGTGAAGAGTGCCGAGACACTGGCCAGAATTTGGTGCTCCTCAACAGGGCCCTGTTTACAGTATAAAGAGCTCAGACCTCAATGTGAAGCCTATAGGGAAACTATTAAAAAGTTTTAAAAGATGAGGACTCAGATGTGCATTTTAGAAACTTCACCATCGGGTTTTAGAGTTGAATACATTGGCATGGGATAAGAAATAAGCAAATGCTGGCTGTTACTTACGGTAAGATGCAGGAGTATGTATTTGGGTGATGTTCAGATATTATGGTTCTTTTTAAACAGAAATGTGGATTTTCAGAACTTTATTCATGGCAAAGAGAAAGAAAAGTAAAGACAGAATTTTGTCTTCATGATGGACCTCCTTATGCAAATGGTGACCCACATGTTGGACACGCTTTAAATAAGGTAATTGTAATTTAAGTTATAAGACCTGAGGGAAAAACCTTTATGTAAGTACACTTTACAAAGTGTATTTTGCTTTTATGACAAGTAAATTTGCGTTAATGCATAAAACTAAATTGTCTTTTTTTTTTTTTTTTTGGTGAAGAACATGTTTTGTTTTGTTTTTTTAATTTTTTATTATATGAAATTTATTGTCAAATTAGTTTCCATAAAACTAAATTGTCTTAATAGTTTTAGTTTTAGTGCTGTATGGAAAATAACATCCTGGTATTTGCATTGAGCTTATTGTTATTTTAGATTAGTAGATATTTTATTCAGTAAATAATTATTCAGCACCTACTATGTGCCAGGCATTTTTCTAGACTCAGGTAATAGCAGTGAACAAAATAAAGATGAATCTTGTCTTTACAGAGCTTATGCTCTAATTAAAAAGACATCATAACACAAAGAAATAAAATATATAAATGTTAGATAGTTGCTGTAGATGGAATACTTGTTCTCCTCCCGCTATTTATATGTTGGAACCTAATAATCTTTAAGGTGATGGTACTTGGAGGTGGGGCCTTAGGGAGATAACTAAATCTTGAGGGTAGAGCCCTTATCAGTGAGATTCGTGCCCTTACCAAAAAAAAAAAAAAAAACCTCAGAGAGCTTCCTTGTCTCTCTTAGCCCTGTGAGGGTACGGCAAAATGATACTGGTCTGTGAACCAGAAAGCAGCCCTCACCAGACTGAGTCTGCCGGCACCTTGATCATGTCCATTTTCTACTTGGACTGTTTATTTATCTTACTGTTGTGTTTTGAGAGTTCTTTATGTGTATAGCCTAGGTATTAAACCTTGTCAGATATGTGGTTTGCAACTATTTCTTCCAGTCTGTAGCTTGTCTTTTCAAGGTATATTGAAGAGTAAGTGTTCTTAATTTTTTCTGAGTAATCTCTACCCCGAATGTGGGGCTTGAACTCATGACCCCGGAGATCAAGAGTCACATGTTGTTCTGAATGAGCCAGCCAGGTGCCCCCTAGAAGTTATTAATGTTGATGAAGTTCAGTTTATCAGTTTTTCCTTTTATGAATCATGCTTGTAGTGTCATGTCTAAGAACTGTTTCCCAGGCCTTCCATCCTGAAGATTTTCTCCCATATTTTTTCTAAAACTTTTACATTCTACATTTAAGTCCGTGATACATTTTGCATTAACTTTTATATAAGACGTGAGACTTATACTGAGGGTTGTTTTTTTCCCTATTGATGTCTATCACCGTTTCTTGGCACTCTTTTCCCTAATGAGTTGCTTTTGTACCACTGTCAAAAAATCGGTTTGGCAAATGATTCTCCATTTTTAGATTCTCTATTTTGTTCCATTAATCTATTTGTCTGTCCTGGTAATACCACAGTTTTGGTGACTCTAGCTATAGGATAAGTCTTCAAATTGGGTAGTCTCTATGTTCCCATTTTACTGTTTTTCAAAATTGTGTTAATTTCAGCTCCTTTGCCTTTCCATATAGGTTTTAGGATAATTTTTTGACTGCAGTATCAGAGAAGGTAAGCTGAGTTTTGAGAGTACTAGCAGGCACTCTCAGGTCAATTGTGCGAGGTGGATAGTAAACAGTATGCAGTTTTTTGAGAGAACTAATTTTAACCCCCCTCCCCACCATTTTATTGAGGTGTAAGAGACGTGTAACATTATATTAGTTTAAGGTGTACAACATAATGGTTTGATGTATGTATGTATTGCTGAATGAATACCACAGTTAGTTAACATGCATCTTGTCACACGGTTACAAATTTTGATTTTCTTGTGATGAGAACTTTTACCACTGACTATCTTAACAACTTTGAAATATACACTACAGTATTGTTAACTATAGTCACCATTCCCTACGTTATATCCACAGAATTTATTAATCTTATAACTGGAAGTTTGTATATATTGACCACCTTCATTCATTTCCCCCCACCCAACCCCTGCCTCTGGCAACTATCAATCTTTTCTCTGTTTTATTTAAAAAAATGATTTAAAAAAGGAAAAATGATAAATTAGACTTCATCAAAATTAGAAACATTTTATGACTTCAGTTTTCTTAAGATTGCATATATAAGTGAGATCATCCGTATTTGTCTTTCTCTAACTTATTTCGCTTAGAATAATGCCCGCAAGGTCCATCCATGTTGCAAATAGCATGATTTCCTTCTTTTTCATGGCTAGATAGTATTCCATTATATATGTCCACCACAACTTCTTATCCATTCATCCATTGATGGGCACTTAGGTTGTTTCCATGTCTTGACTGTTGTAAACAATGCTACAGTGAACCCAGATGCGCAGATCTCTCTTCCAGATAGTGATTTTGTTTCCTTTGGATATATACCCACTAAGTGGAATTGCTGGATCTTTTCTGGATCATATGCCAGTTCTATTTGCAATGTATTGAGGAACCTCCATACTTGTTTCCATAGCAGCTGCACTAATTTACATTTGAACCATCAGTGCACAGGGGTTCCCATTTCTCCACACCCTCACCAACACTTGTTATCGTTTATCTTTTTGATAACAGCCATCCTAACAAGGCTGAAGTGATACCTCATTGTGGTTTTGATATTCCAGATGATTAGATACTTGCAGCGACTTTCAATGTACTTGTTTGTCATTTGTATCTCCTCTTTGGAAAAACGTTTGGGTCTTTTGTCCATTTTTAAATCAGATTTTTTTGTTGTTGTTTTGATTGTTTTGCCTTTGATTTGCATGAGTTTCTTATATTTTGGATCTTAAACCCTTATCAGATAGATGATCCCCAAATAGTTTCTCCTATTCCTTAGGTTGGCTTTTCATTTTGTTGATTGTTTCTTTTTTGTTTGTTTGTTTTTCAAGTGAGGAATAAGCTTTTTAGCTTGGTGACAGTCGCATTTTTTTAAATTTTTGCATTTATTGTTTGTGTAACAAAAATCATTGCTAAGTAAAGGAGCTTTTTCATATGTTTTCTTCTATCTTATAATTAAGTTCTTAATCCATTTCAGTTAAGTTTTGTGAGTGGTATAAGATAGAGACCCATTTTCATTCTTCTGCATGTGAATATACAATTTTCCCAGCACCATTTATCCCCATTGAGTTTTCTTGTTTCTCTTGTCAGATATTAATTGACAAGGATTTATTTCTAGGTTCTTAATTCTGTTCAATCGATCTAGGTTTTTGTTTTGTTTTTATGCCAATACCATACTGTTTTGATTACCATAGCTTTATAATATAGTTTGAAGTCAGGAAGTGTGATGCTTCCGGCTTTGTTCTTTCTCACATTTGCTTTGGCTATTTGGAGTGTTTTGTAATTTATTACAAATGTTAGGATTGTTTTTCTATTTCTGTAAAAACTTCACTGGAATTTTGACAGGGATTGCATTGAGTCTTTAGGTGGCTTTGGGTAGTATGGACATTTTATTGTTAAAATGTTTTCAGTGTATGTACAGATCTTTCAGCCCCTTGGTTAAATTTATTCGTTGTGGTTTTTATGACACTATTATAAATGGGATGGGATTGTTTTCCTTTTTTTGTTCTTTTTTTTTTTAACAATTCATTGTTAGTGTATAGAAATATTACTCCTTTCTGTATGTTGATTTTGTGTCCTGAAACTTTAATGAATTTGTTTATTCTAATAGCTTCTGATTGAGTGTTTAGGATTTTCTGTGTATAAGATCATGTCATCTACAAACAGATAGGTTTTACTGCTTCCTTTGGCTTGGATGACGCCTTTTATTTCTTTTTCTTTTTTCTTTTTGCCTATTTTCTCTGGCAAGACCTTCAATACTACATTGAATAGGAGTGGTGAGAGAGGGCACCCTTGTATTATTTGTGATCTTAGAGGAAAAGCTTTCAACTTCTCACTGTTGAATATGATGGTATCTGTGGGCTTATCATATATGGTCTTTATATGTTTTTTTTTTAATGTTTTTATTTTTAAGAGAGAGAGAGAGAGAGAGCGAGAGCGAGCACACGTAAGCAGGGGAGGGGCGGAGAGAGAAGGAGACACAGAATCTAAAGTAGGCTCCGAGCTCTGAGCTGTCAGCACAGAGCCTGACATGGGGCTCGAACTCATGAACTGCAAGATCATGACCTGAGCTGAAGTTGGACGCTTAACCAACTGAGCCGCCCAGGTGCCACTGGTCTTTATTATGTTGGGGTACGTTCCTTCTGTACCCACTTTTTCAAGAGTTTTTATCAGGGAAGGATGTTGAATTCGGTCACATGCTTTTTCTGCTTCTATTGAGATGATGCTATGATTTCTATCTTTCCATCAATTAACTTATTGTATCATTTTTGGGTGTATGTTGATCTTTGAATCCCAGGGATAAATCTCATTTGCTCGTGGTGTATCATCCTTTTAAAGTACTGTTAAATTTGGTTTGATAGCATTTTGTTGAGAACTTTTGCATCTGTATTCATCAGGGATTTTGAACTATAGTTTTTTGTAGTGCCCTTCTCTGACATTGGTATCATGGTAATGCTGGCCTCATTTTTTTGGATGAGTTTGAAAAGGTTTGGCTTTCATTCTTCTATAAATATTTGGTAGAATTCACAAGTGGAGCCATATGGTCTTGGGCTTTTCTTTGTTGGGAGGTTTTTAGTTACTGATTCCATCTCCTTACTTGTTACTGGTCTCTTGAGATTTTCTATTTTTTCATGATTCAGCCCTGGTTGGCTGGATATTTCTAGGAATGTACCCATTTCTTCTGGGGTATTCAATTTCTTGGCATATAATTGTTAATAGTAGTCTCTTACGGTTCTTTGTCTTTTTCATGTATGAGTTGTAATATCTCCTTTTTCATTTATAATTTTACTTATTTGAGTTCTTTCTCTTCTCAGTAAGTCTAGCTAACAACTTGTCAATTTTGTTTATTTTTTCAAAAAAAAACCCCACACTAAGTTTTGTTCATCTTTCCTGTTGTTTTCCTGTTTTCTATTTCATTTATTTCTGTTCTGATCTTTGTCATTTTACTTCCTTCTGCTTTTGGGCTTAAGTTCTTTTCTACTTCCTTGAGCTATAAAGTTGAGTAGTCTGGGATCTTTCTTGCCTTTTTATTTAGAAAAAAATTTTTTTTTAATGTTTATTTTTGAGAGAGTGAGAACAGAGCATGAGCAGGGGAGGGGCAGAGAGAGAGGGAGACACAGAATCCAAAGCAGGCTCTAGGCCCTGTGCTGTCTGCACAGAGCCTGACATGGGGCTTAAACCCACGAATGCGAGATGATGACCTGAGCTGAAGTCGGATGCTTAACCGAGCCACGCAGGCGCCCCTCTTGCTTTTTTTTTTTTTTTTTGAGTTTATTTATTTTGAGGTGGGGAGGGTCAGAGAGAGGGAAAAAGAGAATCCCAAGCAGCCTCTGTGCTGTCAGCGTAGAGCCAGATGTAGGGCTCAAACTAATGAACTGGGAGATCATGACCTGGGCCGAAATGAAGAGTTGGACACTTAACCAACTGAGCCACCCAAGTCCCCTTCTTTCTTGCTTTTTAAGGTAACCAGTTATTGCTATCAACTTTCCTCTAAGAACTGCTTTTGCTCCATTCCCTAAGGTTTGTTTGGTATGTTGTGTTTCCATATTTGTTTGCTTCAATATATTTTTGACTTCTTTTTTGATTTCTTATTTGACCCATTGGTTTTTCAGAAACGTGTTGATTATTTTCCACATATTTGTGAATTTTCCAGTTTTTTCCTATTATTGATTTCTAACTTTATACCATTTTGGTATGAAAAGATACTTGATGTGATCTTAATCTTTCTACATTGTTAAGGCTTATTTTATGGCCTAATATATGGTCCATTCTGGATGGTGCTCTGTGTGCTTGAGAAGAATGTGTATTCTGCTGCTATTGGATGGAATGTTCAGTGTTTATCTGTTAGGTCCATTTGATTTAAAGTATAGTTCAAGTCCAATGTGTCTTTACTGATGTTCTGTCTGTATGACTGACCTATTCATTGTTGAAAATGGGGTATTGAAGTCTTCTACTATTATTGTGTTCTTGTCTTTTTTTCCCCCTCAGATCTGTTAGTAGTTAATGTATTCAGGTGCTCTGATGTTGGATGCATAGGTTTTTAAGACTGTCATATCCTCCTGGTGAACTGACTCCTTTATCATGATGATGACCACCTCTCTTGTTACAGTTTTTGGCTTAAAATCTGTTTTGTCTAATATTTCTCTTTGGGTTTCCATTTTTGTGGAATCTGTTTCCATCCTTTCACCTAATCCCTACATGTGTCCTTACAGCTTACACATGAGTCTCTTCTAGGGAGCACAGTTGGGTTTTGTTTTCTCATCCATTCAGCCACCCCACATCTATTGATGGGTGATATAATCCGTGTACATTTAAAGTAATCATCGGTAGGCAAGGACTTATCCCAATATACTGTTTTCTGTTTGTTCCTCTCTGTCTTCCTTTGTGAATTGATGATTTTTTTCATAGTGGTGTGCTTTGATTTGCTTCTCTTTTTCTTTTATACATTTCCTGAAGGTTTTTACTTTGTGGTTACCATGAGGCTTACATAAAATATAACAGTCCTCTAAGCTGATAGCAGCTTAACCTCAGTCACATGCAAAAACTCTATCCTTTTACTGCCTCTAACACATTTTATGTTTTTGATGTCATAATTTACATCTTTTTATACAGTGTATATACTAGCCAGTTATTGTTGCTATAGTTATCTTTTTTTTTTTAAACTGGAAGCAAATTCAATGTCCACCAATAAGTTTATTTATTTATTTTGAGAGAGAGGGAAAGAGAGACCACGTGTATGTGAAGTGGAGAGGGGCAGAGAAAAGGAGAGACAGAATCCCAAGCAGGCTCTGTGCCATCAGTACAGAGCCCAATGCGGGCCTCACATTCACAAACCGTGAGATCATGACCCAAGCCGAGATCAGGAGTCAGACGCTTTAACTGACTGAGCCAGCTGCGCTCCCCACTGTAGTTATCTTCAATTCTTCTGTCCTTTGGTCTTTATGTTAGAGTTACACCATAAACGCACCAACATATTACACTATTGGGGTATGTTGAATCTGACTATAGACTCACCTTGATTATTTTCATGTGCTCTCTGGTAGTAAATTGCATCCTTTTATTGCAGCTTGAAGAGCTCCTTTCAGAATTTCTGAAATTTTGACTTATATGGCAGGTCTAGTGATGGTGACTTTGTCTGGGAAGGTTTCTCTCCTTCATTTCTCAAGGACAGCTCTGCTGGATCAAGTGTTCTTGGTTGGAAGTTTATTTACAGCATTTTGAATGCGTCATTCCACTCTGGGTGTGCAAGGGTTCTATAGAGAAATCTGATAGCCTCATGGGAGGGTGTGGGGGAATCTCTTAAAAATGACAAGCTTTTTTCCTTTGCAGCTCTCAAGGTTCTTGCTTTGTCTTTGATTTTTGACAGTTTTATTATAATGCGTCTTTCAGAAATCTCTTTGGGTTGCGTTTGTTTGGGAATGTATGAGCTTAGTGAACTTGGATGTCCATGTATCTCCCCAGATTTAGGAAATTCTCAGCTATGGTTTCTTTGAGTTTTCTGACTCTTTTCCCCCTCTCTTTTCCTTCTGGGATTCTCATAAAACATATATTTTTTTAAAAGTAGTTTCAGACTAGTTCTGTAGGCTTTCTTTATTCCTTTTCATTCTTGTATCTTTTGTACCTTTGACTGGATAATTTCAAATGATCTGTCTTTGATTTCACTGATTCTTTTCTTTTGATGGGTCGTGTGGGCTGTTGAAGCTCTCCATTGAATTCTTCAGTTTAGTCACTGTATTCTCCAGCCCCCAAATGTATTGTTGGTTCATCATTGTTTTTTATCTTTGGATTGAACTTTTAATTTTACTCTCATATTACTTTTCTGATTTTGCTAAATTGTATATGTCTGATCTCTTGTTGCTCTTGGAGCATCTTTAGGACAGTTATTTTGAAATGTTTGTCAGGCATTTTATGGATCTTAATTTCTGTGTGTGTGTGTGTGTGTGTGTGTGTGTGTGTGTGTGTGTTTTATTAGAAGTTTACTTTGTTCCTTTGGCAGTATCGTGTTTCTTTGATTCTTCATGATTCCTGCAGCCCTGTGTAGATGACTATGCATTTGAAGAAGCAGTCACCTCTTCGAGACTTTATGGAAAGAACTCACATATAGATGGGGGCATGCTGGAGTGTGCTGTGGTGCAGGGTGTAACTGGGATTGCTGCATCTAGGATTTTCAATTGACTTTTTTTCCTCCCCCTGGCAATTCTAGGTTAGGGATGGGGCTGGTGTAGTATCTTGTCCACTCAGGCAGTTGGGAGCATGACATCAACAATGGTGTGATCGTTGATGAGATCTGTGAATGGTCCACCATGGGCGTATGGGCTGCTGGGGTCCTCAGCAGTGCCTTCAGGTCCAATGGCTAAGGACCAGGGCAGGTGGTGGTGGCCTGAGCATCATGTGGTGGCCTGATGCCTGGCCGTGGGAGCCAATGTGGTGTTAGGGGCCAGCCGCAGACACAGGCAATGGGGAGGGTCAGAGCCAGGAGCAGTGTCCGGGGCCACCGTTGGTCAGATAGTCAGCTCAGGGACCCCGGCTGTTGGTTTGTACTCCTGTGACTGCTGTGGCTAGCCACAGCCTATGCACGGTAATGGAGGGTGGTCATGGACGCTGGGGCTGGTGGCATGCAGGTCAGTGAAATGAATCAGGCCCAACCCAGACGCATAAGCAATTGTGGGGGCCTTGGCTGTCAGCATGCATTTGTGTGACTACGGGAGCTAGCTGCAGGCCCTCAAAGCCATGCAGGCCAGTGACGGGAGTCAGGGTTGGCTCCGTGCCTGTCGGCCAGCAGCTGCGGGATCCCTGATTGTCTGCACGTAGTTGTACAGCTGCAGAGGTTAGCCTCGTGCATGTGCACAGCAGTGGATGCTGGTGATGAGAAATATTTATGTGTCTTGCAGGGATTTTTTTTGTTAGAAACTGGGCATTTTAGATAATATATTGTAATCTTAATAATTACCTCTTGGACACCTTCCCCCCTCATGGCTTTTTATTATGACTTTCTTGTTTATATGTGTAGCGACTGCATGGATTTTGGTTTTTTGTTTTTTTTGGTTTTTTTTTTTTTTTTTGAGGTCTCTTTCCACCCTCTCCTATTTTTCTTCAGCATCAAGCCTCTGATGTCGCTTCTCGGGGAGGCACAGCTTTGGGTATGCTCAGTCACCCTGGGTTGGCTGTGGTTTTGGCAGGACGCCCATCCTCTTTCCCTGACAAAACCCATCTATTTTACTCTGAAGATTTCCTACTGTTTTCTCTCTTATTTTCAAAAGTGCCCTGGGGCATAATCTGTTCTATAGACTAATCCATCAAATTTGGGGGATCCTTCGAAGTATTAGGTCCTGGAGTCAGTGTTTGACATTTGTTCTCATCCCGGGAGGGTCCCGCCCAGCTGTGTCTTCTGGTTTTCTCCTGCAAACTAGCCCGTGTCATCTTGAATCTATGAACCTTCTTCCAACTGCCTTTCCCCACTGCCGCCACTGGTTTCGACAGCCGCCTTAGGCCTGGATTTCTCTGTGCTCTGTTGCTGGGAAGAGAGTAAGAGCCATTTTTTTACTGCTTGTTCCTCTCCTCACGGACACTCTCCCGGCCAGGGCTCTGGAGCCAAGAGTGGGGACAACTGTATACTTTTCTGTGAGAGACACCCCCGTTTTAGGAGCTGAGCACTGGTGGGAGATCAGTAGTCTGCGATCTTGACCTGCCTTTCCTGTTGTAGAACCACCATCTTATGAGCCTAGACAAGAGGGATTGGAGCCCCAGTCTTCCCAGCGGACTTTCACCTAGAGTAGAGCGTGTTCCCTGAGTGGAGGCCAAGTAGAGGGAGGGAGGCCCATCTCTCGACTGCCCTTGCCTGGAACTTAGAGCCTCAGCTGCAGGGAGCTGGGGCA
This sequence comes from Felis catus, assembly GCF_018350175.1. Classification (NCBI taxonomy): domain Eukaryota; kingdom Metazoa; phylum Chordata; class Mammalia; order Carnivora; family Felidae; genus Felis; species Felis catus. Next base: position 57,044,318 of record NC_058384.1, read on the forward strand.
GGGTCAGAAGTGCTGGCAGAAATGCTTGCCCTCTCTGGGGAAGACCTCCCTGCAGCCCGGGAGCTGGGAGTGGGGGGGGGGGGGGGGTGGGGACTGGAGAGGGAGCCCTGTGTTGTCGGCAGCAGTAGACCAGAGTGGATTCTCTGCTGTGCTGAGCTGGCAGGCTGGAGGGAGGGAATGGTCTTGGTTCAGATGCCACGGACTCTCACTTTTCTTACCAAATTTTTACAGAATTTTTTCTCGTATAGACGTTGCTTCATCTGTTGCATACCTGTAGGGCCATTTCTAGGAGCTTTAAAGGTTGGGTTTTAAAATTACTCCCCCAGATTCAGTGCCAAGCGTGTCCCTGTGGTTCTTTGCATTGTCATACCCGAGGTCAAACTCTGTTTCACTGAATTTTCTCTCTTGTTTTTCTGTTTTTAATTTCACTAATTTCTGCCTTTTAGCATTGTCTTGCTTCTGCTTGCTCTGGGTTCCTTTGTTCTGTTTGTAGTTTCTTGAGGTGAGAGTTTACATGATTGATTGGACTTTTCCTCTTTTTCTAACACATGTATTTTATTGCTGTAAATTTCTGTCAGTACTTCTGTAGCTTGTGTTCTGCAAATTTTATCATGTACTTAGTTTACATTTTTATTCAATTCATTGTGCTTTGCGATTTCTCTTGAGAATTCTTCTTTGGTGCATGGACTATTTAGTATGCCTTTCCATCCCTTTACCCTCCTGAATTTGTAACTTGTTTTACACATCCCTCACGTTTCAGTCCCCACAAGACAGTGTTTGATAGTTATTCTTTCGACTGTGAAACATTGGTTAGAATATTTGAGTAAATAGAATACTGAGTAAATAGAAAGTGTGTATTTACCCATATTTTGTTTATTATGTTCTTTCTTCCTTCTTGATATTTACATGTTCCTTCTTTATTGTTTTCTCTCTGTGTATAGAGCATTTCCTTTAGCCTTTCCTTAGGGTAGGTCTGCTGGTCGACAGTCATCTTTGCTTTCCCTTATCTGATAATGGCTTGATTTTCCTTTTGTCCTTCAAGTATATTTTTGCTGGGTCTACGATTTCAGATAGACTTTTTTTCCCCTAGCACTTGAAAAACTTCCTTCTGATCTTCATATTTTCTGATGAAAATTCTCTTGTAATTCAAATTATTTTTTGCATATAAGTAAGGTGTCCCCTTTTCTCTTTTTTTAAAAGTTTTATTTATTTAAATAATCTCTACACTTCCCGTGGGGCCTGAACTCACACCCCTGGCATCAAGAATCGCATGCTCTTCCAGCAGAGCCAGCCAGGTGCCCCTGCTCTCTGACTTCCTATAAGACATTTTCATTTTCTTTCTTTTCTTTTTTTTTTAAAGACATTTTCATTTTCAAAAGTTTAGTGATATGATGACTCTCGGTGTGGATTTCTTTGGATTTTTCATGTTGGACATCATTTAGTTTCTTGAATTCGTAGGTTTATGTCTCTGACCAACGTGTGGAGTTTCTGGCCATTATTTTTTCATGTAGTTTTCCATTTCTGGCTGAAAAAGTCTCCTTTCAGGACAGAGTGACACCTGTGTTAGGTCTTTTGTGATAGTCCCACAGTTCCCTGGTTTTCATGTTTTTCCCTGCCTTTGTTTTCTACCCTGCTTTTTAGAGGGAGTAGTTTCTCATTCAGTCGTGGTTTAGCGGTTCCTGTCTCTGTCCTCTCCGTTCTGCAGTCAAGCCCATCTGCTGAACTTTTTATTTCAGTTACTGCTTCACTTTTGAAGTTATTGTCACTTGAGTTATTTTTCACTTTTAAAATTTACATTTGATATACTAAGTTATATCTCAATTTAAAAAATACCGTTTACTTTCTCTCTACACGTTCTTTGAGGCTTTTTATTTTTTCGTATTTTTCGTGTTGTGTTTACAGTTGTTTGCTTAAGCATTTTTATCACGGTTCCTTTAAAATCTTTTTCAGGTTATTCTAACATCTCTGTCATCTCAGTGTTGTCTGCTGACTGTCTTTTTTCTTTCAGTGTCAGATGTTTAGTGTTGGTATGATGAGTGAATTTTTATTGAAACCTTGACATTTTGTGTATTTTGAGAGCCTGGATCTTATTTAAACATTCTGTTTTAGCAGCTTTCACTCACTGACACCTCTCCCGCAGAGGAAGGGGGTCACTGTCTGGCTACTCCAAGGAGGGGACGGAAGTCCAGATTCCCCACTCAGCCTCTTTTAACACGAAGGCGGGGTGCTCCTTCTTACTGCTCCGCCAGGTAGAAGTTGTGCTTCCCCCCAAACCTCAGCTGTCTGCTGGCCAGAAAGTGCTAGCTCCCCGCATGGCCACTACTGATACCAGGGGAGGAAGAGGTGGCCTTGTTACCACTGGGCAGCGGTGAACATCCCACTCTGCACGAACCCTCCTTCGAGCACCCCGTGGGAGACAGGTAGGGGTGCCTCGTTGGTGCTGGGTAGGAATGAAGTCCAGGCTCCCTACATGGTCTCCACTGCCGCTGCAGACCGGGGTCTCATTACTACCCAGCAGAGGTGTGGGTCCTACTCGCTACTTGATTTTCTCTGACACCATCCTGACAGGGGAGGAGGGCTTAGGGTGCCTCGTGACAAATTTGCAAAGGTGGAAATCTAGGCTCTTTACTCAGCTTTTGCTTGAAGGAGTGTAATTGAGGCCACAGATTTTTTTGTGGTGCTTGACTGGAGAAGAGCAGTTAGGCTGTCCCTTTCCTGGTGTTTTGGCTAGAGACAGAGGGGAAAAAAGGTTTCGATGGGTTTTCTTCTGTAGCCTTTGGCATTTCCAGATTGCTGGCCTCTTGTGTCCACGTCTAGAATCTATGAGGCAAATCAAAACCCTGGAAACTCACCACTGTGTCCATTCTTGGTCTTAAGGTCCTTAGTGCCTTCTCTTTACCTTTCTGTTTGTGTTATATATAATGTCCAGTGTTTTAAATTTTTATTTACTGGGAAGAATTTACTCCATCTTTTAAGAAGTGGGAGGTACATTTTGAAAATTTTTAAAAGTTAATTGTTTTCTTTGGTTATAAATGTGGATTTGGCAAATACAAAAAAGTTGAAAAAAGAAAGTTAAAATTATCATAATCCTATCAAACAAATGTAAATGCCCTTAACATTTTTTGAGGTATTTCCTTAGTTTTAATATTTAAAAAAATAGTTAATGATAATATTTTTATGAATAGATTTTGTCTTGCCTTTTTTTCCTGATATTTTTGACATAAATGTATTTTGAAATTGTTATAACATCCTATATAGGTGTTTTCATGACTGTATAACATTATGATATAATGAATATTTTTATACCTACAACTTTCTTAAGAATTCAGATTGTTTCCTTGAGTTAGTTTAATAGACAGGAATTTCTGGATACCTACTGGTAAATTACTTTTCAATAGATTATATCACTTTTTATATTACAGGCGACTTAGGAAACTTGCCTTATTGTACTCCACTGACACTGAATTTTATTGCCAATTTGAGTATGTATTACTGATTAGAAAGACAAATGTAATCTCTAAATGTTTTAATTTGTCTCTTGTATACGTTTGGATTTTCATGTTGATTTATTATTAATGTTATTATTACCATTAATCCGTTTGTAATTTCTTTAGGTTGATGTCAAGAGGTAGGGATGACCTAAATTGATTTATTTTCCAGACAGGAAATCAGTTATGTATCTAATCAGAAATGTATCTAGTACATTTATGTCCTTGCCATGTTTCTGTGGTCCCTCTTAAATCATACAAATTAGATATATTTTGGGGCTATCTATGTTCTGATTATTGAGCCATCTATTGTTATGGCACTTTGGTTGGTTGAAATTTTGTTAGAAAAAGTGACTATGCTATATGTAAAAGGAAAACGTTAACCGTCTTGTGTTAATGCTGTATTACGCCGGTAGCCCATACTGAGTGTCCTTAATGGGACTTGATTAAATAAATCTTGGTAATGAAGTATATGGAATCTTAAAAGGAATCAGGTAGATATTTCTGTACTGACGTGAGAGACGTACAAATATCATTAAGTGAAGGAAGTAAAACAAGTTTTAAAAGTGTTACATTAGAATCTAATTTTGCACACACACACACAAAATTTAAACCTAATATTTGTTATTTCTATAGCATTTTTTTTTAAGTAGGCTCCATGCCCAACGTGAGGCTCGAAGTCATGACCTTGAGATTGAGTTGTGTGCTCTACTAACTGAGCTAGCCAGTCACCCCCATTTAAATTTTTTTTTAAAACAGGAACCTGTATTACTCTTTTTTTTTTTTTTGAAAGAACTTGTATTACTCTTTTTTTTTTTTAATTTTTTTTTTCCAACGTTTATTTATTTTTGGGACAGAGAGAGACAGAGCATGAACGGGGGAGGGGCAGAGAGAGAGGGAGACACAGAATCGGAAGCAGGCTCCAGGCTCCGAGCCATCAGCCCAGAGCCTGACGCGGGGCTCGAACTCACGGACCGCGAGATCGTTACCTGGCTGAAGTCGGACGCTTAACCGACTGCGCCACCCAGGCGCCCCGAACTTGTATTACTCTTATAATCACAAACAGCAAAGAAAATATTTTTTACAAATTTTAATGTACTTAATGGCTAAAAAGTAACGCTGGAAAGTCAATGTGTTTGAATAGTCAAAATTTTAAAAAAGGTCAAAGAACACATTGCTCTCCCAGATAGGAATATAGTGCAGCATTATCTGGTTCCGATCAATAAAATAGATGTCTGGACTAGTCTTGTCTATTTTAATATAGTCTTGTTATTTATCACACAGAAGCTTCAAGAGGTATTATCTTTGTTTTAAAGTTACTCCTTTTAGGTTGTTTTCTCTGTTTTAAATATTTAAAAATTTGCCCATTTATTATTTATCCATTTGTCTTGTGGAACTTTCTGCTGCATATGCTCAAAGAATTAAGACACTTTAATTTAAGAAAGATAGTCTAATCTCCTATTTTTAGTATCCCCAGTAAGATCATAAGTTGTAATAACAAAAATACAAAACAAAACTCTGTTGTTCCACATTGTTTGGGTTCTTAGGGATAGAAAGACAACTCTTGACGGGATTAAGCAAAAAAGAGAATTTCTTAGGTACTTTAATTGTAGAGTTCAGAGATAGTTCTAGCTCCTTTCATGGCCAGACCCAGGGACTCAGATACTATCAGAGTTGGTTTCTCTCTGTGTTTCACTCTTAAGCATGGCATCCCCCTTTGGTGCTCTCCATACCCCCATTTCCACCCCACACATTTCCCAGCATTTATAGGCTTACATTCTTCTATCTTCTCTTCCCCAGTAATTCTTACAAAAGTCCTGGAATTGAATCTCCTTGTCCTGATTTGAGGCACAGGTCTATCCCTGAATCAGTCATTTTGGAGGTGGGGATAGAATATGTTGAAGGCCACAATGGATTATGTGTTCACCCTTGGAGCTGGAATAGAGGCGAGTGAGCTCCACACGGATTGAGGGTGGAGAAGGAGTTATTCTCTAAAAACCTGAGGCACCATGCAAATCCACCTCTCATGTGCATAGTTGGAGGTTCCGTCAAAGACCTGGAGGAGGAACAGTTCCTGCTTTTGCTCAGACATACCCTGTGTAGTCTTGCTGGCTTTCTCGCCATGGAATGCACTTCCCAGATACTCAAATGACTCACTTTCTCATTTTCTTCATGTCTCTGTGCAGATGCCATCTCATCAGGTTTTACTGACCTTCCTTTAAAGTAGTACCACCACCCCCACCTCCCCCACCTCACATACTGTTTTCTGACCTTTACCTTGCTTTTTTCTTAATATGAATGTATTTATTTTCTGTCTTCCTTCGTTGGAAGGACCCTGTTTGTTATCCTACTCTAGGTTCCCAGAACAGTTCTTAGCACATAGTAGGCATTCAAAACTTTGTTTATTAAATAAAGGAATAGATGAATATTATGAAAGGAAAATGAAAAACAAAAGGAATAATGAGGACAGGGTTATCATGAGCAAAAGGGTCCGAAGGTTCTTAAACATATCGGAGGAACTTGTTTGGAGAGGAGCGTAATCTGGTACTGAGGAACTAGTAAAACATTCTTACTGCGTCCCTGCTGTGCCTTTTACCACAGGCTTCACATAGACCTTTCCTTAATAGGGACATTCTTAACTAGTAGCCCAAATGAGTCTATTGTGTTAATATGATCAAAAACAGCACTGTTCATTAGAAATGATGCAAGCTACAATGTAAGCTCTTTAGGTAAGTTAAAACTTTTTAGTAGCCCCATAAAAAAGAAGTCAGAAGAAACAGATGAACCTTCTTTTAATATTATATTTAGGTCAACATATCTAAGGTATCTTTTGACATACAGCCTCTCTAAAACTTGTTTTGAGATATTTCACATTCTTTTTTTGTACTATTTGAAATCTGATATATATTTTATATTTACAGTACATCTCAATTTGGACTAGCAATGTTTTCAATTGCTCAGTAGCCACTGGTGGCTAGTGACTACTATATAAGACATTACAGTCTAGAGCATATGTGCATGCATTCAACCAATATTTCTTCAACCAATATTTGTAGAATGGTGCCAGACGCCATTCTAAATGCTGGGAGTTTACTGGTGAAGAAGACAGATGGGGTTTTAAGGAGTTTATATTTTACTGGCAAAGGACAGACAATCAAAATAATTTCAAAAACGAATAAGTGGGAAGGGGGTTATTTATATATTGGTTGATTTAAATAATATACCTACTGTAAAGTACACAAATCTTAAGTGCATGTAATTAGATGACTTTTTATGTCCGGTGATAACCACCCAGATCACAGGTCTTCTTCCTCTTGCCCCTAGGTAAGAAATTTGAGAGTTAGAGTTTTAAGTGGGGAAGGGGTGGGAGGAATGTGTAATGTCTTTTCTAATTTTGATAAATGTGGAAAGGAGGAAGTAATTTTCTGGACGACTGCATTATTTCCTTTTGGGAAGAAGGAAATTGAGTTTGGAGCCAAATCTATCCTTTGCCTTTGATCTTCCATTTTGTAATGGTAATACATGTTTTAAAAGGCTGCCCTCTAGTATCTAAAATGAACTAAGAAGAGAATTCAGTTATAGAACTATACCTAGTGAAGGTCTAGTGTTTTAATAAGGGTTCTGTCAATGAAAGAAAGAGTTAAGTGTGATATTCCATACTCTGGGTGCATTATAAATTCTGCATTGATTATATACTGTTTCTAAGCTGAATATAAATGATATTGGATTTTTCATGTTAATGTTTTTAGTATGAGTAAAGGAAATTTATAATTGACTTACTTTTACCCTCTGGTTTTTAAGAAGTCAAAATTGTTTCTTAAGAAGGTGGTATAGCCTGCTTTTCTGCATATTCCAACTTGACAAACAAATTAATAATTCTGGGCATAATGTTTTTCACTTTGAAACCTTTTATGTGATTTGTTTTCTGGAGTTAATGGCACTTTTAAACTTCAAATATCTGTTACTTTTGTGTTTATGTAGAACTTGAGTTAACAGATTTAATAGGTTATTTTGTTTATGTAAATCTTATTAAAATTGGGCTTTCCCAGTGTTTTACAATGACATTAAAGTAATGTAATGGTAGGCCACGTGCTTTATGTGTGAATGATGATTATCATTTTATCTTTGCAGATTTTGAAGGATATAGCCAATCGATACCATATGATGAGAGGTTCCAAAATACATTTTGTGCCAGGCTGGGATTGTCATGGGTTACCCATTGAAATAAAAGTATTGTCAGAACTTGGTGGAAAAGCTCAGAATCTTTCAGCTGTAGAAATTAGAGAAAAAGGTAAATAATCCCTATTTCTTTTTTAAAATGGTTATTCATAAACACTGGTCCCTAGGAAAAGTCAGGACTTAATCAAAGAGACTTTCTGTTGTTTTTTGGTTTTGGTTTTTTTGGTTATAATGGTATCTATTAGAAACCAGTTTTTGTTACAGAAAATTCAGATCTCATTTAAGTGACTTTTGTGAGAACTTACGTTCAGAGACCGAGGAAAGGTTTGTGAGCATTTCCACGTACATTTTTCAATTTTTTGATGTTCATATTTTGTGAAATTATTGTGCTCAGTGTTTTTATTTACTTTCCTAGCTGGAGTTTGTTGACCTATTTCAGGTGCTAGACTAAAAGTCAATTCTAAAATGCTTATATATTTTTTAAATTAATCTCTTATTTGATCCTTTAGTAGCTGGGTGAGGGAGGAATCTTCTGTTCTTAAATTATCATATATTTAGATATGATTGTGAAGATTTTTGACATCACTGTGAAACATCTTCGTGTTAATAGCCTAAACTAGATGTACTGATTACTTTTTCTGTGTATAATGAAATAAAAATTACTCTTGCCTTTTCCCAAATTAAGAAATACGAAAAATAATTTTTCCAGTTTATTTTTTCTAAATGTAAAGTTCATTGTATAAAGTCTGAAGAATAGTTTTGAAATTCTAATTAATTCTAGAATTTGTTTTAGTTATCTTCTGGACACCTTTAACTTTCAAAATAATTTCCCTATTGTATACATTTTGTAGTGTATACTATGTACAATACCTGCTTTTAGAGACCTACATACTAAACCATCTTTAAGAGTTTGAATTTACTGGGGCTCCTGGGTGGCTCAGTTGGTTGAGCATCCAACTCTTGGTTCTGGCTCAGGTCATGATCTCACGGTCGTGAGTTTGAACCCCACATCATGCTTTGCGCTGGAAGCCCTTACCTCGCTTGTTCACTCGCTCACTCGCTCCCTCTCTCTCTCTCAAAATAAAATAAACATTAAAAAGGGTTTGAATTTATTGGTTTTCAGGTGCTTTTTTTTTTGTCTTTCTTAAATTTGTTTTTTAGCTAGATCATTTGCTGCAGCAGCAATTGAGAAACAGAGATCAGCATTTATTCGTTGGGGAATAATGGCGGATTGGAATAATTGCTACTATACATTTGATGGAAAATATGAGGCCAAACAGTTGAGACTTTTCTACCAAATGTATGAGAAGGTAATGAAGTATTTTTTTTCTTTGAGTATGTTAAATTATGTGTTACAAAATTCCAGCTTTCATATGTATTTGTCTTTCATAGGGCTTGATTTATCGATCTTACAAACCTGTGTTTTGGTCTCCTTCATCAAGGTATGTACGTGTTTTTGGTAGTGAAAGTGGAGAATTTTGTGAGGCCTTCAAATATTTATATGTAATATTCTTAAACCTTAGGACTGCATTGGCTGAAGCAGAACTTGAGTATAATCCTGAACATGTCAGTCGCTCAATATATGTAAAATTCCCTCTCTTGAAACCTTCTCCCAAGTTGGTATCTCTCATAGGTAAGATTTATTCATTGCTTGAAGTGTATTCAAGTTACAGAATTGTAACATTTGGTAGCATATTTAAAATTTTATTTTCACAGGGGTACCTGGGTGGCTCAGTCGGTAAAGCGTCCAACTTCAGCTTGGGTCATGATCTCACAGTTTGTGAGTTCAAGCGTCAGAGCCCCGCATCAGGCTCTGTGCTGACAGTTCAGAGCCTGGAGCCTGCTTTGGATTCTGTGTCTCCCTCTCTCTCTGCCCCTTCCCCGCTCATGTTCTGTCTCTCTCTGTTTCTCAAAAATGAATAAACATTAAAAAAAAAATTAAAATTTTGTTTTCACAGATGGTTCATCTCCTGTTAGTTTTTTAGTCTGGACCACCCAGCCTTGGACAATTCCTGCCAATCAAGCTGTTTGTTATATGCCAGACTCAAAGTAAGTTTATTGCTGTATTTTTTGTTTTATCCACAAATAGGAGCAGTTTCATCATTAGCATTATTTTGGATTTATTTCATCATTGTTCTCTTAAAATTCGGTGAATTATAGTTATTATGTTCATATAGGTTTTATTAAGCTTTAGATGATTCCATTAAGACCTCACATGCAGCTTTTTTGGAAAACAAATGTAAGGGATGAAGTTCTTTGAAAGTAGTGCTTTTTTTTTATCTTGAAGTTAGTTTTCCTAAAATGATGTAAAACATTTAAAATAGCTGTGGCTTTTCTTTTTCATTATTAGTAATTTTCTCCTAAAATTTTATTTTAGGTATGCTGTTGTGAAATGTTCCAAATCTGGGGACCTGTACATACTTGCTGCAGATAAAGTAACATCCATTGCTTCTGTTTTGGAAACAACACTTGAAGTTATTTCAACATTTTCAGGTGAAGATTTATAGAAACTCTGACCATCACAGTCATCAGAGTATCCATGTGATTTGAGTTTAGTATTTGGCTGAACATTTCTCATTGTAAATTGAAACAGACATGGCCTCTGTTTTTGTAGAATATATTTCATATTGATTACACTGAAGGAAAATATATATTAAATGTGATAAGAGTCTAGAAAATATGAACATTAACAAAAACATAACAGTATATCTGGTAAATACTTAATGAAAAATTAGATAAATGTCCTTTGTACAATGTAGAATGAACAAGTATCCTTTTAAAATTTTATTCAAAGGATGCCTCCTGGCTCAGTCAGTAGAGCATGTGACTCTTGATCTCAGGGTCATGAGTTCAAGCCCCACATTGGGCATGGAGCCTACTTACAATAAAAATTTCTTAAAAATTAAAAACAAAAAAATAAAATTTTTCTCAAAATTGAGTCACCAAAAATTCTTGTTATCTGATTTAATCAGAGACACAGGGAAGGAATTAAATATGTTTATTTTTTGGTATATGATTTTAATGAGGAAATTTAATAAATTCAGAAAATTATTCCTGAGATTGTTCTTCTGTCAGAAGAATCCTTAGTAAGCTGTAATTTGTAACTTCTGAAGTATTGATTGATTTTGAAATATAATTACTAAAATCTAGGGAAGTCCATTTATTTAATTTATTTTAATGTTTGTTTATTTTTGAGAGAGAGAGACAGAGCGTGAGCAGGGGAGGCACAGAGAAAAAGGGAGACACAGAATCCAAAGCAGGCTCCTGAAAGCTCAGAGCCCAATGCAGGGCTTGAACTCACGAACTGTGAGATCCTGACCTGAGTCAAAGTTGGACACTTAATCAATGGAGCCACGCAGGGCACCCCAAAATCTAGGGAAGTTTAAAATTACCTTTTATCTTTAGGGATGATACATCTTTGCGTTTCTTGAATTTCTTACTTAAAGAGAAAAATCACATGAGTAGGATGAGTAGAGATACCCCGAAATGGAAAGATTGCCTAGTCAAATAAAGAAGCCCTCTAAATGCATCATTTTAGACGAGATTGGGTGTGTTCAGGGTGGTATGGCCATAGACCTAAATGTATCATTTTAGGTGCAGTCCAATTAGAAGTTGAAGCGGTCTTAACAAAACTAAGAGGGTTTTATGTCAAAAGCAGGAAAGAAGCTACAAAATGTTTGGTATTTAATACCATTTGGTCCTTGTTGGTGCCGTAAGTAAGTTAGAGGATCCAGCATATTCTTTACCCCATAACCCTCTCCTATCCCTTTTTTAAGCACAGAAGGTAGTACAGATTTCACTGAAAAGTTAGATGTTGTTGCAGAAGCTAAATGGCATTCCCATGAGGTGTTTGAAAGTACTCAGGTTAAATTTAAGGTCATCTTTCTAGATTGGATAATTGTTTCAAATTATTATGTCAGAGAATTAATTGGGTTGCTGTTTTGAGCCACCACATTTTAGAGGAGTAGGTACACTTCTCATCTGTGGCAAATAAACTGATGACGGATAGCTTATTAACTTATTAAAGTGGTAGGAATGTTGAACAGCTAAAATGTAATAATTTGTGTAGGATAGCTTTTCTTTACAGAAAAATATAAATTGTTTCTTATTGACCAAAGATCTTTGTTGGGAGGGGAGAGAGAATATTGAGTGGCAGATATGCTAAGGATGGAGATAAAGGAAGGTTAATAGGTGAAGTTTACTTTGCCCTACACCTTTCATTTCCATACTAAAAATGCTTGAGAAGTACAACATAGGGTCACAGGGACTTGTCTTACTTGCAAATCTAACTTAAAGAAAGGAATCAAAGTGAAAAAATCAATATTAACAATTCTCTTCATTGACAGCATTATGAATTATCTTGGAAAACATGTATCCTGAAGTATTCAAGTTTTTCCTAGTAATTTAAGTATTTTCTAGGAATAAAATACCAAGTCATCCAAGTCCAACAGTGAGGAGAACTTGTGATTTATTTTCAGAAAAGGGAGTTCATTGCCATCAGTTATAAGGGAATGTTAATTTTTCTCAAGCCTTTTTATTCATATACTGTTATAATCAAAATGAAATCAGCAACAGGGCTATCTATGAAATGTTAAAATTAAAAGATTTGTATTCTTTTGGTGATATTGAATCAGTTACGTCTTATTCCTCTACAGCCAGAAAGGAAGGATCATAAAAGTGGAGACATTGCTCTGTGAGGACGGATTTTTTTAAGTTAATATTATTTAGTTTAGAAAGATGAAGGATGATTTGTGGGGAAGATCTTAGGAGTAAGGGGACCATTGAAATTTCTTTAATTATTGAAGAGTAGATAGACTTAACAGACTTACCTAGTACATCTTGGTAAATACATAAGTAGAACCAGGTAATCTTTTTAAAGTTTGGGGACTTATTTATTTCTGTTGTTTTTAGAGCATATGAAAGATTAATTTATAGAATCCAACTTAAGAAGCAGTAAAGGTAAGAAACGTTACTGATAGTGTGGAAAAATCGACAGATGGTAGATACGATGTATTATTAAAAGGGCTGGGGTTATACAGAATGTTAGAGTCATACTTGCTTTGGAAGTTGGATTCAGTCATTTATTAGCCATGTAACACCAGGCATATTGCCTACATTTTCTTGTTTTCTGATTTATAAATTGCAGATAATATTAGGTGTTTGGTAGTATTATGAAGATGAAGTAAGAATTTATGTTGAACCCAGTACATGGTAGGTACCTACTGACTGTTAGGTATTATTTATCATCTCTTACCTTTTTAGGGTAACATGAAAAGCAACAACAGTTAATTCCCATAGAGATAGTGTTAGAACCTGTTGGTCGTTGATCTGTTCTAATTTCTTTGTCCTTATATTCCAAAAGGTGCATAGCTGTACATAAGTTAGAGAAATCTTGGGCTCATTTGTGTTGTCTGTTACAATAATTGCTAATATTTTATTTTTATTTATTTTTTAATTTTTTTAATGTTTATTTATTTTTGAGACAGAGAGAGACAGAGCATGAATGGGGGAGGGTCAGAGAGAAAGGGAGACACAGAATCTGAAGCAGGCTCCAGGCTCTGAGCTGTCAGCACAGAGCCTGATGCGGGGCTCGAACCCATAGACCGCGAGATCATGACCTGAGCCGAAGTTGGATGCTTAACTGACTGAGCCACCCAGGCGCCCCAATAATTGCTAATATTTTAAATCATTTACTGTGTGGCAGTTATTGTGCTAAGTGCCCCAAATACTTAAAATGTATTGCCTCAATTTATCCCCATGGCAACCCTCTGAGATGGGAACTGTAATTTTCTACATACTATAGGTTCCTAAAGGTCACAGTGCAAGTAAAAAGGGAAGCCAGGTTTGAGGCCAGTCTTGTTCCAGATCCTGCACTTTTCTTTTTTTTTTCTTTTAATTTGTTTTAATGTTTATTTTTCTTGAGAGAGAGAAAGAGAGAGAGAGAAATTGAGCATGAGCAGGGGAGGGGCAGACAGAGAGGGAGACACAGAATCTGAAGCAGGCTCCAGACTCTGAGCCGTCAACATAGAGCCCGATGTGGGGCTCGAACTCATGGACCGTGAGATTATGACCCGAGCCAAAGTCAAAAGCCTAACTGACTTAGCCACGCAGGCACCCCTCTTTTTTTTTTTTAATTGAAGTTTATTTCTTTATTTTGAAAGAGAGGGAGAATGAGCAGGGGAGGGGCAGCGAGAGGAGAGAGAATTCCAAGCAGGCTTTGTGCTCCACGCTGAGTACAACATGGGGCTCATTCTCAACGATGGTGAGATCATATCCTGAGCCAAAAATCAAGAATCGGGCACTTAATTGACTGAGCCACCCAGGTGCCTGGAAGATCCTGCACTTTTCACTTGCTACTCTCTTGCTGCTCTTAAAGAGGTAGAAACATTGTTACGTAAGATAATTCTTAATTATGGGTTTTTTTTCCCCCACAGGTGTAGATTTGGAAAATGGTACTTGTACTCATCCTTTAATCCCTGGTAAAGCCTCTCCTCTTTTACCTGCAAATCATGTGACCATGACAAAAGGAACAGGGTTGGTTCACACAGCCCCAGCCCATGGTATGGAAGATTACAGTGTAGCTTCTCAACACAACCTGTCCACGGTACTTTTCCTCTTTTCTTTCCTTTTTAATTGTTGCTTTTGTAGAATTAAAGTGATAAATCCTAATTAACATCTTTATGTTTTGGGGATAAGCCATCGTTTTTGTCACAATTAAGTTGTGAAATGCTCAGGTTTGTTTAGTACCCTAATGCCTCGTTAATTCATACTAATTGAGAAAGATTTTGGAGAATTAACACAAAATCAGCACAGAATTAGAATTGAAAAATACATATTAAATGGGGAGAATTTTTTCTCTTTCTGTTTGAAAGAGCAGTTTGTTTTTAAACAGTCCTCTTTAAATTTATGTTATACATGTCAGTTACTTAGGGAGTTTTTTCCTTTAGTTAAAAGTGAGTCCCAAAGTCAGCACAATATATGTACATTACAATTGATCTGGACATTAATAGAGACCAAGTTAAAGGAATTTTTAGTGTATTTAACTTTTTAAAAAATTATTTTATTTTTCATCATCAAAAGTGTACTCTTTAATCCCCACCCCTATTTCCTCCATCCCCCCTCCCCCCTCCCCTCTGGTAACCATCAGTTTGTTCTCAGTAGTTAAGAGTCTGTTTCTTGGTGTCTCTCTCTCTTTTTGCCTTTTGTTTGTTTCTTAGATTCCACATATGAGTGAGATCATATGGTATTTGTCTTTTTTGACTGACTTATTTTGCTTAGCATTATACTCTAGATACATCCGTGTTGTTATAAATGGCAAGATTTCATTCTTTTTTATGGCTGAATAATATTCCTGTGTGTGTGTGTGTGTGTGTGTGTGTGTGTGTGTGTGTACTGAGCCACCCAGGCGCTCCTGAATTCGTGGTTTTTTTTTAATGTTTTTGGGTAAATACTCAGTAGTGTGATTACCAGATTATAGGGTAGTTCTGTTTTTAACATTTTGAGGAAACTCCATACTGTTTCCACAGTGGCTGCATGGGTTTGCATTTCTACTAACAATGCACGAGGGTTCCTTTTTCTCCCTGTCTTTGCCAACACTTGCTGTTTCTTGCGTTTTGATTTTAGCCATTCTGATAGTTGTGCAGTGATACCTCTTTGTAGTTTTGATTTGCATTTCCCTGATGATGAGTGATGTTGAGCATCTTTTCATGTCTTTTGGCCATCTGGATGTCTTCTTTGGAGAAATGTCTGTTCATGTCTTCTGCCCATTTTTAATTAGATTATTTTTGCGGTGTTGAGTTTTATAAGTTCTTCATATATTTTGGATACTAACCCTTTATCAGATATGTCATTTACAAGTGCCTTATCCCATTTAGTATTTTGCCATTTAGTTTTTTTGGTTGTTTCCTTCTCTGTGAAGAAACTTTTTATTTTGGTGTAGTCCCCATAGTTTATTTTTGCTTTTGTTTCCCTTGCCTCAAGAGACCTCTCTAGAAAAAAAGTTGCTGCAGTCGATGTCAGAGAGGTTACTGCCTATGTTCTCTTCAAAGATTTTTATGATTTCAGGTCTTACATTTAGGTCTTTAATCCATTTTGAGTTTGTTTTTGTGTATGGTGGAAGAAAGTGGTCCAGTTTCATAATTTTGCATGTAACTGTCCAACTGGAAAAATTCGTTGAAGAGACTTTTTCCCATGGTATAGTCATTCCTCCTTTGTTGAAGATTAATTAACTATATAATTGTCCGTTTACTTCTGGGTTTTCTGTTCTATTCCATTCATCTATGTGTCTATTTTTATGCCAGTACCATACAATTACTACCACTTTGTAACGTAACTTGAAATCTGGAATTGTGATACCTCCAGTTTTGTTTTTCTTTTTAAAAATTTTTCTAATGTTTATTTTTAAGAGGGAGAGAGACAGAGACGGAACATTAGAGGGGAAGGGGCAGAGAGAGGGAGACACAGAATCCGAAGCAGGCTCCAGGCTCCAAGCTATCAGCACAGAGCCCGATGCGGTGCTTGAACTCATGAACCATGAGATCATGACCTGAGCCAAAGTTGGACGCTTAACCGACTGAGCCACCCAGGCGCCCCTGTTTTTCTTTTTTAAGATTGCATTGGCTGTTAGAGGTCTTAGGTATAGTTCCATACAAATTTTAATATTTTTTGTTCTACTGTGGAAAATGCTGTTGGTATTTTGATAGAGATTGCATTAAATCTGTAGATTGCTTTGGGGAGTATAGACATTTTAACAATATTTGTTCTTCCAACCCATGAACATAGAATGTCTTTCCATTTCTTGGCATCATCTTGAATTTCTTTCATCACTGTTTTACAGTTTTTAGAGGACAGGTCTTTCACTTATGGTTAAGTTTATTCCTAGATAATTTATTATTTTTAGTACAATTTTAAATGGGATTGGTTTCATAATTTCACTTTCTGCTGCTTCATCATTAGTGTATAGGAATGCAACAGATTTCTGTACATTGATTTTGTATCCTGTGACTTTACTGCATTCATGTATCAGCTCTAGCAGTTTTTTGGTGGAGTCTTTAAGGTTTTATATATATAGTATCATGTCATCTGCAAATAATGAGAGTTTTATTTCTTTCTTAGCAATTTGGATGCCTTTTATTTCTTTATGTTGTCTAATTGCTATGGTTAGGACTTCCAGTACTATGTTGAATAAAAGTGGTGGGAGTGGACTTCCTTGTCTTGTTCCTGACCTTAGGAGAAAAGCTCTCAGTTGTTCCCCATTGAGTGCATTGTTGGCTGTGAGTTTTTCATATACAGGCTTTATTATGTTAAGGTATGTTTTCTCTACTACTTTACAGAGGGTTTTTATCGTGAATGGATGTTATAGTTTGTCAGATACTTTTTCTGCATCTGTTGAAATGATCATAATGGTTTTTATCCTTTCTCTTATTGATGTGACACCACGTTGGTTGTTTTGTGAATCTTGAACCACACTTGCATACAGGAATAAATCTCGAATGATTACGGTGTGTGATTTTTTAAAAATGTATTATTAGATTCAGTTTGCTAATATTTTGTTGAGGATTTTACTTTTTTTTTTTTTTTTTTTTAATCAAACTTCAGGTATTTGTTTTAATAAGACATTGCGCCTTTTGGGGTGCCAGAGTGGTACAGTCTGTTGAGCGTCTGATTCTTCATTTTGGCTCAGGTCATGATCTCACAGTTGTGAGATCAAGGCCCTGCGTCAGACTCTGCGTCAGACTTTTCCGCTGCGTGGAGCCTGCTTAAGATTCTCTTTCTCGTTCTCCCTCTGCTCCTCCCCTGCTTGTGTGCTTGTGCGCTTGTGCGCGCCCTGTGTCTCAAAAACAAAAAAGACATTTGCCTTTTGTGGTTTAAATGTGTAAATCCACAAATTTCTATTAACTAAGAAGTATCCAGATTTTCAGTGCAGTGAAAGACTGTACTGATATGTTTTATATAGATTGTTTTGCCGGGTATTGTCATAAGATAAAATATCTTGGTACTTTGTTGTTGAAAATAACCCTTTGTAGGATTGTTTAGTGGATGAAGATGGAGTTTTCACAGAAGTTGCAGGTCCTGAACTTGAAAACAAGGCTGTCCTTGAAGAGGGAACAGATGTGGGTGAGTATTGTATGTGTTATTATGATAAATAGATACTTTCTGAAAAGCAGCCAGCAGTAAGCTTTGCTGGCTCTTCTCCCATCTTACACTCTCATTAGAAACAAAAATCTGAGGGGCGCCTGGGTGGCGCAGTCGGTTAAGCGTCCGACTTCAGCCAGGTCACGATCTCGCGGTCCGTGAGTTCGAGCCCCGCGGCGGGCTCTGGGCTGATGGCTCGGAGCCTGGAGCCTGTTTCCGATTCTGTGTCTCCCTCTCTCTCTGCCCCTCCCCCGTTCATGCTCTGTCTCTCTCTGTCCCAAAAATAAATAAACGTTGAAAAAAAAAAAAAAAAGAAACAAAAATCTGAAATTGTATTTTATTTTACTGCATGGTTTAAAATGGAAGTTGGGACTTGTTCATCTTTTGCTTTAAAATTGTTCTGTTTAAGCAAAGCAGGGCAGTCAACAGGGAGTGGTGTTATTTTATGGCTATGGCTGTATTAGTTTTGTGGAGAAATAAAATCAAGCTTGAGGCTAGGTGCTGACCGTGTATCAGACACTACTGTTTTTCTAACCCTCTTGTAAATCACTGATCCCCTGTGCAGCACTGTTTATGTACTATGATCTTTGGGGTCCTCCAGCCTTGACTTGTCTTTTTGACTTTTTATAGTTATAGACCCAAGGACCATGTACTGTTAAGACCTTTCTTCGCCCACACTAAGGCTAAGGCTAATTAAACATGGTGTATTACTTTCCTAGACTACTGTAACAAATTACCATAAATCTACCAGCTTAAAACAACAGAAATTTATTCTCACAGTTCTGGAGGCTAGAAGTCTGAAATCAGTGGTTTGGCAGGGCCTTGCTCCCTCTGAATGCTCTATGGAAGAATCCTTCCTTGTTTCTTCCTAGCTTCTGGTGGTTTCTGGTTATCCTTAGCTTTCCTTGGTATCACTCTAATCTTTGCCTCCGTTGTCACAAGTCCTTTGCTCTTGTGTGTCTCTATCCTCCCCTCTTATTAGGACACTAGTCATTGGATTCAGGGCCTACTCTAATCCAATGTGACCTCATCTTAACTTGATTACATCTGCAAAGACCCTATTTCCAAATAGGTCACATTCACAAGTACTAAGGGTTAGGATGTGAACATATCATTTGGGGGGATAAATTCAACCCACTATAGCTGCTTTCTTTTGGATTCTTTGGAGACCATTTTAAGATTCGTGGTATGAAAGATTATGGCTGTGAATTTCAAACGTAGAATTTTAGATATATCCTATTTATCTTTCCTTTGGAATGAAGAGCCATGGGAATGGCTTAATTTAGAGTCTACTTAAGGTTTTGTAGTCCCTGCTTTTTTTTTGCCAGGAGATTCCCAGATTATGCCTCTGTAGCTACTCTTACCAACTGGTACCTACTGGTTCAGATTAGTACTCCCTGGGAATTACAGAGCTATTAGGATTTTCATAGTACTTTTTAATTCTAATGTAAATTGTTATTGATTTTTTCAAAGTTATAAAGATGCTTCAGGCTTCAAAACATTTGTTGAAAGAGGAGAAATTGGTACACAGCTATCCTTATGACTGGAGGACTAAGAAACCAGTGGTTATTCGTGCCAGCAAGCAGTGGTTTGTAAATATCACGGATATCAAGGCTACAGCCAAGGTATACGAGACATCCTGTTGTGAGCATTGGGTTTTAATTCCCTCAGTATGAAAGGATTGCATGGGAGGTTGAAGTAGGATTTGGGGAATAGAAGGGATTGCTGCTATTATGATTTGGTGATGTGATTTGGTTTCATAAAATTATAGTTTTAGATTTAGAAGGATCTTGGATTTCCATTCCTTCATTATACACGTGTGGCTTAAAGAGGTTAAGTGACACGCCCCAATTTCCTGCCCTATGTATAGTGAAAGTAATATAGAGTTAGGACAGATGTGAGTTCAGGAGGTGGTTAGCCTCTCAGAACCTCAGTTTCCTCATCTATATAAAGTTGATAATAATGCCTACCTCGTGGGGTAAGTGAATGAGGGTTCTAGACCAGTGTCTAGCACATAGTAAACATTTCAGTAAAACTCTTTAAAAACCCTTTGCTTCCTTAAGATTGAAATTGCAGTCCATTCAAAAAATTGTTGCTTTGACTTAACAAAGACTTTAAAATGGGTATTCTAAATATTAATATATATTTGAGCTCCTTCATTCACCACATAGTATATGTATCTGCATGTGTGTGTGTGTGTGTGTGTGTGTGTGTGTGTGTGTGTGTGTTGTAAACAACTTAATTCTGTTGAATGAAAGAGCTCAAATACATATTTGTTAGCCAGGCTGATAATGAAGATACTTTATGTTACTGCTTTCATCTTAACATATAACTGTAATCAGTTGGTTTATTTGTTGACTTGGCAATTTGAAGCCCTTGCCAAAGCCGGGCAAGCAGTTTACATTTTCTGTGTTTGTATAGAGTGGACAACTATCGTACGGACTGTTTTATTGTTTGCATTCCTGTGAAGCCTGTTTTCCTTTGTTGTAAATGTTAAGTTTTGTAACTTCAGCTCTGCA
This sequence comes from Felis catus, assembly GCF_018350175.1. Taxonomy (NCBI): domain Eukaryota; kingdom Metazoa; phylum Chordata; class Mammalia; order Carnivora; family Felidae; genus Felis; species Felis catus. The sequence goes on from NC_058384.1 coordinate 57,064,638, forward strand.
CAGATTTTTGACTGAAGAACATCTAAGTCTGATGCAGAATGCTGGAGCCTAGTGTTTTGTTTCGTTTTGGTTTTGATTCCTTCACAGATAATTTTCAGTTTCTCATTGCAGTAATAGAATAATGTACTGCATGTTTCTCCTACCCAAATTCAACATTAATCACCTTCTGGCCAATTTTATTTTGTCTGCACCCCTTCTACCACCTTCCTTTCACTCTCCACCCATTGGGTTATTGTGAAGCAAATTTCAGGCCTTATGTCTTCATAAATATTTCAGTATGTATACCTGAAAGATAAAGACTATTTAAACATAATTCAAATGCCATTGTTACCATCTTATAAAAGTGATAGTTATTGCTTAACAAAATCAAATATCCAGTCTGTATTCATATTTCTTGGATTTTCAAACCAAGGATGAATCAAATTGAATCGCATATGTTGCCATTCTTCCAGTAGGTTTTGAAGGAGGGGATTTCTTGTAGTTGAGGTTAAGTGAGGAAAATATTTAAATCGCTCTGCAAGCAGAAAAATGCTTAATTAATGGCTCGATTCTTAAAAATGAAGTTGACATATTTGTCCTTTCTTGAGATTATTACCAAACATTTTTCTTATATAACTCATCTTTTGGTAACTGACAAATGAAATGAAATAAAAAACAACTTTTTGGGGGGCTGAAGGTAGAGGAAGTTCTTGCGAGAGAGCAAATAAATAGAAAGTGTGATTTTCAGAGTGTTTTCTGTGTTGTAAACCATAGTATGTGAAATTAGGTTATATTGCAGCCCTTGTTTATCAGCCTAAAACAGCAGCTTATTTTTTAAGTAAGTACTTAAAAATTATTGTTGCAGTCATGTTTGAATGTATTTTAACTGTGGTTTAACTAAGTATAATACTTCTACTAACCCTAGTATTACCAGTTTTGATCTAGGGTGTTTGGAAATCAGTAGAAAATCTCTTGTCCCGTCCTCTAAAGGTGAAGTCTGTTCTCAGTGTTATTTATTAGATCCTTTGTGGCCTTCTTTTAACTTTGCTTCATTTACTCTGAAATCTGTTTTTTAGTTTAATTTTTTGGGTGTGGGGAGGGAGACATGTAAATGACTATAAACATCCAAAATAAAGAACTATGAGAATAAATAGTGGAAGTTCTGGAAAATTTGTTCTGCTTACTCTCTCTGGATGTGATTTGTGCATCAATTACAGGAATTGTTAAAAAAAGTGAAATTTATTCCTGGATCAGCACTGAATGCCATGGTTGAAACGATGGACAGACGGCCGTATTGGTGTATATCAAGGCAAAGAGTTTGGGGTGTTCCAATCCCTGTGTTTCATCACAAGACAAAAGATGAATTCTTGATCAACAGGTAGAACTCTTTCTGCATTTCTTTCAGCATTTTTTTTAAATGGAAACATTTTGTTTAAGTGTTCCTTATTTTGAGAAAGAGAGAGAGAGAGCTAACAAGCCGGGGAGGGGCAGAGAGAGAGGGAGAGACAGAATCCCAAGCAGGCCCCGCAGTGTCGTCACAAAGCCCCATGTGGGGCTCAGTTCCGTGAACCGTGAGGTTGTGACTCAAGCCGAAATCAAGAGTCACATGCCCAACCATCTAGGCCACCCAGGTGCCCCAATTTTTCTCCGCATTTTAAAGTGAGCTGTGTTTTCTTCAAAAGTAGAAAATTAGTGGACTGTTGAGAACTGATATATGTTAAATCACATATTATAAAATAACAGTCTTTGGTGGGGAATAAAATATAATTTCACAAAGATCCTTTCATGTGGTTGAAATTTTAACAGCTACAGTTTTTCAGTATAGATACTTAGAAGCAGAGGCTCTGATAGTTTTTCTGTGGGAATCCATGGTTTCTGACTGTGTGCCTAGCATTGTGCTAGAATCCAGTGTCAGGAATCCAAAGATGAACAGCGTTCGGGAGGGGATCCAAGTATGCAGTTTTTCTTTAGGAATCAGAGTCCCTCTCTTACTTCAGGCTACTGTTTCAATAGAAATGACATTGTACAATGATTTATAGATCCTTTAAAATTTAAGAAACTGTTACATAGTTAAATGCACAAAATTAACGTTTATTTTAGTGATGGTTACCTTCCCAACTGTTTCTTCTCTTTTCTTTAAGGTTTTTTCTTTTTTTTCTTTTGAGAAGATAATACATGGACATAGTCGACAATGCAGGGTAGAAAAACTTAAACAGTGGAAAGATTTTTTTTCCTAATCCACACACTAGACTCTTCTTGAGGCAGTGTATAGACTGACATTGTCCCTGCTTTTCATGAGGGAACAGTCTGGCTAGTTTATCTTCTAGTACATTAGGGAGGTTTTCGGTATTCAGTATAGCTTTTACTAACAGATGTGGACAGGGAAATAGTAATCATTCCTTTTAAGAATACATCCTAAGTTTTCCTTTTTTTTTTGAGTAATTTTTTTAAATCTATTTATTTTGAGAGAGACGGAGACAGTGCGAGTGGGGGAGAGACAGGGAGAGAGAGAGAGACAGAGAATCCCAAGCAGGCTCTGGGCTGTCAGTGTGGAGCCTGACGTGGGACTCGAACTCACAAACTGAGATCATGACCCAAGCCAAAACCAAGAGTTGGATGCTCAGCTGACTGAGCCACTCAGGCACCCCTGAGTAATTTGTTTTAATCTGGTTAATGGAAATTTTACTAAGTTATGTTTTAACATGAATGAAAAGTTTGAGCCCATTTTGATAAATATTTTCACATTTTATCATTTGAGGATCCAATAAGGTTTTTGAGGGCATGGAGGCCACTAAGTAATGATGGGGAGTTCAAGAGACTGTAGACGTAGAATTGCATGTTCCTACTTTGGGGTTCATCAGAATTTTTGTAAAAAGTTCCTAGTTTTCATCGTCAATGTTACCAGTATTTCTTTAGGTGGTCCTTTTATGAATGCATGTGTTTCAGGGTTTTTTTGAATGTTGATTAAAGTGGGTTTGTTTGTGTGTTTTAATCATCGATAGCCACATATTAGGTAGTTCTTAGTGTTTTTTGTGTAGAAGTTCTTTGTCAATTTGAAATATACATTCTGTCACTGTTTCATGGGGAACCTGACACCTTATGGCAACATGGCTCAGGGAAGAACTGCAGGTTCTGCCTTGGGCAAATATCGCCATAAAACAGCTCATTTGCTTTCTTCACAGAGGATGCGGCATTTGAGTAGGGCCTTGAGGATTAGGTAGGAAAGTATTTTGCAAGTGGAGGAATTAGCAGGAGCTGAGGGTGTGGAGCAGGGAAAGTATAGCACATGTATAGGAGCCATAGTGGGACTGTCCGGTGTTGAGGGGGGTTTTAGAAAGTCAAGTGCTGAGAGAGGTTTGTGGGGGCAAATTGTAGTGAGTTTTGAATACTAGGTTAAGCAGTTTAAATTCTTAAATAGGCATGAGGAGTGAGAGTATATTTTAGGAAGAAAAGCTAGAAGTTGGAGGCCAGGAGGTCACTGAAAGACTTCGTCAGTATTATTACAGATTGGAGCCAAGGCTCTTTGGGCTAAATAGTGTTGCCCATGTTGTTCTTATAATTGAGAGCTGGGTCAGATGTAGACTGCTGATACCTTAATACCTTAAAGTTGACGTAAGTTTACACAGGTATTATTTAAAATTCCACACTGTACAGTTTTCTTTTAAGGAATGTGTATAAGCCGTTGTCATTGTTCCTCATTTTTGGGGGTTTTTTTAGTGTTTAGAGAACAAGATTTTTAGGGAATTTCCTTGAAGTGATGGAGGTGGACATATGTATATATTAGTAAGAAGAGGAAATTAGTTTATTTGACAATAATGACAATAAAACGGTACATAGGTCGATTGGTCACTAAGCCAGGTGAAATAAATGTGAGCTTTGTCAGAAAAACACAAGCAGATTTTCATCAGGTATTATTTATTTTCTGCTTACAGTCGATACATGCTCATGTTGCAGATTTTTTTCCGTGCGTCTCCCATTGTGTTGCTTGCATCATATTAGTTGAATTCTGATTTTGAAGTAGAAGAGATGTACAGAATATTGGCCTACAGAAATGACAGACAGACTTAGGCAAATTGTCTGTCAGTTCATAGGTCATTTTCCTGTACACCATTTCTGAGTGATGACCCAAGATTAATCTTCCTCCACTGTTGGTTCCTTGGTGTGACATTGCACTTAATGTAAGAAGATAGATGTTAATTCTTAATTACTTACTTGTAAGTAATTTTTTAAGACCGCGTGAAGGCTTATCTTTTTTCCTCCTTAATCAAGTCAGAATCAAGTGACCTCGATTTTCTGTCTTTCTTGGATAGATCTTTCTATTGTAGTGAGTTGGTAATCATCAAAAGTAACAGCATCTCCACTGGACATTGGTACACAGTCCACATGGAGTTGCTGTTACACTTGATAACCCCAGTAAGCATACCAGAACATTCCTTCTGCTTTTCTGGACCAAAGTCTGTAAGTTCAAGTCTTAAGTATACTTGTTTCACAGAAGAAAATCTTGATTGATTCACATTGCTAATAAGGTTAGAGACTAGTAGATTTGAAACTCTGATGTTTAACTTGGATTTGAATTAATGTTCTCATCTGCACTTCATATTCACATTTGTATTTGCTCAAGATATAATTGCGTTTCTGACCTTAACATCATTGATTTTTCTGAATCTGTAATAGAATGCCATTATAATTTAGGTAGAAATCTACTCCTAGTTAATAAAGACAAATACTTTTTAACATAATACAAAGGTAACATTTAGAAGCATTTGCTACCTAGGAAGGAAAAGAAGTTGTTAAATTTTGTTTATTTCAGGGGCGCCTGGGTGGTTCAGTCCATTGAGCTTCCGACTTCAGCTCAGGTCATGATCTCACAGTTTGTGGGTTCGCGCCCCACGTTGGGCTGTGTGCTGACAGCTCAGAGCTTGGAGCCTGCTTCAGATTCTGGGTCTCCCTCTTTCTCCCCCTCCCCTGCTTGTGTTTTGTCTGTCTGTCTGTCTGTCTGTCTCTCTCTCTCTCTCTCTCAAAAATAAATAAACATTAAAAAAAAATTTTAAATTCAGTTTCAGATTATTGTATCAATTCACTATTAATACAATAATCTATGCATTTAGGAAATTTGGCCCTTGATTTCTAGAACCTATGAGAAATTTACTAGAAATAGTCAAGGAATTTACAGTTCACTTTGAGTGCTAGCTCTACCTCCCTCTTGCTCATATAACAATGACCATTTTGGTGAAAAAATTTTATAATCATTCAGTTAAAAAATTCTCCAAAATTGTTTCCTGTCACCTATAATACATAAGTGTAGGATTAAATTAAAAATAGAATCCCCCCCTTCACATTTCACTGTGTTCTAGAATAAATTTATAAACTTAGTAAATAAATTAGAAACATTTAGCCTCTTACCTCATTCTTATTCCAGTAACTTGCAGAAGAAGAGTTGTCTTATAGGCCTTAATATTGTTCCTTTAATAAAGACAAAGCACAGGAGACAGTGGAATGACAGCAGGTTTCTTCCTTGCTTAGTAATCCTAATGCTGCTTAATTTCTGATAATGTGCTAAATAAGCCTTCAGCACAGTCGATATCAAAGTTCAGAATGATTGGATGGTGTTTCAGTTGCTCATACAACCTAGTGGATTTTCACTGGTTGAAACCTAAGGAGGGACACGTAATACATGTGTTTAGATAAGGCCCTTGCATAAAGTACAAAGTTTTATGATGGATTTATTGCTTTATGAAATGCAGCATTAAAATGGAAGCATATATTATGTAGTGATAAGTGGTTTCACCCACTTTTATCAACAGTAATTTATACTGATCTTTAGGTTATAAGTTAACCATGTGTTTGTGTTAAGTATAGGATATTATTAACACAAGGGAAGAATTCTTAAATTTCCAAAGACAGATTTTGACTTTTCCTTGTAATTTTTCCTGAAGAATATTCACTATCACTAAGATACGTTTATTGTTTTTAAAACAAATATTGTTTAAAATTGTTTTAAAAACTCATTGAAGCGTAATTTCAGTTTCATTATGAACAAATTATACTTCCAAAATATTTATCCTTAAATAAGAAGATGAACATCTCTTATACGAAGACAGGTATATAAGGGTGTCTCATATAGTTGATAATAAAGAAACATGGTAATAGAAAGAAATAATCTAAATTGGTTTTGGAAGACTGAGTATACAGCCATTAAAAGTGCTGGCTTAGCTCTTAATGGTCGCCTGGTTCCCTCTGAATGAAAATCCAATCCGTGCAGCCCACCAAGGACATTGGACTGTTCTAGGTTTTTGCTACAGTATTCTAGTGACAATGACCACCTTTAAGCACTAGTGTAGCATTCACTTGTTTTGTTTTGTTTCCAAGTTATCCTTCCAGATTTGGTTTGAACTAATGTTAAATCTATCTTTATTTTACAATCTAGGATAGTTAACCTCAAGTCTGTAGGTTGCCAGGGTAGGTTTATTTTTGTTGAAAATTGTGTTTTTAAAACTCTCTGCCACAGTTTTTTAAGATTATTCAGAGACTCAGAGTACCAATCAAGAGAAAGTTCTTACTTTGTGGTACCGAATCCATGCACTTAAATTTTTATTTGTTTGGATTGTGAAGGTGTTGTCTTTGACGTCTGTATTCTTGTTTATCATAAATTTTGTTCAGTTTTTATCCCTGAGCTCCAGAATTGTCTTTAGCGTCTTTCCCTGTTTTCAAAAATACATGTAATATAGTGTTGTAAGATCTCAAGATGGAACTGAGTTGCAGAGCATAATGCTTATTAAAGTATATTTGGTTCATGATATTCTTATATTTCATAATGTAGGGAAGCAAGTCTTGCTCTAAATACTAGTGAGATTTGCCCTATTATTGAGGCAGAGCTTCTTCTCTCCCTTTTTAAAACGTTTCATATTTCTGGGGAACCTGGGTGGCTTAGACTGTTAATCATCCAGCTTCGCTCAGGTCATGATCTCATGGCTCGTGAGTTTGAGCCCCGCGTCAGGCTCTGTGCTGACAGCTCGGTTTCTGTGTCTCCCTCTCTCTGCCCCTCCCCTGCACACACATTGTGTGTGTGTGTGTGTGTGTGTGTGTGTGTGTGTGTGTGTGTGTGTGTGTGTCTCTCTCTCTCTCAAAAATAAAACATTAAAAAAGAAATAAAATGTTTCATATTTCTTTTGAATACATTGAAAAAATTATTCTTTGGTCCAGATTCATATGCATGAATGAGGGAAAATATTGGTTTATTTTTTTAAAAGTGTGTAGTTTTACTTATGACAGCTTTTTTGAAATTAGATTTTAAAAACTGACTACTACTGGATTATTTTCATTAGTGTAGATGACATTGTATGATTTTTTTCATTTTTAATAAGTATTAGGGAAACTAAAAGAAAAACAAAATCAAACTTTCCTCCTCACTGAAGCAAGAGGCTTATGAGTTTTTTAAAAAAGTATATTTGCAAATAAAGTGTATATAAACTGCTTCTTACATTATAAAGTTAGATTATGTGAGCGAATTACTAATCTTTATAAGAAAATATAACAACTAAAACTATAATTTTAGACTAGAGGTAGTTGACTAAACTTGGGGGGACTTTACAGTTGTCTTAATAACTTGTCTGCTCTTGGGGCGCCTGGGTGGTGCAGTCGGTTAAGCGTCCGACTTCAGCCAGGTCACGATCTCGCGGTCCGGGAGTTCGAGCCCCGCGTCAGGCTCTGGGCTGATGGCTCGGAGCCTGGAGCCTGTTTCCCATTCTGTGTCTCCCTCTCTCTCTGCCCCTCTCCCGTTCATGCTCTGTCTCTCTCTGTCCCAAAAATAAATAAACGTTGAAAAAAAAAATTAAAAAAAAAATAACTTGTCTGCTCCAAAATGGGAATCTTTATTGTTTGGTGTTTTTAGTTACAGTTCTAAAACCTCATTGAATTATCTATTTAGGGATATAAAAAAAGAACTTGTCGGTCACATTAGAGGTGAATTTGGTCTCCTAAAATGGATATGCATCATCTATCATTGTAAGGTTCATATGGCCTTCTTTCTGACAGCTGTTCCCAGTGTTCACAGAAACTGAAGCTCAGAAAAATAATATGATGTATTCCTATCAGTATCTAATAATTCATGGGTAGAATCCGGTCTTTGGACTTGGTGTGTGTTTTGTCAGCACACTCATCTCCTGGGACTGCCCTGTTCCCTCACTTCGTCTCCAGTTGAGGGTTTCATTACACATGGGTAATAAGACTCTTTGTTGCCTTTGCTTAGCAAGGCAAGAGAATAGGAGTGTGAATTCACAGGTACAGTGGTTGTCTTTGTAGATGAGTTAGAGAAGCTGAAGGGAGAAGTAAAAACAGAATCAAACCATGATTTAGGAGACGGTTTTAAGGCCTGGCATTACCGGTGTTACTTAGTTTAAAGGCTCATGACTTAAGGAACCCCGAGGCAGGGAACAGGGTTTATCTGTCAGGAGCTACTAAATATGTTTTTCTGTGAATCCAATTAGATAGTGCTTTAGGGTCGCCTGGGTGGCTCAGTCGGTTGAGCATCCAACTTTGGCTCAGGTCATAATCACGGTTCGGGAGCTCAAGTCCCGCGTCACGCTCTGTGCTGACAGCTCAGAGCTTGGAGCCTGTTTTGGATTCTGTGTCTCCTTCTCTCTCTGCCCCTCCCCCACTCACACTCTGTGTGTGTGTGTGTGTGTGTGTGTGTGTGTGTGTGTGTGAAAAATAAACTTTTAAAAAAAGTGCGTGTAAACTGCTTTGAAAAGTACAATGTGTGGTATATACATAAATGCTTTTATTTTAATATTAATCCTAATACACTGTACCGTATTTCCTACGTTGATATGAAACTTGAACCATTTGCTTTTAGTTTTGTGTTACTTTTTAACCTATTTATTTCTAACAATTTTGAAACGGTTTTACTGTTTTATTTTACCATTTACCTAAAATTAGTCTAATAACATTGTAAAAGTAAGGAGTCAAAATGACACTCATGTTTAGAATCATTCTTTTTTATGACAATTTCAGAATTGGTATGAGCATCATGTCTACTATAATTGGGTACGTGTAAATGTACTTTGCTAGTATCTCTTTAGAAAAATAACATTAGGTTATTTAGGTTTTCTTTAGAAAAATAACATTAGGTTATTTAGGTTTTCTTTTATAGTATGTTCATATTTTCTTAACTGTTAAAATGTTCTGTGCAAACTATATAAAAAAGTAATATGTAACTAAATATTGTCATATAACTAGGTATTGCACAAAGTTTTTATGGTCTCCTATCACAAAAGTTTATCTTTACTGTTAAAGTCCATCGAAAATGTATGACTAGAAGAAATATGGACTTGTGCCCGTTTTAACATTCTTGTTATTTGTAACTTCTTTAAAATAGATGCTGATAACATTATACTTTTTCAGTCTATCCTTCCTAGCATACCAACTTAGGTATTTGAAATTTCAATTTTTTGAGCCTATCTAAATAATTTGTAATACCCATTTGATTTTTACTTTCATAATTTTTTAATAATTTTAAATAATTTAATAATTTTTTCATACACATCTGTGAATTTTCAGACCCAAAGAGGTAGATGATTTGCCCTTGCATAGTCATGATTAATAAGAATCAGATCCAGATTAAGAATCTAAAGCTTTTCAGGGCGTTGAGTTAAATTAAGGGGGATCGGTTCATTTGCTTCAGGACTTCTCAGGATCCTTAATATGTTAATTCACAGCATAACTTACAAAGAGGGACACAGCATCAGAGTTGCCTAAATCTGTGTGATCACAGTGGACTATTTCGTGGTATGTCTGTGTTAACGTTAGGAGTTTTCCGTGTACCCCAAAGATGGTTTGGGAAATGCTGGCCTAAGTACATTTCCCAAACAGTATTCTGAAACCTGTCCTTATGTGAACCAACCCGAGTGAGGAACGGGTCAGGAATATAAAACCTCATGACTTCAGGGCACCTGGGTGGCTCTGTGGTTAAGGTCCAAGTCTTGATTTTTGACTTCGGTCAGGATCTCACAGTTCATGCGTTTGAGTCCCGCGTTGGGCTCTGACCTGACAGCCTGGAGCCTGGAGCCTGCTTCAGATTCTGTCTCTGTCTCTCTCTCTCTCTCTCTCCTCCTCCCCCACTTGTGCGCTCGCTCTCTTTCAAAAATAAATAAATAAACATTAAACAATTTTAAAGAATGTAAAGCTTTTCCCGTTCACTAGTCTTTCCATTTCCATTGACTCTCATGGGCCTGTAGTTAATTCTTAGTTACTGAGAATTAGTAACTAATGGAATGTGGTGGAAATGAGCATAATTCAAAAGTTAGCTTTTGTAGGTGTGTCTTAATCTGTAAATATTAATACGGATTTGTATTTTGGTGATAGGTTAACATAATTACTCTCTAAATTTACCTGACTTCACAAAATCAGTTTGAATAATAACTAACACTTATATAATACTTGTTAGTATGTTGCAGACGTTGTCCTAGGCATTTTATATATATAAGCTTAATTAATATCCTTAATAGCCATCTTGATGATATTATTATCTGCATTTTAAAAACAGATACAGAAATGTTACGTGCTGTAGCCAAGGTCACGTTAGGTAATAAGTGGAAGAGCCAGGAATGGAACCAAAGCTGTCTAGTTCTAAGGTCCATGCTCTTAACCATTACATGTACTCTGACCCATGGAAAGCAACTAGAGGAAGTTGTAACGTCAATAAAGCTGTGATAATAAGTTAAAAGTATGTTACTGCTGTGAGAAAATGTAGTATAAATTTTCCCGAATTTAGTTTTCAAAGAATTTATAACTGTGTGTCTTCCCAAAGATATGGTCAATTTCATTTGATGTGCACTTACTGGCTTTTTACTGCATATTAGGCTCTGTGCTGCGTTTTTTGTGCATCATCTTACTTCGTTTACATGGCATTCTGAGGGAGGTATCTCGGATCGTACAGTGTAAGTTCCATTAGTGCAGGAATCTTATCTGTCTTGTCAACTGCTATATTTCCAGTTCCTAGGACAGTCTCTAAGATACTGGAGGTTCTCAATAAATATTTTTGAATAAAATATTCTGTGGATAGGGGAAAATAACTATTCTTTGTTTTTCTTTTTTTCTTTTAGCTGTTTCTTATTTTTTAAATGTTCACTATTACCCTCTGTAGTTAATTGAACAGTTCTGCCTTTTCCCACCTAAAACAGCCAAACCACAGAGCATGTTATTAAACTAGTGGAACAACATGGCAGCGATGTCTGGTGGACTCATCCCCCTGAGCAGCTTCTTCCTCAGGAAGTCTTATCGCAGGTAAATTTCTGTGTGTGTTTAACAGCCTTCGTGTGCATTGCATGACTTAATGAAAACACAAGGGATTCTTGAGCGTTAAAAAGTATTTATGTCATTGTGTAAAGTTGATGAGTTCATTTCACTATAAATCAGGAGCCAGTGCAGTTTGAGAGTAGACGTTTTTGCGTAGCCATAGAAGCTTGGTGTTTAATATAGCAGTGGAGTATGAGGGTTATTTGTTTACTTATTGAGGGCCAAGATTGATTTTTAGTAGGTTTAGTTGACTAAGCAGATGTAGGTGTTGACTATGAGAGAGCGGTGCCTAACTTGGTACATCAGGGTTTTGTAGGATCTGCATTGGAGTTGACTGATTCCATCACACATGAACAGAATCCAAGTTAGGAGATCATTTCAAGAAGTGAAAACACTTCTTGAATCAAGTGGCCACAATCACTTTCACATACAAATGAGGCAGTTGTACTCAATTGCAAAATACTTAGAAATGTTTGAAATTTCATTTTAAAATGTGAATTTAATGGTTGTAAGCATTTGATTCTCTTATTTTTTTTTAAGTTGATTTATTTTGAGAGAGAGTGGGGGAGGGGCAGAGAGAGTGGGGGAGAGAATTCCAAGTAGGCTCCTTGCTGTGTCCGCGTAAAGCCCGAAGCGGGGCTTAGTCTCATGAACCGTGAGATCGTGACCTGAGCCAAAATCAAGAGTTGGGTACTTAACTAACTGAGCCACCCTGGCTCCCCATCCTTTTATTTTCTTAAGACTTTTTCTTTTTGCTTTTTTATTGTGTACATCGCTATCTTTGCATAATTAAAATGTTCTCACGTTATCTTACTAGGTCGGTGGTCCTGATGCCTTGGAATATGTGCCTGGTCAGGATATCTTGGACATCTGGTTCGATAGTGGAACTTCATGGTCTTGTGTTCTTCCAGGTAATTTTAAACAATAGATTATATACCAGTCAAGCAGTTTTGAAAATACATAAAAGTTACTCAGAAGAAATCTATAATCTGGGAGTATTTTTTTTTATTTGGAAAAAAATCTCCTGCCATGATACGATTTTAGAGGCTGGAAGGGCTCTTGGAGATCATTTAATCCAATGATGTCCAAATTTGTTTGTTTTTCCAAATGAAATTTTATATAGACCCACAATACATAAGGTAGATAAAAACGGACATTTCTTCCTCCTCTCAACCAGCTCTTCTTGACGCACTTAGCAACCCAAGGCATTAGCTCTGTAACGTTTAGAAGTCATTGAAACGGTCTGACTCCCATCATTTTTCAGAAGAGGAAATGAGATTAGATTAGAGCCAAATTAGGTGATGGTTACATAACTTAGTTAGTCTCAGACCAGAAATCAGGTACCCTGATCTCTGGTTCTTATTTTTCTTATACGACCGTGTCATTTCACAGCTCTTCCCCCCCTCCACACAGGCAGCTGACTAATGTTACACTCACTCACAGGGCACACTGTGAGAAGGGAGAGACCTGGCGGGCAGTAGCAGGGAGAAGTAGGAGAAGGCACACATTGGAGGTTGTGTGTAGCTGCTTAAGAGGATATCCTTAAGCACACCAGGCGAACACCAGAGGGAAAACAAAGAGCAAAGCCCATCATCACCGTGAGGTTAAAGACAGGAACGAGGATGGATCAGATGCTTCTTCACATTGCTGCTAAGCGCCACCCTGGGCCCAAGAGATCTTGCTTTCTGGGGCGAGAGAATGTGGGAAAGTAACTTATCTTTGCAGCTGGCCATTATTACGGGATTGAGAGGGATTGTCCCCAAGTGTGACTTGAGGTATTCTTTTGGTACTGGGCCTTACTATTGAGAGGATGTACATCTGATTCCTGGTAGGTAAATATGATCATTTGTCCCCTTCTAGTAGCCTAGGAAATTAATCCATGTGAATTCATGTTTCCTCTATATTACAGCTAAAATACAAATAGTAATTCATAATGACCATGTATAAATTACATATTAATAAAATCTTTTACAGTTTTTAATAATTTTCAGAATTACTGTTTCGTAAGTTTCTCCCACCACACCTAAGAGAAAATACTGCAAGTTCAATTACTTTGTTTCCCTAAATTATACTGAAAATATAGGCAAGGACCACTAAATAAGGTAGGTAGAAGTAGTGTTATAAATAGGGAGAAGAGTTCTGTATCTCCTACCACATTGGGGCAGCATCGTGAATTTCAACAAAAGTGTGCCATGTGCAAAATCGTTTATATGATATATTTCAAAGTTCATTAACTTTTTTGGCCTTGGTACGAATGGCTGCTTTGAGCGTTGTTGCAGTTTAATTTCAGAAGTGGCTTCACATTACTCCACACAGCAAGGTCGTGTTCTACTTAGAGACCTTGTGAAACTGCATGAAAGCTCGTTAAAACCCGTCTGTGCTGCTGCCAGTGGTGCTGATAAAAGTATAGTCACGTTCCTTCTAGTTGATGGTGTTTTTAACTAAATACTTGGGGAAGAAATAGTTTATTAAATGAAGTTAGTGGTAGAATTACACCTAAGCAGTAGGTGTCATATTTAGATAATTAATTCGAAGAAGGAGAACTGATTTGTCATTTAAACTTGTATGTTGCCTGCATAGAGGCCACCAGAACTTAAATAAGCTACCTTCACAGATAAATGCACAAGACTAATTTTAGACTGTAATTTCTCCTTTTTCACTGAGCTGTCATATTCCTCCTCCTCTTCCTCTAAATCAGTCAAACATGGTGTGAGGTTAGTCAAAGAATTAGATTAATTGGCTTATATTTTATCCTATTTACCTCTGAGCTTTTATTCTTTTTTGATAAGAAAATTTTCAAAAGACAGGGAGAAAGAATGAAGTGGGAAAGAGCCAAGATACAGTGAATTCACGGTTTGAAAATCCATAAAACAAACTTTCCTTAAAGGAGAGAAAGAACAAGAGGGAGAAGTCTTTTTCGAGAAGGGTATTTTACTTTCCATTCTCAAATGCTTACATTAATTCTAATAAATGATTCAACGCCTGCGTATTTCCCTCAGAGTACGTTACTGCAAACTAAAATCAACTTACTTTTGAGTTTAATTGAGCTACTTAGTCTTCATCAGTACCTGTTGATGTTTAACAAGATGAATTTGGTGATTATGGCATACATGACTGGTTTTACTTTTTGTTGACATGTTTTACAACAGTGAAAGATTTGGCTTAAGAATTTGAACACCAGGTCAGGTACCTCTTTGATTGTGAGTTCAAGGTCAATAGTACTTAAACTGAAACCCGAACGCTTTCTGAAAGGGAATGGCGTTTTTAAGTGAATCATTTCTAAAACATTCTTTAAACATTTACCGAAGGCATTAATTTTTGCAGTGGTTTAAAAATAATGTTTTCAAAAATTTTAAGTAACTTCTATTTTTTAGAACAGTTTTAGCAGAAATTACAGAGATCCCATACACTGTGCCTCCATTTCCCCATAACCTCCCCTGCCTTCAACTCACACTACGGTGGTGTATTTGTTACTATTGATGGACCTACATTGACAAATCATGATCACCCACAGTCCATAGTTAGGATTCACTCTTGGTGTTGTGCGCTCTGTGGGTTTTGGTAAATGTATAACAACATGTATCCACCATTGTAGTATCACACAGAACAGTTTTACTAAATTTTACTAAAATTTTACTAAAAATTTGCTCCACCTGTTCATCCCTTCTTCCCAGCTGACCCTGGCAACCACTGATCTTTGTACTCTCCATAGTTTTGCCTTTCCAGAATGTCATATAGTTGGAGTCACACAGTATGTAGCTTTTCAGATTGGCTTCTTTTACTTAACATGTATCCATGGTCCCTTCGTGTTTTTCCTGGCTTGATAGCTCATTTCTTTGTAGTGCTAAGTAATGTTCCCTTGTCTGCATGTGCCGTAACTTATTTATCTTCACCTATCAAGGAATTAGTGTTTTAAAATACTTATTCTACTTCATTTGTTTGTTTGTTTTTTAACAAATAAAGAGAAATAAATAGACAAAAGATCATTTTTTTGAAAGAGAAACTGTTATTTACAGTTTAGATTTACAAAGCCTTTTTTTAAAGGATTACCCTATTAAGAACATAGATGATAGTTTACAAATAGCCTAATTTTTAAAATTGATAATTATATCCTAACATTTTTGACAAATTACTCTTGGCTTAAATTATTTTACGTTGGTTAAGCAGTAGTTGTGACAAATATGTTTTGTGCTAGTTCTATAACTTGCCTTCTTAAATACAATATAATCTTGCTCAAACTTTATCAGTTCAGCTAAGTTAAACAAATTTAGTAATGAAATTACAGACTACTCAATTTTTTGGCTAATTTTGCTTTGAGAGTTTTTTTAACGCTGTAATTAGTTTATTCTTTATTTACTACCATGCCTAAATCATAATCTTAGAGGTACTGAATAGTTTATGATTTTTATAATTTTCCTAAGAAAGAAAGTTACTGTAATAGAAATATTAGCCTTTTGCCACATGGTTGATTGCGACTTTTCCTGGAATATTACAACACCCAGGTTTATTTCTAGTTTTTTCTTTTACTAGAAGGTCTATTGAGGGAAGAAAAAGAGAAAAGAAGATTAAAAAATAGGCAGAAAAAGTTGGCACCGTTGCTCCCTCTTGGGCACTGCTGTTGGAATGTAATCTGTCACAGGTGGACTGGAAAGGATTTTTGCGTTATGCCTCAGAAGCTTTGGAGTGGTTTTCTGTCGTTTGACCAAAAAGTTCTATTTATGGGCATCTCTCCTGTCCAAGTGGTCAGATGTGGGGCTCCTGGGTGCCTCAGTTATTTAAGTGTCTGGCTCTTGGTTTCAGCTCAGGTCATGAGCTTACGCACTGCTCACTCACTGCAGTTTGTCAGTTCGAGCCCCGCATCGGGCTCTGTGCTGACAATGCTGAACCTGCTTGGGGTTCTCTCCCTCTCCCCCTCCCCTGCTCACACACCTGCACTCTCTCAAGTGATCAAATCTGGATGAAGAACTGTGTGTGAGGATATTCATTACAGTGTTCTTTCTTTCTTTCTTTCTTTCTTTCTTTCTTTCTTTCTTTCTTTCTTTACAATGCTATTTTAATAGTATGTGATTTGGCACAGTAATTCATTGTCTATGCGTAGAAAAATTACTAAAGCAATATGGTATACATTCATACATCAGAATCATATGCAGCCATTAAGTAATGTTTTTGAAAAATAATTGAGGGTATGGGTATTATCTAAGGGCATGCTAAATTTGAAAAAGTACAGAATACAAAATAAAAGGATATAGGCAAATACCGTGATTTGCTAACAACTCATGGAAATGTTGAGCACAGACAAAAGACTGGGAAGAGATGCGCTGTAATGAAATGGTTATCTCTAGGTAGTAGGATATAGGTGATTTTATTTTGTTTTAACTTCCCAGTGTTTTACAGATTTCTTAAAGTGAGAATGTACATTTGCTAGGAAAAACAACCATTACTAAAAATAAACTTACTAAAATAGGGAATAATCCCAATAATTCATCATATGTGGTTGTAGCTGTACAGTAATTCCAGAGTATTCCAGCACCTTAGTTGGACAGATCTTCATATTTCTTACAGTTTAAGACTGAGCTTATCTTTGTTTCTAAAGTTCCTACAAGCTTTATTTTTTTCATTTCTTGTCCAGAGCTCTGCTATGCCCAAACACCCCACTACCCCGTCCATCTTTTTCCACTGGTTTCATATACCACCTTGAAAGGCTCTGGCTTGCAGAAGTTTTCTGGGGGTTACACTTCCTTTTCTAGGATGGTATTTTGCTTCTTCCCAGTTCCAGCAATTCAGTATCTATATGAGCATGGAAAAGGCATTGAGACTTGACCCCTGCTAAGTATGAGCTGTTTTGTTGTGCTGTGATTAGTAGGCTGATGTCCTCCTATTTTATTAGAGCGTTGCAACATATATTTCTAGGACAGAATCAGAGACCACGTATTTTTAAAATAGTTTAGGATAACGATACTTTCACAAGTATTCTTGTATATAAAAATGATTTGAAAAAATACACCTTTCTTAATTTTCCATCAGGAAATGTCAGTGCCCTTTGTGATAAATCTTTGTAATAATTAACGTTTACTGATAATGTGCTGTGTACGCAGCATGTCCTATTGCTTCTTTAATCTCTCTTACAGCCTCGTAAGGTAAATACATTTGGGGTTGTCCTCATCTTAGTAAAGACCTGGGCACGTGGGAAGGTTAAGCTCTGACCCCACACCTGGTGCGTCCCACACACAGGACTGGGACTCCGGCAGCCTCAGTGCTGCCCCCGTGCAGTCAGATTGCTGGTGTCCTGATGACTGTAAGTCTTTGGGCAGCAGCCAGCTTTTTAAACTTTTAGGGCAAAGGTTTTAGAGATTATTTAAACCCCTTGTTTGAGAGGTGTGTTAATCAAGGCTCAGAAGCAGTGTTTGCAGTAAGGTGACAGAACTTCCGTTTGATGCCCGGTTACTGTCAGTGATTGTTTCACCAGCCCCTGAGCAGGCAGCTTTCAGAGAGGAAGAGGATTTGGTGATTCTTTCTGCTCTTTCCTTCCTTCCTTCCTTCCTTCCTTCCTTCCTTCCTTCCTTCCTTCCTTCCTTCCTTCCTTCCTTCCTTCCGGAAAAGATTTCCACTAGCATTCTGTTATCAATCATCTCCTTGATTACTGCCACATCCCCAAAGTGGTCAGCAGTAGGAGGTTAACATCTTGGGTGGAAGAGGATTTGAGTGCCGGCTTTTATAAAAGTTTAGGGTCACAGGGGTGCCTGGGTGGCTCAGTAGGTTAAGCAGCCGACTTCAGCTCAGGTCATGATCTCACAGCTTGAAGGCTCGTGAGTTCGAGCCCCACGTCGGGTTCTGTGCTGACAGCTCGGAGCCTGGAGCCTGCTTCGGATTCTGTGTCTCCCTCTCTCTCTGCCCCTCCCATGCTCACGCCCTGTCTGTGTGTCTCTCTCTCTCTCAAAAATAAACATTAAAAAAAAGATTTAAAAAAGAAGGTTAGGGTTACAAATGGCTACAAGTCAGTAGAGGGAGAAGACAAGTAGGTAGTAGATGTAGCATTCTAGATGTTGAGGCTAAAACATTTTGTTCTTACTGCATATGCATTTGTCTTCTTACCCTCTTAGACTTTCCTGGCTGCGGAGACTAGGCTGAAGTGCAGTTTTGCCATGATAACAACCAGCCAATTATTTCTTATTTAACATAAAGTTCACCCCCCAACTGTCAGCCCCAAGAAGACAGATGCCAGACTTCTTTGCATTTTCTGCCCCAGGACCTAGTACAGTGCCTGTCAGGTGATAAGTGCTCAGAAATGTTGAATGAATGGAACTGGCTTGATTTAATTATTTTAATTTTGTCTCCCACCTCCCCCCAGACCCGCATTGTCACATAAGGATTATAACCCTGAATCCTCAATATTAGGGCATAAGGACCGATCTTCATTTCACAAGTAGAAGGGGCTTTTAAAGTTGTGAGTTTAGATTTAAAATATGGGAATAATCTTTCCTAAAGACCTCATGTTCTTTTTTTTTATTTTTTATTTTTTTATTAAAAAAAATTTTTTTTTAACATTTATTTGTTATTGAGAAACAGAGAGACAGAGCCGGAGCAGGGGAGGGGCAGAGAGAGGGAGACACAGAATCTGAAGCAGGCTCCAGGCTCTGAGCTGTTAGCACAGAGCCCAGCGTGGGGCTTGAACCTACAAACTTCGAGATCATGACCTGAGCCGAAGTCTCAGCTCAACTGACCGAGCCACCAGGCGCCCCTCATATTCTTTAAAAATAAATAAATAAATAACATTTTATTCTGAAAAGTCACAGAGCAGTGTAAGGAAGTAGCATCTCCCCTTCATCTAGATTTTCCAAAGTTAGCATTTTACTGTTTGCTTTATATATTTTTTCCCTATGGCTATGTATATACTGTTTTTTCTGTACCATTTAAGGGTAAGTTGCAGACTTGATGCTGTTTTATCCCTAAATTTTTCGGTGTATGTTTTCTAAAAACATGGACAGTCTCTTATATCACAATATGAGTGTCAAACTCAGGAAATGACCCTGATTCCATCCTGTCACCATCCTTCACCTATCTACAGACCTTATTCACATTTCACCCAGTGACGCCCTTTCTCGGGAAGGAGGGAAAATAAGTGTCCTGGGGTCTAAGACCATACGTGGCATGGGTGTCACGTCGCTTTAGTCTTACTTTGATCTTGTCTTTCATGCCCTTGACGTACATGCATGTACAGGTTATTTTGTCGATGGCCCCTCATTTTGAGTTTGTGTAATGTGTTCTCATGATGTGGTTTAGACTATGCGTTTTGGGCAGGAATATCATGGAAGAGACACTGCGTCCTTTTCCACATCGTAACAGAAGTCACACAGTGACTTACCAGTGATGTTGAACTTTGGTCACTTGGAAGTGGTGTCTGCTTGTTTTCTCCATTACGGTGACTTCTTACCCCCATCTCGCCAGAGGGGTTGTTACGTTAGGAAGTGTCTTGTAGAGAGACACTTGACAACTATGGAAATACCCTGTGTTCTCACCAAATTTTCACCCTTGATGAATCTTGACTGAAATGATTGTTACTTACGATGTTTGCCAAATGGTCTTTTATCTTAGATTAACTCCTGATTAACTGGTTAACTGTTGAATGCTGACGTAGCCCTGAAGCTTGCTTATGTATATGTCCTAACAAATTTGAGACTAAGTTGTTCATAGAGCATTTTTCTCCTTTTTTTTTATTTTTTATTTAAAAAAAATTTTTTTTTACCATTTATTTATTATTGAGAGACAGAGAGACACAGAGCGTGAGCAGGGTAGGGGTAGAGAGAGGGGGAGACATAGAATCCTAAGTAGGCTCCAGGCTCCGAGCTGTCAGCACAGAGCACGACGTGGGGCTCGAACTCACAAACCGCAAGATCATGACCTGAGCCGAAGTCATTGGCCCAACCAACTGAGCCACCCAAGGGCTCCACATTTTTTCTCCTTTTACTACATCTTCTTTTAAAAGACTTTATTTTTTTTTAAGAACCATTTTAGGTTTATAGCAAAATTAAGAAGAGGGGAGCCTGGGTGGCTCAGTCAGTTAAGTGTCCAACTTCAACTTCAGCTCCGGTCATGATCTCACAGTCTGTGAGTTCAAGCCCTACACTGGGCTCCGTGCTGACAGTGCAGAGCCCACTTTGGATCCTCTGCCTCCCTTTCTCTCTGCCCCTCCCCAGCGCATATTCTCTCTCTTTCTCTGTCTCTCTCTGTCTCTCTCAAAAATAATAAACACTCAAGGGCATCTGGGTGGCTCAGTCAGTCAAATGACCTACTCTTGGTTTCGGCTCAAGTCATGATCTCACGCCTCGTGAGTTTAAGCCCCACGTTGGGATGTGTGCTGACAGTGTGGAGCCTGCTTGGGACTCTCTCTCTCTCCCTCTCTCTCTGTTCCTCCCCTGTTTGCATGCTCTCTCTCTCTGTCTCAAAATAAATATTTAAAAAATTAAGAAGAAGGTGTAGAGATTTTCCATATACCTCCTGCCCCCACAAATGCATAGCCTCTCTTATTATCAGTATCCTCCACCAGAGTGGGACATTTGTTATGGTAGATGAGCCTACAGCGTCACATCATGACCACCCAAAGTCCGTAGTTTACGTTATGGTCCACTGTTGGTGTTATACATATTATAGGTTTGGACAAAGGTATAATGGACGTGTGTCCATCATTACAGTATCACATAGAGTGTTTTCACTGCCCTAAAAATCCTCTGTGCTCTGCCATTCATCCCTCCTACCCCAACCCCTCATCGCTCACCCCAACCCCTGCCTCACATGGCTTTTTAATAGGTGGTCCATCTTTGACTGGGTCATTGTCAAATTAGAAGTTTATAGCTTGCCCTTTTTAAAAGATTCTTTTTTCTGATTTGTTTAATTTCTTGGTTAAATGTACTCCAGTGCCAGACTGTCTCGATTCAGGATCCCTCTCTACCGCTTACTGTCCCATAAATTTGGACAAGTTCTAAAACATCTCAGTGCTTCACCTTCCTCATCTGTGAAATGGGATGATGATAATACCTACCTTATAGAGTTACTGTGAGAATCAAATGAATTAACATAAAGCTAGATGCTCATTTTCATAAGAGACAACTGGAAATATTGGTACTGGTAATTATTAATCAGTCACTATCTTTTTTTAATTTTTTAAATCTTTATTTATTATTTTTGAGAGAGAAAGAAGAGCCTGAGTGGGGGAGGAGCAGAGAGAAAGGGGGCCAGAGGGTCTGAAGCAGCTCTGCACTGACACCAGAGAGCCCGATGTGGGGCTCGAACCCACAAACTGCAAGGTCATGACCTGAGCTGAAGTTAGAGGTGCAACTGACTGAGCCACACGGGCGTCCCAATCAGTCCCTAACTTAGGTAGTGTTTTAGTTACTTCTAGTTTAGGAGATCATACTCCAACGTTTATTCTGTTTCTCTTGATTAATAAATGGGCAGCGAGAGGGTAATAGCTCCAGTGACTGGCAGCACGACGCATGAAATAAATGACGTGATTGCTTTTATTATGTTAACACTTCGATGCATATTTACTTTCATTTTCCCATTTTAATTAACTTAAATTTCTCTGTTCTTTAATATTTCTTTTGAGGTACTGACCAAAGAGCAGATTTGTACTTGGAAGGAAAAGACCAGCTTGGTGGCTGGTTTCAGTCTTCTTTATTAACAAGTGTGGCAACAAGGAAAAAAGCACCTTTTAAGTAAGTGTTCAAGCGGAGCTAAAGGTGTCCTCACGCCGTGAGGACCTGTGCGGCGCCCTGGCCGGTGCCAAGCCCCGTGCCGAGCAGTTATCCCGGCAGAACTCGCTGTGTTGCGCTTCGCAGATGCTGCATTTTTTTCAACGTTTTTTTATTTATTTTTGGGACAGAGAGAGACAGAGCATGAACGGGGGAGGGGCAGAGAGAGAGGGAGACACAGAATCGGAAACAGGCTCCAGGCTCTGAGCCGTCAGCCCAGAGCCTGACGCGGGGCTCGAACTCACGGACCGCGAGATCGTGACCTGGCTGAAGTCGGACGCTTAACCGACTGCGCCACCCAGGCGCCTGCATTTTTTTTTATAAATTGAAGGCTCAGCACCTCAGTGGAGGAAGTGCCTGCAGACGTGGTGGAAACGGCAAGAGAAGCAGAGTCCCAAGTGGAGCCTGGAGACGGGACCGAGTCGTGCAGTCTCGTGACACAGCTTTCGCAGTGAGGAGCCACTTCTTACGGACGAACAGAGAAGGTGGTTTCTTGAGGTGGAATCTACTCCTGGCCAAGAGGCTGTGCAGATGGTTGGAAAGGACAGTGAAGGATTTGGAGTATCACATGAATTTAGTTGTAAAGCAGTGGCAGGGTTTGAGGGCCTTGGCTCAGTTTCGAAAGGAGCTGTTCTCTGGGTAAAACGGCGTAAGACAGCATTGCGTGCCCAGAGAAGTGGTGCGTGAAAGGCAGGGTCAGGCAGTGTGCCCGACTTCACTGTTGTCTTTAAGAAATTGCCACAGCCACCCTCGCTGTCAGCGACCTCCACCTCGACCGGTCAGCAGCCATCAGCATCGAGGCAAGACCTCCCCCCGACAAGAACATTGCAGTTTGCTAAAAGCTCAGGTGATAGTTAGCGTTTTTTAGCAATAAAGTATTTTTTACTTAAGACATGTACATAGTTTTTTTAGACATAATGCTTTCGCACACTTCATAGAATACAGTAGTGTAGACATAACTTTTATATGCACTTGATCGCAGTGGTCTGGAGCCAAACCTGCAATATCTCCGAGTTATGCCTGGATGTGATAAGGCACCTCCTTTATTAGCTTAGTCTCTTATTTCATGAGAAATGAGTTTGAAGTTAAAAAAAAACAAACAGCAATACAGAGAAGTCTTGTCACTGACACAGAACGTAATTCCCACAAGAGGTAAAGTCAGCATCGACTGGAGGAGTGGGGAAATCTCCGAAGAGCTAGATCTTGAAATATGGGAAGACTTGACGTGGAGGATGGTACTCTGCAATGCTTGAAGACGGCCTGAGGTCACATCTCCTTGTATCTGTAATGTCCACAAGTGGCTAATTAACTGAAACATTCTTGTTTTGTTAAATTAGGTATTAAGTTACAGATAATTGGTTTTCCTTATTCAAGTGTGTGGATAGAGAATCGGAAAAATTTTTGAATAGCTTAAGATTTTTACTATCTTACAACGAAAACCATCCCAGAACAATTTACATGTGTAGGTTTCTTGTATAACCTGCTTTTATTTGATTGATTGATTAAAGATTGTAGTATTTTTTTTTTTTTTTTGAGTAATTTCTACCCCCAACACGGGGCTTGAACCTACAACCCTGAGATCGAGTTGCATGCTCCACTGACTGAGCCGGCCAGACACTACTATAACCTGCTGTTAGAAGCCAGTAGAACAGCAGATGTAGTTTTCTCACGTTGTCTTTTTGAAAATATTTTGGGGTGATAATCTGTTCTTTTTGAGACATAACAATACATAGTAATAAGACATTTTTCCTGGTTAGTTTTAATGACCAAAATGAAAACATCATAGATGCTCAGGAAAATATTTGTATAGTGAATGTGAACATCAAAATTTTTCTAGGTATGGGGCGCCTGGGTGGCTCAGTCGGTTGAGCGTCCAACTCTTGATTTTGGCTCAGGTCATGATCCCACGGTCATGAGACCAAGCCCTGCGTCGGGCTCCGTGCTGAGTGTGGAGCCTGCTTGGGATTTTCTCTCTCTCTCTCTCGCTCTCTCGCTCTCTCGCTCTCCCGCTCTCCCGCTCTCCCTCTGCCCCTCTCCCCTGCTTGCTGGTGCTTTCTCTCTCTCTCTCTCTCTCTCTCTCAAAAAAGTAATTTCTGTGTATACGTAGAGAGCTTATTATCTAACAGTCATCACAAATAAGCAGCTGAGAATTAGGCTTTCAAGAAAAGCTTCCATGCATAACTTGTCAAGAAAAATCCTGGTTTTTGGATCAAGCTAAGTTAACTCTTTTTAAACTATAAGTGACCTTCAAAAAGACTGTTGGAATTGTGTTATCATAATAGCTGATTTGTTTTCTTAGGACAGTGGTTGTTCATGGCTTTACCCTTGGAGAAAAGGGAGAAAAGATGTCCAAGTCTCTTGGGAATGTCATTGATCCTGATGTGGTCATCAATGGAGGACAAGTAGGTGGTTCTCTAAAAAGCCTTTTTATTTTTGCTTTAAGGCTTCTAAATTGGCAGCCAAAATCTTTAATGTAGTTACTTTGATATAAAAAAAAAATAATGAAAACCTATCTTTTATGCTAATAGCAGGTGCCTTACTGTGTTTTAAATCTAGGCTCTTAGGTAATACGTGATTTTAATGAAAAAGGGAAGGGCTGGGGTTGTGGCCCTGTTGACTCATTTCAGGTCTGAGTCTCTGGGTCCTCAACCATGCTATCTCTTTGTTTAACTGAACTTCAAAATTTGTAAAAATTTATTTAAAAAAACAATAAAAATGTACAGTTCAGTGGAATCAGTATAAGAAAACAATGAGATTACAATTCATGCTTCATTATTACATTCTCAGAAATTCTGCCCCTTACCGTGGGTCATTAATGAGCATCGTATCTGGAGTTGCTAATAATTTGGTTTATTTTGGAGTTGCTTTCAGAAAAGAAATCACCTGTCATTTTACTCCTTTGGCTTTTTTTTTTTTTTAAGTATGCTTCATGCCCAGCACACAGCCCAGAGTGGAGCTTGAACTCATGACCCTGAGATCAAGACCTGAGCTGAGGTCAAGAGTCAGACACTTAACTGACTGAGCCACCCAGATACCCATTACTCCTCTGGCTTTGTACCACCCTCCTAATGCCCAGTAATCACTGCTGTGTGTACGGAGTGGCTAGGGAGCACCCCCTCCACCATCAGAGAGGCATCAGGGTGCTGCTTCGACCCCAGCGGTCACAGATGGATGGATACGGAAATGCCCGCATCCACGCATGAAACAAGATCGCAGAGCATACTTTTTCCCAGTGTTGGTTTTTAGACACAGCTGATCTCTGAGATTGTTAGCCCTTATTTCATTACAGTGCAAGTATATCTTATGCTCACTTTGAGCTCAGATGTGTTGGAGGAAGAATATCGAAAACATTCGTTCACCATTTATATGTTAATATGTTTTTCCCTCCACTGAAAGGATCAAAGCAAAGAGCCTCCCTATGGTGCTGATGTCCTTCGCTGGTGGGTGGCCGAGTCCAACGTCTTCACTGAAGTGACCATTGGTCCAGCTGCACTTAATGCTGCCAGAGATGATATTAACAAGGTCAGCGTCACTTCTTCCCATTTCCAAATAAAAAGTGAGCTAAATGACTTTTTTTTTAAATGAAGTAGATTTTATTTGGCATTTCAAAACAGTGAAAACATAGTGTAATCCTAATAATTTTATATGCTGTCTTTATATTTTATAAAATATAACCTAGCATAAGATAATACAAAATTATATTAATTTTATATACTTTTTGTGTGCTCTGTGAGCTTTCACATTCATTCCATTTATCTTTATTTTTGCCTGGGAAGCAGGTGAAAATAACATTCTTACCTACAAAGAGGAACACACTGGGCCACTGAAGGGGGATTTGCCTTTATAAGGTTATAAAGAAATAACAATGAAAATTCAGTCTTCATGTGTAGAGTCCAGAGGTGGTTTCTATACCTGGGCTATTGAAATGAGAGTCTGTTTTTTGACATTTGTAGTATCATTTAGGAATGATATATATATATATATATATATATATATATATATAAAAATCCCATTAAGAAAGTCACGAGTTGGATAAAAATTACAGAAAAAACTTTTCAGTAAGAATTAAAGGCTCACGTTTGTTTTTGACTGCATATTTTTTTTCTCGATAGCTTAGGAATACACTCCGCTTTCTTTTGGGAAATGTCAGTGGTTTCAACCCAGAAACAGATGCCATTCCTGTTAACGATATGTATGTCATAGACCAGTATATGCTACACTTACTGCAGGATTTAGCAAACAAGGTAAGTATGGACTAATAAGCCTTTGGCAAATAGAAATATCAGCACTGTGGAATATTGAAATTGGAGTTGCATGCAAGCAGAACAGACATTACTAGAAACAGTAACCATGGCACTGAGAAAAGTCATGCTTGGTGAGGTCCACACATTCTTAGGCTCACTTTAGGTGGTGAAGTCTTGGGATTTCTTTGGTGGTTTTTCAGGAGACTCACAGTACCTGGTGGGAACAGTAGGCCCAGACTTCCCCTAAGACCACACTTTTCTTTCGAGGTCTGCCTTACATATTTCCCCAAGAAGAAGGACTAAAGTGGAGCTATATTTTATCTGTAGATGCACTCTTCAAAGAATAGAAATAACTGAAATGACTGTTCCTCTGTGTTTCGTAAGATATTCTGTCATTTATATGTACACAGATAATTTGTGTTTTCTCAAAAATTGGAAATGTGGTTGCTTCCACGTACCCTGTGTCAAAAATGTCCCTGCAGACGTTTGCCCAATTTTACTTTTCTGGCGAAAATGAGGGAACTGTGGCAACTTGTAGTCTCTGCTCTTTTAAAATAGTGTGGTTTATCATTTAAAACCTGATTCCTGGGGCACCTGGGTGGCTCAGTCGGTTGGGCATCCGACTTTGGCTCAGGTCGTGATCTCACAGATCGTGAGTTCGAGCCTGGCATCGGGCTCTGTGCTGACAGCTCAGGGCCTGGAGCCTGCTTCCGATTCTGTGTCTCCCTCTCTCTGCCCCTCCCCCACTCATGCGCACGCGCGCGCTCTCTCTCTCTCTGTCTCAAAACTAAACATTAAAAACAACAACAAAAAAAACTTGATTCCTTTGACGAGTATTCTTTTGTAGTTTCCAGAGTAGAATGTTCAGTGTTTTCTGAGGATAGTCAAATTTGATAGCCAGAAATGTTTCAAAGATCCTGTCACTACTGCATATCTCCTGTTTCGTCTCTGTTGCCTTTGAACAGATTTTGAAAAGGAACACATTTTGCTCATAGGGCCAGGGCTAGGCTCACTGAGGGATCCAGGGAGGATAATGCAAGCTCACAGGACTTGCATTTTTGCTTGCTTATCCCATCTTCCAAATTTGTTTTGGCTTTTGTTCCTTAGATTACCGATTCATACAAACAGTATGATTTTGGAAAAGTTGTTCGGCTGTTACGAGCATTTTATACCAGAGAACTCTCCAACTTTTATTTCAGCATAATCAAAGACAGGTATGTGGGACTGAATATTCAAACATTTCTTGAGTGTCTGCTCTGCTTGACAAACTCCGGGCGTACATTGGTGAGCCGGACGGGCGGCACTGTGCAGTCATGAAGAAGTTGGGTTCTTGAGTTCAGGGGTAATACAACCTCATAATGTGATTATGAGAAGAGATGATACAAGGAACGTGCTTTGTGCTCTGCGTGGTAAAGTGAGCGCTCACTAAGCAACAGGTGCCAGTGGGGGTAATGAATCTAGTCCCTGTTTTCAGAGGAGTTTATAAATTTTGAGGAGAGACCAAGAGACAGGCAACTGTTACCGTACGAACATTGTGTCAGATCAGTACTATCCAGTATCCTTTCAGAGGAGGGCTTGGTGCTTAGTCTTCCTGGGTGGCGGGTGAGCCACCGTGACGTGTCAGCCCCGACCCGTGAGCACCTCAGGGACCTCACACACGGGGATCGTAACCCCCAGTCCTCCGAACGCAGGAAGATGAATACCGTCAACTAACCTATCAGTGGTCAGGGTTCCGGCTGTCGTCTCTCGGAAAACCGACGTGGACGCGGCGCCGCCGCGGGGAGTGTTGGGGGAAGGCGAGCGCACCCGCAAGGGGCGAACCGGGACAGAGGGTTGATCAGGCAAGTTCCGTGATGGAACATCTGCCTCGGAAAATCGGAAGGTGGTGAGAGCCAGAGGATCGGCCACTGCAGGAGGAGACCAGCCCGAGGCAGGCCCTGCCTCGGCGCTCGCACTTGCGTGCGTGTAACGCCCCGCCGCGCGCTTTGTTCTCGCCCAGGCTCTACTGTGAAAGCGCCGGCGACCCCGGACGGCGCTCCTGCCAGACCGCCCTGGCTGAAATCTTGGACGTGATGGTTCGTTCTTTTGCTCCCATTCTTCCTCACCTGGCTGAGGAAGCGTTCCAGCACATACCTTACGTCAAAGGTAAGGAACGCTCGATTTGTTCTCCTGAGGAGAAAGACCCTTCCCTGGTGAGGATGCGATTTCTGGTTTTCTCTACTCCGTGGAAGGGGCGCTTTCCCGTCCACGGTGCGCGCGTGTGGCAGGACAGGTCTTGGCCCTTCAACTGTCTCTGCCCTTGTTTGGGGCCGCGTACGATGCATTTCAGAATGGCCTTCAAGCCACCACGGAGTGCTTTCTGAAACGTACAAGCAACTTGACATGACCGCAAAATCAGTTTTTCCTCGATGCCTTTATAAATGTGTGAAATATATTTTAGGTTTTATTAAGACAAAGTGTGGTGCCTTTAGTCAATATTTTTATCACGGTTTTTTCCCCCTGATTGTTAATTACTAAGCTTATAGTAAATTAGAACTATAGAAATTCAAAGAGAAAAAGTCACTCACGATCTCGCTACGCAAAGACAACTACTGTTAATTTGGGGCTATTTTTTCGATTTTATTTTCTTCTAGGCATCCTTTTTTTCCTTTTGAGGTCTTACTGTGTATTTTTTCCTTTGTTTAGATTTCCAAATGTGAATATAAATATTTGGTAAACAATTAGAATGGCTCCATAATATTTACCATAAATAGCAATTCTTATTTTCTGTGAATAAATATTTCATGGTTAGCGCTCTGCGTATGGTGTGAAACAGCTATATGTGAATTACTTTACCTTTTTTTTTTTTTTATAGAACCCAAGAGTGTTTTTCGTACTGGGTGGATTCGAACAAGTTCTATCTGGAAGAAGCCAGGATTAGAGGAAGCAATAGAGGGCGCGTGTGCAATGAGAGATTCATTTCTTGGAAGCATCCCTGGTAAAAATGCCGCCGAGTACCAGGTTACCATTGTGATAGAGCCCGGGCTGCTTTTTGAGATAATAGAGGTGAGGAGTGGTTTGTACCTTTGAAAATGATGTTAGGATCCTACAGCCTCACCTGAAATTTGGCTTTTAAAAATCTCCGTGTAAGTAAGACTTTGTAGTTTCCAAGTCTTGTAACCCTGATAGTATCACAGATTCTGTTTCCTACTTTTCTGTGCTTCCTTTCCCTCCTTCTACAAAGTATGTACTTTACCAGAGGGGCAGAGAAGGTGCAATAAAGTCCTATTTGAAATGCAAAACCTTGGGCCTACTTGGATGTGACAGAAACCGATGACATTAGTTTCCAGTACATAAAAATTGAGAGTTTTGTGTTCAGGGTTTAGTTCTCTGCGAATTTTGTCAAAAGAAATCCAGGAACGGATTTCAATCTTTTTCTCAGGAAACCTGAAGAAAATTCATTTGCTGTAGCAAATTAGCATGCATTCTCTGAAAGCATTCATCCTATTTTTATTTCCAAAAGGACCATCAGAATTGTCTTCTTGGGATTCTTAAGGGTTCATTGGCCAGATTGACTTTTATGTTAACATACTGGCTCAAGATTTTTCTCTGCTTTCAATGCTTGAGAAGAGAGTTGATAATCTGTATTTTAGAAGTCTTACTGCTATCATAGTTTTCTGAAAAATGACCATCTCATTTGGTTGGTAAGCTCACTTTAAGTTTTTAGTAATGTGATTAAATTAGGATTTGGGGCTTGAAACAGCTAGTCTCTAGGAGATCGTTGACCATAGTGGAGAATTTCAGTAAGATACGTTTTAAAATCTACCGGTTGGCAGGCTCAGACTCCTTTATTTTATGAGCGGGAAACTGAGGACCGTTGCAACTGTGAGCGAGCTAAGGCTACACAGCCTAGTACTGGGCTTTTCTCCTGCATGTCGTGTTTCTTTTGACTTCATTAGTTCTGAGTAGTAAGTTAAAAAAAAAAATACACCTTGTTTGGATCATTTACATTGGAAAAAACTTAGGGATTTAAAAAAATATGAATGTATTTTTCTTAAGAATTACGTTAGATAGCTGTCAGATGATGGAGTCCTGGATCTATCAGTTACTAATTACATGAATTTGTTAAAACCAAATTAATTTCCTCAAAGCTCCTGTTTTCTCTTGAGCTTTTTTTTTTTTAAAGGAATGTCCATATTAGCTTACTAACTCATTTTGAAGAGCAGAATTACAATGAAAAATGGAGAAATTCTTATCAGACACCCAGCTTTCTAGTACTTCAGAAGAGTTCTGGGGGTAATTCAGTTGCCTCCATTGGTCTGTGTTGCCGAAAGCAGGTCTGCTCATGTAGCGCCTTGACCCCTCTCCTAAAGCGGGAGGCAGGGTGCAGGATAAAGAAGTCTGGGTCATGAGGCCACTAGACCTGGGCTGGAATCGCACCTCCCCATCTGCTGCCTGAGAACCGTGGGTGAGTGCACCCCTCCGAGTGGCTTTCCTCATTTGGAAAATGGGGATAAGAAACACTGTGTTTCTAATCATCAGGGACATTCAGCATCTAGCATAGTGAGGTACCTACTGACTGGATTTTTTTTTAATTTTTTAAAATTTATTTTGAGAGACAGAGAGGGAGAGAGAGAGAGGGAGAGAGAGCGCACGAGTGAGCACAAGCTGGGGAGGGGCAGAGAGAATGAGAGACAGAATCCCAAGCAGGCTCCGCACCATCAGCACAGAGCCCGACGTGGGGCTTGAACTCACAAACTGTGAGATCATGACTCGAGCAGAAACCGAGAGTCAGACGCTTAACCGACTGCACCACCAGGTGCCCCTTGACTGGAAGATTTTATCTGAAGCGTTTCATTCTAGTTAAGAATGGATTTAGGAGATACTGGTACCAAAGGGTTACTCACAAAACACAAGAGTCTGTGGCATTTATTCTTACAACCTCAGTTTGCAGTAGAAATTGAGATGGTAACTTTGACGTGCTCGTTCCCAGATGCTACAAGCTGAGGAGACTTCCAGCACCTCTCAGTTGAATGAATTAATGATGGCTTCCCAGACGACTTTACTCCCTGAGGAACCACGAACACTAACGACAGACGTGATTGAGCGCAAAGGGACGTTTCTGATCAATTTAGAAGGTAAGGAGGAGGCCACAGTAACCAGAGGGACCTGGAGACCTGAGTGATAATCGAAGGTCATCTCCAGTTTTCCCGTGGATTAGGTGTATTCTAAAGGCAGATATGTTCTTGGAATACATCTTTTTTTTTTTTTTAACATTTATTTATTTTTGAGACAGAGAGCATGAACGGGGGAGGGGCAGAGAGAGAGGGAGACACAGAATCGGAAGCAGGCTCCAGGCTCTGGGCCGTCAGCCCAGGGCCTGACTTGGGGCTCGAACTCACGGACCACAAGATCGTGACCTGAGCTGAAGTCGGACGCTCAACCGACTGAGCCACCCAGGCGCCCCTTGGAATACATCTTTTTATGGAAAGTGGCTCAAGTTTCTAAGCCAGCTCTCAGAAACGTCCTGCATGATGACCTTGGGAACCCAGGACTAGGGAGAGGAGAGAGCTTCCCTTGCTGTCCTGTGAATAATTGATAGTTGTCATTGTGTGTGAAGTTAGTTGGCCTCACTCACTCCCGTTGGCTTTTTGTGCTCCTGTCCTTTGACACTCAGTACCCTAGTACTGCCTAGGCTGCCCTTCTCCAGCATTGACTCTGAAATTGCTTATTTTGCCCACCCTATGTTAACAGATTTAGCCATTTAAAAAAAATTATTTTAGAGAGAGTGAGAGTGCAGGCGGGGGAAGGGGCCAGAGCCAGGGAGAGAGACTGTCTCCGTGCTCAGTGCAGAGCCCGACACGGGGCTCGATCCCACGACCCTGGGACCAGGACGTGAGCCAAAATCAAGAGTCATACTCAACCCACCCAGGTGCCCCAAGATGTAGGCATTCTTAATGAAGGGTTAAGGAAGAGGTCTTATCGAACTTGTGCCCCCCACAGTCTCTCTCCCAAGCAAGTACTGTCGGTGATGCGATGGAGGCACAGCAACATTAACAGAGAATAACATGCGGGATCTCTGGGAAGGGGATGCTGCCTGTGTTTTCCAGAGTCGTTAGGTGCCATCGGGAGGTGTGAGGCTAATTTATGGGCATCAGTGTAAATCTGAGGCCTGGAAACCCTGACCACGTAGTAAAGATTCTCACTTGCTTCTCAAAATGTTAACGTACGTTGTTTGTATTATGGCTAGAAAATAACTTTCTTACGTGTATTCAGTCTGAAGTCTGAGCACTGATAATGGAGAAATTTTTGTTTTCTTTTGGTCAAACCAAGCAATTTTAAGTGGGCACACTGCAGTTGTCACTAGAATTTTTCAACTTTTAAAAATTCTTGCGTAGGGGCTCCGGGGTGGCTCAGTCAGTTAAGCGTCCGACTTAGGCTCAGGTCATGATCTCACAGTTTGTGGGTTCGAGCCCGCGTCAGGCTCTGTGCTGACCGCTTGCTCGGCGCCTGGAGCCTGCTTCCGATTCTGTGTCTCTCTCTCTGCCCGTCCCCCGCTCACGCTTTGTCTCAACTGTTTCTCAAAAAAATAAATGTAAAAAAAAAAATTTTTTTTAAAGTCAAATTCTTGTGTAGCTAGAGAGGCAAAGTAATTTGTCAGAACTAAACCTGGATTAAAGAAGAGCTAGAAGGCCCGCTCTGCTCTGCCTGAGGAGGTAACAGTTCAGTGACTTGTAGAAAAAGCAGTTAACCTCCCTCAGGGTCTCCCGATTCCTCGGCCGTCCTCAGTCGTCAGATCGCGAGTCCCCCGTCATGGCCGTGCGCGTGTGAGGCAAATGAAGTAGGAACGACCGGCTTACCAGGGGAAGGAGAAGTTTCAAAAAAGGAGCGCCGGCAGGGCCATCGGGAGCTGGGGATACAAGCGGACTGGCCCGTCAGAAAGCCTCTTGGTGTCCTTTCTCTCCCAGGTGGGGATATTCGTGAAGAGTCTTCCTATAAAGTAATCGTCATGCCGACCACCAAAGAAAAATGCCCCCGTTGTTGGAAGTACACCGCCGACTCTTCAGACGCGCTCTGCCCCCGGTGCACGCAAGTCGTCGCTGGAAGGGAATAGGTCACGCCGCTGCTCACGGTGGAGCGTTCGCAGCACCGGCGAGCAACCCGAGATTTAGGTGACGAGTGGGAGAGGAGATGGTGGAGGAGAAGGGGCAGATTCAGAACCGTAAGTCTGTCCTGTGTTAGATAAAAAGTAACGTGTATGTATACACACACGCAGAAAAATACACGTATGAAGATGGATCTGGACGGATCCATAATGGATTTATTCAGAACAGAGACGCTGAATAGGTTTGCCTTCAGAGGTGGCTGACCGGAAAATGTTTTATATTTTATAAATCTTCTTGACTCAGGATTTAAGTTCTCTAATGTCTAAAAATAAAGGCATCTGGAAAATTACCGACATTGGTGAAGTTGTAGAAATCAAGTGAAAAATATGGTTTTGAAGGCAAATGGCAGAGGTGCGTGTTCCCCTTCAGGGATGAAAAGAGTGATTTCATTCTGCCTCACTAGTGAATGTCAACCTCGTCACAACACACCGCCACCAAACTTGTTATTCTCCTACAAGAGCGGAAAAAAAACTTCATACTTGTATTTATGAATGTTGAAACATGAAAGCTGAAAATTTATTTCACTAACATACGTGAGTTCACAACAAGGAACAGACACAGAAAATGGAAGTATATACAGAGGGTCACTACTTACAGTACATTAGAGAAGAGCATTTTATAAACAATTCAGTATTGGATTAAAACCTTGCGCGGGATGGCTAATTCTATCGGCAGAAATCTAACTTTCAGAAGCCCAACAAACTCATTCCTGTCAGTGTGAGAAAGGGCTTTCACTGCTATGGCATCCTTTAAAAAGATTTGTCTCTTGTAAATGAAGGAGCCGCAGCAACTTGTAAGTGAATGGTATGTTCCACATAAGCTTCGTATTATTAAATCTTGCCTTTGATTTTAAATTGTAACCATTTTTTTTTTAAAGAAGACAATTTAACAGTGCTTACTTTGACCTTAGATGAGTTTTTATAACAAAGGTGAAACTTCCTTTCTTATTTTTGCAATAGTATGCAGGAAGCTTTTAGAAGGTCAGTGCTATGTTCTTCCCCACCTGGTTTGTCCTGGCTCTTCTAGGTCTACATCTAAACACAACCTGTAATGTGGAAGTTATGACGATTTGAACATTCCTGTTTTCCTTCAGCATTATGTAGTGGGACTTAACAAGGGACAGAATGCCTATTTAATGTTAGTGAAGAGAGGGGGGTGGCAGTTCTAACTAAGAAAACACGACTGGTTCTTGGCTTCCCATCACTAAGTGCAGCCGACCTTTGTTCCAGAAACCACCCATTATTCTACATACAGTTTAATTCCTTTATTTGTGGCTAACAGGTAATAAATATTTAGCTGCTTTTCTTTTTTTTTTTTTTAATTTTTTTTTAATGTTTATTTATTTTTGAGAGAGAGAGAGACAGAACATGAACGGGGGAGGGTCAGAGAGAGAGGGAGACACAGAATCGGAAGCAGGCTCCAGGCTCTGAGCTGTCTGCACAGAGCCCGATGCGGGGCTCGAACTCACCGTGAGATCACGACCTGAGCCGAAGTCGGACGCTCAACCGACTGAGCCACCCAGGCGCCCCCTAGCTGCTTTTCTTAACCATGTAACCATGAATTAAGCATGTAATTCAATTTTAAAATTCTGTGAATGGTCCACTTTAGGATCACAAATGTAACTAGAGATTTGTAATTCAGCGATTGGTTGCAGTTCTATGAGCCATATTTTAGCTTATTACTCTCAACAATCCCCAAATTTGATTATGAGTCCTACCAGAATTAGTCTAACCAGGTTTATTCTCTAAAATGCTCATTAGGTACCCCTTCCCCCAGAAATGACACTTGGATCAAAGTGAGGATTTAAAGTTTCTTTGACCAGCCCCCAAAATTCATAACTACTTTCAGACTAAGCTTTTGGGATGCATATAATGAGTGACTACATAAAGCTAGGTAGGTTCACAAGAAATCACACAAATGGGTCTGGATGGGGCAGCGGAGATCCAAGCAGAGGCTGAGACGTTGGGCTAGCTTTCGGTCCTTCTCAGTGCTGCCACGGTACAGCGGGACCTTCGACCAGGCTTACAGGCCCTCACCCAAATAGTCGAGACGTCTTCCAACTTTATCTTTCAAGATTTTTAAATTAGATAGTAATTATAAGTCTTAGACTGTTCAGTTCGTATTCGGGTGTTATCTTTTAGTTAAAAAGAATTAGGATATCCTCTGAGGATCCTCAGACATAAGACTTTTTTCTTTAGTCCTTGAGGGGCATGCTCCTCAATTCTCCAATCGCTAAAGTTGGCTTCTCACAAGTACGAAACAAACTTCTGTATCACAATGAGTTACTATGAATAACACCTGTGATCCATGACAGAGGTCAGTAATTGCACTATATGGCTACATTCCAAAATATACCGTTACACTTGGTATTTGTGGAGCTTTTACAGAGTTTTGGTTAATCTGGTTTTACTCAACAAGTAATTATTCAGCACTTGGACTGCACAGGCACTCTCGGGTACAAGATCATCTTATTCTCTCCACCCAGCTGTGAGGTAGGTTTGCGGAGCCGTAATTATCACCGAGCCTTTTCTGGGCTGTTCCCAAGGACAGATAACATTACCATATCCCAGAAGCAGACGTTTCTAAACACTGGTAGGAAAAATACAGTGGGACTTAAATTTTTAGCATCGTTGCCCTTTTTTTAAAACATAAATTTTACAAGATAGTACAGTTTTACAATCACCTGATGTGGATACAACTTTGAATCTTGGCAAAGGGAAATCTCAGCTTACACCGTAATTAACCTTGCTGTGTGCCTGCGTCGCGGATTCTCAAGTTGGCAAGCACAGCAGGTTAAGGTTCTGTTCAGCGTCCCTTCCGACGAATGTGATGATCTCGAACCCGTTCTTCCTCCAAAGCAAGGTCATCCTCCGGTGGCGGCAGCATAACCTCTGGGAAAGAGCCTGTCCGCGTCCTGACTCCAGGCGGCGGCCCGGGGGTGGGACTGGAGCATGCCGACAAAAGCGAGTGGGTCGTTTCCCTCATTTTACTGACGGGGACTACACATGAACACGTTTAAATTTAATTACAATAACATTTCAAGTACAAAATATAGACTCTGATAATAACATAATCTGTAAATTATAACCCATTTGAAATAGCAAAGTTTACCAATAAAGCTACTTAAAGTGCTTAAATTAGAAATAAACAGTAAAACACCTGTTAGTAATTAATGGTATCATTGATATTTGTTTATATTTTATCTTCAATATTAACGAAAGGAGTGGATTTAGCCAGAACTGCACTTTTAAAAGTAGTATGTGTTTTTATTTTACAAAAGAAAAAAGATATACTCCCTCCATAAAATTCCAGATCTTACTATGTAAAATTACCATGCACTAATTCATGTTGTTCACAACTGTAGACGGTTCACAACTGGCTGAGTGTCATAAAGAAGGACTCGATATGGCTTCCACAGCTTCAATGAGGTGTAAGGCTAAACTGTACTGCCCGTGGTTTTCCGGCAGCAGCTCGATTACTTTATGTACTAGTTTAGCTGTTGTTGCGATTGGCACTTCTGTGTTTTGAAGATCCTGGGGGTTCTGCAAACGGAACAAAAAATGACCAGTCATACACAACAGTAACTGTTGGTCGCTTCAGAGTTATCAGAATAGTTACTTCCTAGTAAGAATGCTTTTCTTTGGACCTAAATTAAACTTGTAATTTAAATCTTCTCCTTAACCGTTATTAAATATGCATTTGAGAAAACACCCAAGGGCACCTGGGTGGCTCAGTCGGTAAGCGTCCCACTCTTGATTTCAGCTCAGGTCAGGATCTTACAGTTCGTGAGATTGAGCCCCACGTCGGGCTCTGTGCTGACGGCACAGAGCCTGCCTGGGATTCTCTCCCTCTCTCCGCCCCTCCCCCGCTTACTCTGTCTCTGATAGACGACAGACAGACAGACAGACAGGTAGACGGCAGGCATCCAGTGGCCTCATCGGTCCCACGCTCTCGTACTCACCATCGCTTTCAGCCAGGTACAGAGCGTGGGTGGGAGTCGGGCCAGCAGCTCCATGCCTTCTTTCGTCTGGGTGCGGAGAAGCGCGTGCGCCAGTCTCTGCCCTGTTAACACCAGCAGCTGAGAGGCGAGGACCTCTTTGTCCTGAACCTGGAGGATGGCCTGAGGAGATGAACGTGGACAAACGTACGGTAAGAGCTAACAGATTTATTTACTCTAGGAAAGGCTTTGCCAGTGAAGAGATTCCCGTTCATTTTTGAGCTGTGGCCATGTATACAACCAACGAAGAAAAGTCCAAATCAAATTTGGCATTCAAAATTCAAATTTCTCCTCATCACCTAATTTTTCTTATCCCCTAATTTTTTAATTCAATATGACTAGAAGAGTCAGTTTTTAAATTTCTGGCAAAGAAGGGGACTTAAAATCACATCATGACTGCTAACGACCCTCTAATGGCTTCCGAACACACTCTGAATCACCACGAGCTACGAGACAGGACCTGGCCCCTGCCGACCTCCCGCCTTATCTCTGACGTCTTCATCTTCCGTGCTACGTACGGTCCCCCACACGGGCCCTTCTGGCCTGGCACGCTGCCAAGCTAGTCCCGCTACAGGGCCTCTGTTCTTGTCGCTACTCGGGCCGCGAGCTCTGTTGCCCCAGTTTTCTGTTACTGGCTGCATCTTCTCCTCGGGGGCTCGGTTCAGATGTCACCTCTGACCACCGCTGTTCGTCACAGCGTTTCTCACTCAGTACAGGAGTCAGCGTGCTCTTCTGCTACCAGCAGACTATTGACCCCACGAGGAAGGGATCTGGTCTGTTTTACTCTTGTGCCCTTTGCATAGAACAGGCCTGACACACTGGAGGAGTCTGTTAAACACAGACCAGAAACGGGCAACTGATTACAGTTTTATATTTTAATATTCTTTTATTTGGGGGCCTAGAAGTTCTAACAGAAAGAAAAGCAAAAAGCTTAACTGGAGACTTTTCTGATTCTTTACTCCAACTATAAACGTTCTAACTTGAGCCCCCACCTCCCGCTCCTAGGGTGATAATTACCTCTTCTCCTAAGTGGTCAACTCCATAGTTGTAGAGTTCCCCCACATAATGCCTTCGAACAACATCTTCACTAACTTGAAGGTGATGAGCCAAATCCACGGCCAGAACTGGCCAATCTTGGTCTTTCCCAAAAGGAGTGGTTGGTGCCTCTTCGGAGGACTCTCTGTCCTTCATGACTGAATGCTGGGCCTGGACGGCTGCACTAACGACTTTCAGTAAGAACTCAAAAATGGAGAAGGGCACAGAGCACTGTTAGTATATCTCGTTTTAAAATGTCTAAATCAAAATAATTGTTGGCTTTCCTCTCAATCAGGGTAGCTTTTCCATTAAAACTAATGATCGGGGGCGCCTGGGTGGCTCAGTCGGTTAAGTGTCCGACTTCAGCTCAGGTCACGATCTCACGGTCCGTGAGTTCGAGCCCCGCGTCGGGCTCTGGGCTGATGGCTCAGAGCCTGGAGCCTGCTTCCGAGTCTGTGTCTCCCTCTCTCTCTGCCCCTCCCCCGTTCATGCTCTCTCTCTCTCTGTCTCAAAAATAAATAAACGTTAAAAAAAATTAAAAATAAATAAAAATAAATTCTTTAAAAAAAAAAAATTAATGATCAAAGAGGAACATATACTTGAAAGGAAAAATGGCTCTCCAGAATACCCTGGAAGTGGTCGCCATCCTTTAAGACCTGCTACGTTTTTTATTTACTATTATTTTCTGAGACACACAAACAAAATCCAGTAATTGTAATTTACCTGTTGTCGTACAGAAATAAAGTTTGGATCCATTTCCCCACTAGGTAATAACTGAATTGAAGTTAGGTCTTTGAAAAATGCATTCTTCCCCTGAAGAGAAAGAAAAGACCAAAAAAACTGATGAGTACATTACTATTAAAGGCAAGACAAAAGATTTTAAAATGTAGTCATTTAATGGATAAGTCACGGTTGATGTTCCTTCTCCTTGAACAGTAACATTTCAGAATTTTATTCACTTAATTTTTATAATAATTATCTAGTATACGGTAGGCAGCCTTTAAGGTATGATCCCCCTCCCCCTGCTATGCAGGCCTCGGGTTGTCCCCTGCCCTTGAGTGGGGGCTGGACCTGGTGCCAGCAGAAGAGCAGAGATGTTAGCGTGTCACTTTCCAGATCTGGGTGCTCACATTCGCGCTCCTTGCCCTGAGGGAAGCCAGCACCCACAGCAACCACGGAGCCCGCAAGTGGATCCCCCGATCTCCACGAGTTGGGCCTCGAGCTGGGACTGCCGCCCCGGCTAAAACCCTACCTCAAGATTCCTGAAAGCCTTTGAGCCTGAGGCACCTAACTAAGGGGTGGAGGGCGGGCAGAACCCAGATTCCTGACCCAGGAAAATGGTAGTAAATGTTTGTTGTTTTCAGCCACTAAATTTTGAGATAATTTGTTATGCAATAATAGATAACAAAGACGTGTGTACTCTGAATTCTTTTAAAAACACTTGTTCAACTCGGAAGTCATCTTTAAGAGAATGGATGTGTGTCTGAGAAGGCGAAGCAGAACATCAGAAGGCTGGATTTCAGAACTTCCTTGGAAGGAAGTGTAACACAGAGCCAAGAACACCGGCCTCCGGAAGTTGCCAAGACCCAGCTTCTAGTCCCAGGCCCACACTTGCCACCATGTTATCTTGGACAAACGACCCCACCATCCCAGGCTGCTGTGTGTTCACCTGCAGACAGTCATCGGGTATCTTCTAACGTATTTTCTAGACCCAAAGGTTATCCGTAGCGTGACTGCCAATGAGGATAAAGCTACTCATCCTTTAGTGAGGAGAAACAGCAGACTCCCTAGGGCAAGGCCCTGCATTACAGACATCACTGATTCAAAGTTTTTCCGCAAGCTCACAATTTGTTACTCTCTAGATTCCGCCTGGTGGTCTCAGTTATAATGAGGGTCTACCGTACGTGAGGGCCTCTGGGTGGGGAACACGTATGCACGGCTATCACAGCACCATTTGTTTACCACATTCTCGACACTGCTCAGCACTTCGTGTTAAGTAAACATAACCCTCAGAACCACCATAAAGCAGGTACTAGAATCATCACTTCTGAATGAGAAAACTGAGGCCAGGAGAAGCTCAGGAAGACTCGCCAGGAAATGGCAGAGCTAGGATTCGGTTTCACCAGCCAAACCCCACCGCCTCTGCACGTGAGAGTCCCACAGCTGTCTCGGGGCATCCTGGCATGACCTGGGCTGGGACTAACATCACCACCGGGCTTGTCCAATACGTGTTCTGGTCTCACAAGCTCCCTGAGGGGACTACTGAGCTAGGCACGCGGTTTTAGTTTTTCTTTCAAGAAAAAAAATTTACCCTCTGCTTTTACAAACATCAATGCAAGCTATAAACATTCATCCAGAATCTATGTTCACAAATGTAAAAACTGTATCGTTACTTTATGAGGTAGATAAAAATTTGTCATCAGCCTTCTACCTTTCAAAGGTCAACTACTGAGATTTAAACGTGAAAATAACTTTCTTAAAACATAGCTACTTCTGTTTATATCTACCCCCTAACTCAATACATCCAAAACCCCTCTACATGGGCTTCCTTGGGAAGCCACGAGCCTCCCAAGCTTGGAAGCTCATGGAACTGGGGCCCCTTCGTGTCCTGCGGCACTTTTCCCAGCCCGTCCTCAGGGTACGGGTTCCCCCAGACCCTCCACGACTTCCTCTTCTCCCCAGTCCACACCCTCAGCGACTCATCGCTGTCACTGGTTCCCCAGACCACGGCCGCGTCTCCCCTCTTCTGCATCCTGCTGACGCTGACTCTTCTCTAACATCTCCTTAATTTTAAATTTATTAAACATTTTCTGGGCTCCTGTGGCGTGCCAGGCATGGCACAGAGCCGGGGGAACAGCGAAGACGTGGTAAGTTAGGGAGTGCAGAGCAAGACCTGGAGGAGAAAGTGACACTTAAGTGAGAAAGGGACAACACGCAGAAGCTGTGGCCACAGCAAAACCACGGTCTAGGAAAACGGGCCACCGCAGTGAGAAGAGGGAAAAGTGTCTGCCTGCTCTCGGGGAGAGGGTAGTCAGGAGTCGCTGTGGGGCAGGTGCGCCGGAGGAACGGGTGGAGGGAGGAGAGGCAGCCCTGGTGCGGGGAGCCTTCCTCTGCCTCCAGCGCAGTAACGGGCTGGCGTCTCCCGCCCCACTCGCACTCTCCCCGCTAAAAGGACCTGTGAATTTGGGACAAGCCACTGAGCGTTCCCTGCGTTCCTTCTTCAGGGGGCAGCCTCTGTGCAGGGAGCAGGAGCCTGAAGGGCAGCCCGCGCGAGTCCAGCCGTGCCCCAGGCACGTGAGTCGCTGAGGGTGAAATACACCACTTTCCCACAAGGCTAAGCTGTGTTCTCCAACTCTGCTTCTGTCAGTGAAAGGCTAAGTAAGAAAGCTGGCCAACCGCCTGACTTCTGATTTTCATCTCCAGCTGTCTGGATCCTGTCTGAGTAAATGTGCCTTCTGGAAAGGGAACTGTGGCAGCGCGGGACTGGACGGAGAGAAAGCGAAAGACCAGAAGGCCTGAACTGGGTGATGGGGAGGGACGGACGGAGGCGGTTTCAGGAAGAATCGACGAGAGGGGCTCGAAGGGGAGACAGCAAGAGACCTTCACGGCTTCCCGTCCGCCCGGGCGCAGCCGGGGATTAGGAGGACAGCAGCGTAGGTCAAGGGCAGAGTGCGGGTGAGGGGGTCGAGACAGATTTTAGATATGAAGTGTCTGGGGTCGCACAGCACATTCTGAGAGAGACAGGATCCCCCTGAGTCACACAAGTACCGAGCAACTTCAAGTATGAAAGATGAGTCTGGCTCCTCGTCCTGCGAGACCCTCGGCTCCGAGGTGGCTCGGGCGTCCTCGGAGGGACTCACCTTACTATCAAAGAGTGAAAGCGGCTTCACGGTTTTCAGAGAAAACCTCATAATGGCGAAGAGGATGGAGCACAGGACGGAATGGTGCTCCACCAGCGGGTAGTGGATGTGTTTCTGCTCGAAGGCCAGCTCCACGATCGAGATCGGTCCTTCGACGGCGAGCCACGCGTCCTCCGTATCCAGGACAGGTGCCTGCATTTCATCCCTGCTAACGTCAGCCTACGTGTTTTCAGAACAGAGAACCGTGTTCAGAACCGGAGAGATAACAGCTTGCAAACACGTTAACGAGCTTTACCAGTGGGAAGTACAAACCCCTTTGTCCCCGCACCTCCGATTCACAACAACAAATCTAATCCTTTATAAGAAACCACTATTTTGGGGGCTTAAGTCAAAACTAAGAAATGAATAAATGAAAAAACATTTTTCTCTAGTCCAATGATTTTAAAAACATTTAGGGGCGCCCGGGTGGCTCAGTAAGTTAAGCATCCAACTTCGGCTCAGGTCATGATCTCATGGTTCATGGGTACGAGCCCCACATCAGACGCTGTGCTGACAGCTCAGCCTGGAGCCTGTATCGCATTCTGTGTCTCCCTGTCTGTCTGTCTGTCTGCCTGTCCCCGCTCGTGCTCTCTCTCAAAAATAAACACTGAAAAAAATTAATAAAAAAAAAAACATTTACTGTCTTAGACAGTTCAGAATGCAAATACACCTCTTTTACCTCCATTAAAGTCTGAAGAAGATCCAAGCAGGAGCCGAGGAAAGAGGTCATTGCCGTGTCGCTCATCCCCACATCCTGTTGTTTTTTTTTTAAAAGGAACATAATTAGTGCCAGGAGCAAAGCTGCTACACTTACTATCAGAAAAATAAAAAACAGGCCTATGTAAC
The DNA here is from genome assembly GCF_018350175.1 of Felis catus. NCBI lineage: Eukaryota > Metazoa > Chordata > Mammalia > Carnivora > Felidae > Felis > Felis catus. Next base: position 57,107,826 of record NC_058384.1, read on the forward strand.
TGTCTGCACTGCACAGACAGGAAGACCCGGGCACATTTATTCCTTTCTTGAGCGTCAACTAATTTTAAATCGGGCTTTAAAAATTATGGTACCACTATCAACTTTATGAAAGTTAGTGTTCTCCGTGTGTTGAAAGACATGGTGTCGTCAGACGCCATAGACGGTGGCACTCTGCTTGCGGGCAGGCTCGCTAAGGCACGTCACAGCCACCCGCGCGAGACCGCACAGCCACACACACGACCCTGGCACGGGAAGACGCACACACGAAAGCCCCATCTGTCAGGTCGCGAGAAAACAACCTGCTCTGGTTTTGGAGCGTCCTTCAGGGACGGAGCTGAACCCTCTGAACAAAACCCGAATCCTCGAGCCTGTGAACTAAACACCAGACCCGTGCTGTGGGCACCAGGCCGTTCCTCCTGACTCCAGATTGACCCACAAGGTACCACTGCCTGGAGTCAACATAAACAACCAACCAATAAGCCCCTCACATCTAAGGGATCCAGAGCGCACACAGGTATAACCGTAGCCACGGAGCCACTCTCGAGGGCACAGCGGAAGAATCTTCGACGGTGGCGGCTTTTCAGGGCTGTGGGCCTAGAACGGCTACATGCACGTGCCCCGTTACTTCCTAAGGTGTTGCAATAAGAATACTTCAAAGCTTCAAGCAAAAGTCTGCACTGTTAATCACTGGCCTCAAACAGAAGCCCAGTATCCGTGGGCTGGATGTTGCTTAAGACTATTCGTACAATGGTTGTTCCATAAAGGTGGCTACGTTCGCTCGTGAATCTGCCTCGACCGGACACTGGCTGCCGCCGTCAGGAAGCGCAGAAACCACGCGCGGCAAAGCCAAGACGGCCTGGCGCCCTCCCATCCACGGTCCAGACTGAAGACAACTTGTGAAAACTCACCTGACACAGAGCATCTGACAACCTGGAAAGGTCAATTAAAATCGGCCGCAGTTCGTGACCAGTCTCCTTAGTATCACACTCTCTTTCCACCTTTATCTCCTGACAGGTCACCAAAACGGTAACAAAGGCAAAGTTCACCCCTGCCTGAAGTTAATAAGGTACCTACGTAAAGCACAGGATTAACTATACATCCAGTTAAAGGAGATTCACTTACCCTTCGGCATAGCCTATCCTTTGGTGATTTTCCAACCTAAGGCAAAAGGACACAGAATACTATATTTATTTAACAATTGAAAAAAAAAAAAGGCATTACTATGGTATAGGAAATAAAAAGTAACGAAATTTAAAAAACCTAAATCGAGCTATAAATAAATGCTGGTTCTGCTCATTTAACTTTGTGGTGGAACGTAAAACATATATTATGAAAATATGTCACGCTGGGCCCCCAAACAATCCTTTCAAAAATAAATATTTTTGAACTATTAAATAAAAAAAGAACTCTAAAAATCTGGTGATCAATTTGTACAATCAAGTAACTGTGTTGCCTTCAAACCCAGAACAAAACTCAAGGTTATGAATAAAGAGCAGCTAAGAATTCTGCCTGTTGATAAAGACACACGATAATTTTTTAAATGGTAAGGAGAGACAATCTAATGCAGACAGAAGTTAAATTCCTAGCTCAGAAAACTGGCTGATTTTCTCGATTCCGTAAGCACTGAGATTCCACCGTGCACTTTACCCAAGGTGATAAGTGGGAGCGGGAAGTTCTGCTCTTCAGGAACATGCCTTGATCAGAATTCACAGGAGGCGGTGGTAAGTACCAGGGATGGGACTCCAGCACAAAGGCCGCTTCACCTCGTTGCCTCTCCTGAGATCACTGCCATGGCCTTCACACGACCAAGCCCAGCCCGTCCCAATCCCAGCATTTCACCCTGTTGCCTGCAAAATGCAAATCTGAACCTGTCGTTCCCCTGCGTCGAGCTGCCCCAGTGTCTTCAAGACAAAGAAGGGCCACCACTGACGACCCTCCCCCTGCCGTACGTGCCCTACGCTGAGCGGTCTACACGTACCATTAGAAAACCCCAAATCCAGAGCCTACCCAGGAAGTACTTCATGCCCTGCTTCCTGCACTTTCGTAAGTCTGCGCCTCAAGCACACGAAGCTACTCGCAGCTCTGAATCAAAAACACAGCCTCAAGCGTCCACGACTTTGTTGTTACGCCTCTTCTTCTCGCCCACTGCTTCGTACGTACTCATCTTCAAAATTCAGCCCAGAAGCCCTCCCTCTGGTCTGTTACTTACTTCCTCTTCTCCACTCCAAAGGCAGCCTATGTACCCTGTGGACTGGGAGTCCTCCGAGGGCAGGGACTGGGGCTCTTAGCTCTGCGGCCATAGAACTTAGCACAGTTCTTGGCACAGAAGAGATACTCATCATAATCAATACTTGTCAAATGACTCATCAAAATTCTCTGCCTCCTCGTTCAGGACTGCTCAAAAAATTCAAATCCAGGTTGTGAGGCTCAAGCGTGACGGGGGACGGGAGAATGCTAGAACACTAAGCAGTAACATACACGCAGAACTCTTGCGTCACTATTCTCCCAAAAGAGCAGCGGTCGGAGGTGCAGGTGAACAGAACAGGATCAGAAAGGCCATAGGAGTGAGTTTCGAAAAAGAAACATTTAAGCAGGCAAGGAAGGTGAGCACACAGGGAAAAACAGGTGTAACTAGAAAAACATGTTACCGGTGACAGGAGCTGTGGCCCAAAGTGGGTCTGAATGTAGCGCTGCTCATGGCTTAGGAACGTCTGTCACCGACATCAGAAAGAACATGTTGTAATTACAGCGGTAACTCTCCTGACATCCGCTTAACTGAGCCACATGAACCTCCCTCTGGACGGGCCTGGGGACGGTGACGACGGCCTGGCGCCCAGCTTGGGGGCAGGGCCCCACCGGCTGCTGTCTTTGCCCAGGTGCTGGGTCTGCTCCCAACGCTGCTCACGCTGGGTGTCATATGTAATGTCGCAATTATGCAACTTAATGGAATAACTGATAAAACGTGAGGAAACAAAGGGAGTTGTTTATTTAACTACCAGGTTGAAGGCTTTCGAAACATTTGTGGAGATTTAACACCGATGTCTACCGGATTAGACAGAGGGACAGCTACAAAGATGAGGGCAGAGCTTATAAAATCTAAACATTTTGCACTCAGACTGCATCACAACGTGAAAGAATCAGGATCTAGAAATCACAGGCCAGGCATTAGGGGTGAGGTTTACGTAGGAAAACCAAAGTAGGGTGGAAAATATCTTAGCCCTACATCCAAAGATTGATGAGAAGCTGTACATTTGTACACTTCGATTTCAGCTCCAGCCATGACCTCACGGTTTGTGGGTTCTAGCCCCGTATTGGGCTCTGTGCGGACAGTGCTGAACCTGCTTGAGATTCTCTCTCTCTCTCTCCTCCCCCACCCCTCCCCTGCTCATGTGCTCGTTCTCTCTCCCTCCACTCTCTCTCTCAAAATAAATAAAACTTAAAAAAAAAAAAAGATAAAAAAAATAATAATAAGGTGCGAGGCACCTGGGTGGCTCAGTCGGTTAGGCGTCTGACTCCTGATTTCGGCTCAGGTCATGATCTTGCAGTCATGAGATCGAGCCCCGTGTCCAGCCCTGTGCTGAGCACAGAGCCTGCTTGGGATTCTCTCTCTCCCTCTCTCTGCCCCTCCCCCACTCCTTCCCTCTTTTTCTCAAAATAAACATTAAAGAAAAAGTGCAAATCCCTGATTCAACCACGAGTCTTACTCTCATTGCTTAAGGAGCTTTTAAAGTAAATTACTTTCAAGGACCTGAGGTTCTTCTCCAGGTCATCAAGATGCCTGCATGGGAATTACGTTTAACTGAGCGTTAGTAAAGTGTAATACCAAACAAAAAAGTCTAACAAGGCCCACTGTAAAGAATCTAATATTAATTAAGGGAACAAAATAAACAAGTAGATGACACTTAAAATGACCTTACCTTATCCATCAAGTATGTAGCAGCAGAAAATCTTTTAACCAAGAATGTATTCCACATCATCAGTGCAATACCTAGACAGCAAGTAAAAGCGGTAAGTAGAAAGCTGATCTATTTTCCCTTTCACCACACCGAATAAATTACTGTCTTCCTTAAACTTATAAAGCTATATGGGCTACTTATTTACATATCGTTTCTTACATCTTATGTAATACTTATAAAATTACCAAAAACCTTAATCTTCAACAATAATCAGAACTGAGCTGCATAAGAGGATATCCAAAAGGCTAATAATCATAAGAAAAGATCCACATCATTAGTTACCAGAGAAATACAAATTAGAATCACAAGAAAATATCATTACACAAACAACACAAAGGCTAAAATCGTTTTTATTTTTTAAAAAATTTTTTAATGTTTAATTTTGAGAGACAGAAAGAGAGAGGGCACGAGCAGGAAAGGGGCAGAGAGAGAGGGAGACACAGAATCCAAAGCAGGCCCCAGGCTCCGAGCTGTCAGCATAGAACCCAACGCGGGGCTGAAACTCGCAAACTGTGAGATCATGGCCTGAGCCGAAGTCGGATGCTGAACCGACTGAGCCACCCGGACGCCAACAAAGGCTAAAATTGTTTTTAATGACAGTGCCAAGTGTTGGGGAGCATGTGGAAAAAACTGGAATGCTCATGGATTGCTGGGGGCATCACAAATTGCAAAACTGCTTGGTCACATCTACTAAGCTAACCGTGTGTCTGCCGTATGGCCCGGGGACTCTACTGCACGGATGAACACGAAGACCCATACAGGCGTGTTGAGAACAGCTTTGTTCAAAACAGCCAAACAGGAGAAACAGCCCCATGTCTAAAACTGATTTTTTTCATAAGCAACCACCAAATAAAGTGTCATGTAAGGAAGTATTAAAAAAACAAAACAGAATACAAAAGACACTAAGCAAGAAATCTGGGCTCTATACTTCCATAGACAATAAACCATGGCATCAAACTTTCAGAAACAGTGGCCAATTAGGCAACTTAAACATGACATTTCCCATGCGGTCACCACTACCCACTTGTCTGCTTCTGGATGTAAGGGTGAGAAGCCAGGAAGCTGACAAATGGGTACGTTCTTACTTAACTACTAGCCGGAAGTTAGCAGTGACTTAATTTTATCAAGAAGGAAAGAATTCTATGGAGACCCTGTTTTCCAAATGAGTCATTTCTCTTTTCTCTTTGGAAGAAGGTCAGATCTAAGAGACGAATAAATAAAATTTTCAAGTTCTCGTCACATAAAACGAGACCATTTAGAATTTCTGCAACTTGACGTCATACCACTGGGAGAAGGCGGTACCATTCTAGAAGAGACAAGGAGCTTCTCTAAAGTTCACCACACAGACATCAAGATGACGCCTCCCTCTTACGTGGCCCAACTTCTAGTTTCCCCACTTACTTATTAGTAAAATAACTAGCCTCGTTCTGAGCTGTTCCATTAATTCTTCCAGGGAAACCCAGCTATCCATTTAATGGAAACAGCAGCCTATTTGCAATTTTTCTACAACAACGTGTGACATTTTTTCAAGGAGACATCAGCAGTCCCCACGGTGCGGCGGCCACCAGAAGAGTACTCACAGGTGCTGAAAGGAGCGCCAGGGGCACCTGGGTGGCTGTCGGTTCAGCACCTCTTGATTTCAGCTCAGGTCGTGATCTCCCCGGTCGTGAGATCGAGCCATGACAGTGCAGGGCCAGCTTGGGATTCTCTCTCTCTCTCTCTCTCTCTCTCTCTCTCTCTCCCCTCCCCTCCCCTCTCTGTCCCTCCCCCTGCCCTCGCTTGCTCTCTTGTGCACCGTCTCTCTCAAAATAAATAAACTTAAAAAAAAAAAAAAAGCACAAGCTCTTTTGTAGGGTATATATGATTGGGCTCCTGGCGCCCTAACTTTGT